>NW_023270316.1:61515902-61565199 GCF_011800145.1 Mirounga leonina
ATCATCCATCTTTATTTCCTGTTTAGTAAGGAAAATGGGGCCCAGGAAGGTCATAGAACTAATAAAGGCTAGAGTGGACTTTGGACTAAGCTCTTAAAAAATAAAACTTCTAATTTGAAATAACTTCAGATTTATAGAAAAATTTAAAAATAGTACATAGAGTTCAAGCATACCCTTCATCCAGCTTCCCTTGATGTTAACAATTATACAACCGTAGTTCAATTATCGAAACCAGAAAATTAGCATTGTTACAGTACTATTAATTAAACTACAAACCTTATTTGAATTTCATCTGTTTTCCCACTAGTGTCTTCCTTTAAAAAAATATTTTATTCAAATTCAATTTAGTTAACATATAATGTATTATTAGTTTCAGGTGTAGAATTTAGTGAATTATCAGTTGCATATAACACCCAGTGCTCATTACATCAAGTGGCCTCCTTAATGCCCATTACCCAGTTACCCCATCCCTCCACCCACCTCTCCTCCAGCAACCCTCAGTTTGTTTTCTAGAGTTAGGAGTCTCTTATGGTTTGCTTCCCTCTCTGTTTTTACTTTATTGTATTTTTCCTTCCCTTCCCCTATGTTCATCTGTTTTGTTTCTTAAATTCCACATATGAGTGAAATCATATGATATTTGTCTTTCTCTGGATGACTTAATTTCAGTTAGCATAATACCTTCTAGTTCCATCCATGTCATTGCAAATGACAAGATTTCATTCTTTTTGGTGGCTGAGTAATATTCCACTATATATATATACCACATCTTCTTTATCCATTCATCTGTTGATGGACCATGTGGGCTCTTTCCATATTTTGGCTATTGCGGACATTGCTGCTATAAACATTGGGGTGCATGTGCCCCTTTGAATCACTATTTTTGTATCCTTTGGATAAATACCTAATAGTGCAATTGCTGGGCTGTAGGGTAGCTCTATTTTTAACTTTTTGAGGAACTCCATTCTGTTTTCCAGAGTGGCTGCACCAGCTTCCATTCCCACCAACAGTGTAGGAGGGTTCTCCTTTCTCCACATCCTCGCCGTCTGTCATTTCCTGACTTGTTAATTTTAGCCATTCTGACTGGTGTGAGGTGGTATCTCATTGTGGTTTTGATTTGTGTTTCCCTGATGCTGAGTGATGTTGAGCATATTTTCATGTGTCCATTAGCCATCTGCATGGCTTCTGCTAGTGTCTTTTTGTCTGTCATTCTGGGATCTAATCCTGAATCTCACACTGCATTTAATTGTTATGGCTCTTTAGTTTCTTCCAATCTGGGAGAGTTTCTTGGACTTTGTCTTCCATGACCTTGACCTTTTTGGAGAATACTGGTCAAGTATTTTGTAGAATGTCCCTCATTTGGGGTTTTTCTGATGTTTTCCCACAATTAGACCGAGGTTATATATTTTTGGTGACAATACCACAGAGGTGAAGTGGTGTCCTTCTCGTGTATCTTTTCAGAAAGCACACGATGTTGCTATGTTTTATTACTGGTGATGTTAATCTTGGTCACTTGGTTGAGATGGTGTCTCCAATGTCAATTTTCTTCACTGTCAGCTTACTATTTTTCCATTTATAAATGATAAATAACCTTGAAGAGATACATTGAGACTATGCTGAAATCTTGTTTTTCCTCAAACTTACCCTCACAGATTTTAGTACCTATCGGTGGATAGATCTTGACTGCAACAAATATTACTGTGATGTTCACCTAGTAGTGATTTTGTAATGTATTTATATTGATATGTATGGACTTGTGGGTATTTATTTTATTTTGTAGGTTATAACCCAATACTGTCATTATTTTGTTGCCCAAATTGTTCCACCTTTGACCAATTGTTTCCTTTCACCAAAGGAAACTCCTTTAGGTTGGCTCCTGCATCCTTTGTCATGCCTTGTCATCGTGGGGTTGTTGTTTTCAGTCTTTCCTTATTTTTGGACACAAGGTTTTCCCAGCTTAATTAGATTTCTCCTGCCCAGTCTTAGAACCAGCCACTCCTCCAAGGACACTTATGAACCAAGACCTTTTGATATAAACCTCTTATGTTACATCTTAAACAAAGTGACTTGAACCCTTTGTAAATGTTCCCAGAAATATAATGTAAAGGTAGGTGGAGTGTGTCCTTGCTGAGCTCGTTCTAGTCATCCTGCATTGGCTGCAGTGACTCCCAATCTTCTTTGGTCCACTCTACTCGTACTGTTGGGATGAGGTGGCAGGAAGAGGAGAAGATACAGAAGTGAATTTGAATGTAGATAAGGGTACAGCTATAGACAGAGATGATGTGGATATAGATGAAGGGTTGGATAGGGAGGCTGGGAGAATCCCTGATGGGATTCATTATACACATGGGACTCACTATACACATCGAAATTCTTTCTGCTTTACCACTGTGAAAATTAAAAATCACAGAAGTTTCATTAGCAAGTCAGAATTTTTGAAGTTTAATTTTTCTCTGGCCCTTGATCCACTGTACCCCGAGGGCAGGAGCTCTTGGTGACTTCAGCCCTCTTCCCTTTCTCTCCCCCTCTAGGTGGCTCCAGAGCTGTCTGAACTGATTTATGGGGTCATGGCAAGTCTGCTTCTCAGAGTCACATGCTCACTGGGTACGTATGATTATACTCTGTGTTACAGAGGGATACAATGAAACACATGGATGTTAAATGAAAGCTGAATTTACAGTGGAAATTAAAAGACTGAAAACAAAAATATAAAATTCCAGATTTCTAATCTTTTGCATAAAATAATAGAACTGAGGGGCACCTGGGTGGCTCAGTCAGTTAAGCATCCAACTCTTGATCTCAGCTCAGGTTTTGATCTCAGGGTTGTGAGTTCAAGCCCCACATTGGGTTCCACGCTGGGCATGGAGCCTACTTAAAAAAAAAAAAAATACTGAAAAAACAACTTAGAAAATGATTCCAAATAGGTGAATATGTATTGTGATTTAAATACCTGCAGTAAGGCTCATATTCTATCCCAGGATTAAAGGACACTTAAGGGTAATAACAATCATAGTTTCTTGGGTTTTGTTATGAGTGTAAGATTGCTTTTCTGCTGTACGAATAGTCATTTCATATCTTTTGTTTTTTTTATTTTTCTATAAATGACACTATACTTTTTCTATGTACTTGTCCATGTGTGTGCTTGAATGTGTATGGTGCGTGCTTGTGGTGTGTGTGCGTGTGTGAGAGAGAGAGATGTGACATACTAGTTTGTTACTTTTACAGGAAATTTAATACATGTCAGCACAAATCTGAGACTGACTCACTTGGCAGGAAGACTAGGTTCACACGCCAGAGCAAATAGAACGCAGTGAGATCTCAAAGAGAGGGAAAGGGTGGGGAGGCAGTTTACAATTTAAGATATGAGTAAAGGTGCTTTATTAAATTTATTTTCCGTTTCTCACAATCATGCTGAATTTTTATCCTGACCTCCACAGCACTTGTTTTAAACTATCTAGGAAGCTTCTTCTCCCCACCCTGATCCTTGCAATCGTCTAGCTATGAGGTCCAACCTATTCTGCCTCCTCCACATCTTACACATTTTTTCTCCTCCTTTCTATCCCCATACGTACCCACTTGATTCAGGCCTTCACCAAGTTTTGTCTGGACTATTACTTTAATGTTCTCTTCATCTTTGATTGTCTCGTAATTATTCATCTCTTAAAACACATCCCAGGCATCTCTTCCAACTCAATACGAACGATTTGTTTCTTGATGCCATCGCTGAAGTTTGTGTTAACCCATTCGATAGTTCAGCCCCAGATGTATTCTAATTGGTAGTTTATACACTTATCTGCCCTACTTGACTGAGGTTGTGAGCTTCCTAAGGACTGGGATGATGTCCTCCTTATTTGTATATCCTCAATGCCTAGCAGTGTTGGGCATACTAGGTGCTTGGTAAATGCTTGGTCAATGAACAAAAAAGATGAACAAATGGATGGATGAGTAAATAAAGGAGTCTACTCAGTTCACTGAAAAACTGTTATTAACTAGTAAACTCTTCATTGTCAAATCCCAGCAAATGTTTCCCCCTGGGGCTGATAATTCATTATATGGAAGATCATATCCTCTAATGTGACATCTTATAAGTGATAGTTTCTCTTCTACAAATAATTTCTTTGATATCAAGGGTTATTTTTCCTTTTGAAGTGTTAATTATTATGCCTTGTATCTCCATCTAGTGAAGCAAATTGGTAATACAGCAATTAAAATGTCTTATGAATATAAGAACCACACTTGTGAAAAATCATTTATGGAAAATTATCCCTCATGCTCCAGGTTCAAAAACCTCCCATTGTGACTACTTTGTACTTTTCAGAGTTCAGCAAGTTTTTCTTGCCCAAATGACCTATTTCTAAATATCTGAACAGGTCAATGCCACTGGAAAATAATGTGGATATATGAAAAACATTTACAATTAGCCTTTCAACATTTTTAAATCAAAGAGCCATTGATATTTATTAACATGGAATGTTATTTAGATATTTCATAGAATGACATTTTTGTACATTATGCAAGCAATACCAGTATAAGTTAATTTAACTAATACTTATTGTGTGTTTTTTAGTAATCAAGATATGCTTCAAGGTAAATATTATTTCATAATGATATCCATTTTTATAAAGCTTAAAAATGAAACATAACAAAATAATATATTAAGTAAATCTCTGTCACCTATCTATCTATTTAGACTATAAAGAAAAGCAAGGGGGTTATGAAAATAATGGTCGGATGAGTGGTCACCTCTATGGAAAGGCAAAAGGGATGGATCAGGGAGGAACCTCTAATAGCTTCCCCAGGATGAGAAATGCTTTCATTCTATGTGAAGTCTTGGGTTTATGGATGTTTATTTTATTGTTATACTCCTAGCTTAGATGAATATATTCTTTGATCTAGAAATCCTACTTTTGAGAAATCTCCTACAGAAACAAAGCACCAGTATATAAGGATATGCATTAAAAAGGGAGACAGAAGAAAAAAAATAAAATAAAGAAATGAATACAGTTGCTACATAAGCTCCATGTACACTCTACTTCTGTACTCTTATTTAAGTGTGATACCTACTGGTTTTTCATAAAGGCAAAATTTAATAACTATTAAGAATATTATCATATGATATGCTTCAATAAAAATATGTTTTAATATTTTAACTTTAAGCAATTTTAGAACTTAAACACTGATGTGAATAGATACATTTATGTTGATAAAAGAACATTGAAGATGATAGAGTGGAGAAAGTCTGGTAGCATAAAAAAGAGGTAAATGAATTACAATGCTTTCATATGGGGATTCAAAAAACTTAAAGTTTAAAATCATCTTTGCTATATTTTATAGAAACACGACGGGGGAAAAAGATGGCAGAGGAGTAGGGGACCCTATTTCAACTGGTCCCCGGAATTGAGCTGGATATCTACCAGACCACTCTGAGCACCCATAAAACCAGCCTGAGATGTAAGAAGATCTGGATCTCTACAAACAGAATATCGCAGGCAGTTGGTTTCGAAGTATGAAGCGGGGAGCCCTGATTCTGTGGGCAGATATCGGAGGATAAACAGCAGGGGGGGGTGCCTCGCCATGGGGATCCTACACCGCCGGTGAGTGACAGCCTCGCGTGCTGGGGACAGGGCACAGACTCGCAGACTGGTAGCGGCAGGGAAAGGACTTTAGGGTAGCCCCCGGGGCGGAAACCCTGAGCGGCAGGGTCGCACGGGCAAACTGGGAGCATATAGTGGTTTTAGAAGCACAAAGGGCAGAGACATGCCCCGATCTGGAGGTAGGACTGGGGCACTGCGGAGGGGCGCACAACCCAGGCCGCAGCAGTTTATAGCAGCACGGACAGAAATGGAGACAGTGTGGCCTGGAGAGCTCATTGAAGAATAGACTGCGGTCTCTCTGCTCTGTGGCAGAGGGTTGGAAATGGTCTCTTCTGCTCTGACTTGCAGAAGAGATGTGGAAAACCGCCAGGGAAAGCTGCCGGAGAACAAAAGCCCCCCAAAACTGATTCCCACTGAGCCCATTCCCCGCCACAGGGGGGCAGGGCAACTCTGCCCAAACAGGGTTGCCTGAGTAACAGCGTGTCAGGCCCCTCCCCTAGAAGACAGGCTGGGAAAACAAGAGGCCAGCAACCCTAAGTTCCCAAGAAAACAGGTGCATCTTGCTTGGGTTCTGGTCAATAATTTGGACTCTATACATTCCCTCAAACACCCATCAACAGAATGACTAGGAGGAGGAATCCCCAAAATAGAAGATTATGACTTATGCCACAGATTTACAAATGGATGCAGATATAACCAAGATGTCGGAAATGGAATTCAGGCTAGCAATTGTGAAGACAATGGCTAGAATGAAGAAATCAATTAATGGCAACATAGAGTCTCTAAGGGCAGAAATGAAAGCTGAATTGGCAGACCTTAAAAATGCTATCAATGAGATCCAATCCAATCTAGATAATCTAACAGGTAGGGTAAGTGAGGCAGAAGAACGAATAACTGACCTGGAAGACAATATAATAGATAAAAAGGGAAAAGAGGAGGCCAGGGAAAAACAACTCAGAATCCATGAAAATAGAATCAGAGAAATAAGTGACACCATGAAGCATTCCAATGTCAGAATAATTGGAATCCCGGAGGGATTGGAGAGAGAGAGAGGACTAGAAGATGTATTTGAGCAAATCATAGCTGAGAACTTCCCTAATCTGGGGAATGAAACAAACATTCGTGTCCTAGAGGCAGAGAGGACCCCTCCCAAGATCAAGGAAAACAGGCCAACACCCCAGCATGTAATAGTAAAACTTGCAAATCTTAGAACCAAGGAAACCATCTTAAGGGCAGTTGGGGGAAGAGATTCCTTAGGTACAGCGGGAGGAACATCAGAATAACGTCAGACCTATCCACAGAGACCTGGCAAGCCAGAAAGCCCTAGCAAGATATATTCAGGGTACTAAATGAGAAGAACATGCAGCCAAGAATACTTTATCTGGCAAGGCTTTCATTTAGAATGGATGGAGAGATGCAGCGCTTCCAAGACTGGCAGAAACTGAAAGAATATATGGCCACTAAGCTGGCCCTGCAAGAAATATTAAGGGGGGTTCTATAAAAGGAGAAAGACCCCAAAAGTGATATACAACAGAAATTTACAGGGACAATCTATAAAAACAACGTCTTCACAGGCAACGTGATGACAATTAATTCATATCTTTCAATAATCACTCTCAACGTGACTGGCCTAAGTGCTCCCATAAAATGGCACAGGGTTGCAGATTGGATAAAAAGACAGGACTGATCCATAGGCTGTCTACAAGAGACTCATTTTGAACCTAAAGATACATCCAGACTGAAAGTGAAGGGATGGAGTTCCATCTTCCATGCCAGCTGACCTCAAAAGAAAGCTGGGGTAGCAATTCTTATATCAGACAAATTAGATTTTAAACTAAAGTCTGTAGTTAGAGACACAGAAGGACACTATATCATTCTTAAAGGGTCTATCCAACAAGAAGATCTAACAATTGTAAATATCTATGCCCCAACATGGGAGCAGCCAACTACATAAGTCAACTGTTAACCAAAATATAGCGTCATATTGATAACAATATGTTAATTCTAGGAGACCTCAATACTCCACTCTCAGCAATGGACAGATCATCTAAGCAGAAAATCAACAGGGAAACAAGAGCTTTGAATGATATACTGGACCAGATGGACCTCATAGATATATACAGAACATTCCACCCTAAAACAACAGAATACTTCTCGAGCGCACATGGAACTTACTCCAGAATAGACCACATACTGGGTCACAAATCAAGTCTCAACCGATACCAAAAGACTGAGATTATTTCCTGCATATTCTCAGACCACAATGCTTTAAAACTGGAACTCAATCACAAGAAAAAATTTGGCAGAAATTCAAACACTTGGAAGCTAAAGACCACTCTGCTCAAGAATGTTTGGGTCAACGAGGAAATAAAAGAAGAACTTAAACAATTCATGGAAATCAATGAGAACAAAAACACATTGGTCCAAAACCTATGGGATACTGTAAAGGTGGTCCTAAGGGGCAAATACATAGCCATCCAAGCCTCACTCAAAAAATAGAAAAATCCCGAATTCACCAACTAACTCTATACCTTAAAGAACTAGAGGAAAAGCAACAAACGATGCCTAAGCCATGCATTAGAAGAGGAATAATTAAAATTAAAGCAGAGATCAATGAATTAGAAACCAGAAACAGTAGATCAGATCAACGAAACTAGAAGTTGGTTCTTTGAAAGAATTAATAAGATCGATAAACCACTGGCCAGACTTATCCAAAAGAAAAGAGAAAGGACTCAAATTAATAAAATTATGAATGAAAGGGGAGAGATCACGACTAACACCAAGGAAATAGAAACAATTATTAGAAATTATTATCAACAACTATATGCCAATAAACTGAGCAATCTGGATGAAATGGAGGCCTTCCTGGAAACCTATAAGCTGCCAAGACTGAAACAGGAAGAAACTGACAACCTAAATAGGCCAATAACGAGATTGAAGCAGTGATCAAAAACCTCCCAAAAAACAAGAGTCCAGGGCCTGATGGATTCCCTGGGGAATTCTACCAAACATTCAAAGAAGAAATAATACCTATTCTACTGAAGCTGTTTCAAAAAATAGAAACAGAAGGAAAACTTCCAAACTCATTCTATGAGGCCAGCATTACCTTAATCCCCAAACCAGGCAAAGACCCCATCAAAAAGGAGAATTTCAGACCGATATCCCTGATGAATATGGATTCCAAAATCCTCAACAAAATCCTAGCTAATAGGATCCAACAATACATTAAAAGGATCATCCACCACGACCAAGTGGGATTTATTCCCGGGATCCAAGGGTGGTTCAACATTCGCAAATCAATCAATGTGATAGAACACATTAATAAGAGGAGGGAGAAGAACCATATGGTCCTCTCAATTGATTCAGAAAAAGCATTTGACAAATATAACATCCTTTCCTGATTAAAACTCTTCAGAGTATAGGGATAGAGGGAAAATTCCTCAAGTTCATAAAATCCATCTATGAAAAACCCACAACGAATATCATCCTTAATGGGGAAAAGCTGAGAGCCTTTCCCTTAAGATCAGGAACATGTCAAGGATGCCCACTCTCGCCAATATTCTTCAACATAGTACTAGAAGTCCTAGCAGCAGCAATCAGACAACAAAAAGAAATAAAAGGTATTCAAATTGGCAAAGAAGAAGTCAAACTCTCTCTTTTTGCAGATGACATGATACTTTATGTGGAAAACCCAAAAGACTCCACCCCCAAATTACTAGGACTCATACAGCAATTCAGTAATGTGGCAGGATACAAAATCAATGCACAGAAATCAGTTTCTTTCTTATACACTAACAATGCAATTGTATAAAGAGAAATTAGAGAAACGATTCCATTTACAATAGCACCAAAAACCATAAGATACCTCAGAATAAACCTAACCAAAGAGGTAAACTAGGAACTACAGAACACTCATGAAAGAAATTGAAGAAGACACAAAAAGATGGAAAAATATTCCATGCTCATGGATCAGAAGAATAAACATTGTTAAAATGTCTACGCTACCCAGAGCAATCTATACCTTCAATGCTATCCTGATCAAAATTCCAATGACATTTTTCAAAGTGCTGGAACAAACAGTCATAAAATTTGTATGGAATCAGAAAAGACCCCAAATCGCCAAGGAAATGTTGAAAAAGAAAAAGCTGGGGGCATCACATTGCCCGATTTCAAGCTATATTACAAAGCAGTGATCACCAAGACAGCATGGTACTGGCACAAAAACAGACATTTAGACCAATGGAACAGACTAGAGAGCCCAGATATGGACCCTCAGCTCTATGGTCAAATAATCTTCAACAAAGCAGGAAAAAATATGCAATGGAAAAAAGACTGTCTCTTCAATAAATGGTGCTGGGAAAATTGGACAGCTATATACAGAAGAATGAAACTCGACCATTCTCTAACACCATTCACAAAGATAAACTCAAAGTGGTTGAATGACCTCAATGTGAGACAGGAATCCATCAAAATCCTAGAGGAGAACATAGGCAGTAACCTCTTCAACATCGACCACAGCAACTTCTTTCAAGATACATCTCCAAAGGCTAGTGAAGCAAAAGCAAAAATGAACTTTTGGGACTTCATCAAGATGAAAAGCTTCTGCACAGCAAAGGAAACAGTCAACAAAACAAAGAGGCAACCCACAGCATGGGAGAAGATATTTGTAAATGACACTACAGATAAAGGGCTGGTATCCAAGATCTATAAAGAACTTCTCAAACTCAACACCCAAAAAACAAATAATCAAGTCAAAAAATGGGCAGAAGATATGACAAGACACTTCTCTGAAGAAGACATACAAATGGCTAACAGACACATGAAAAAATGTTCATCATCATTAGCCATCAGGGAAATTTAAATCAAAACCACATTGAGATACCACCTTACACCAGTTAGAATGGCAAAAATGGACAGGGCAAGAAACAACAAATGTTGGAGAGGTTGTGGAGAAAGGGGAACCCTCTTACACTGTTGGTGGGAATGCAAGTTGGTACAGCCACTTTGGAAAACAGTGTGGAGGTGCCTCAAAAAATTAAAAATAGTTACCCTATGACCCAGCAATTGCACTACTGGGTATTTAACCCAAAGACACAGATGTAGTGAAAAGAAGGGCCATATGCACCTCAATGTTCATAGCAGCAATGTCCAAAATAGTCAAACTGTGGAAAGAGCCGAGATGCCCTTCAACATTGAATGGATAAAGAAGATGTGGTCCATATATACAATGGAATATTACTCAGCCATCAGAAAGGATGACTACCCAACTTTTACATCAACATGGATGGGACTGGGGGAGATTATGCTAAGTGAAATAAGTCAAGCAGAGAAAGTCAATTATCATATGGTTTCACTTATTTGTGGAACATAAGGAATAGCATGGAGGACATTAGAAGAAGGAAGGGAAAAATGAAGGGGGGGGGAATTGGAGGGAGAGATGAGCCATGAGAGACTATGGCCCTGAGAAACAAACAGGGTTTTAGAGGGGAGGGGGGTGAGGGGATGGGTTAGCCTGGTGATGGGTATTAAGGAGGGCACGTACTGCATGGAGTACTGAGTGTTATACGAAAACAATGGATCATGGATCACCACATCAAAACCAATGATGTATCATATGGTGACTAACATAATATAATAAAAAAAAAAGATATAGAAACACAACATTCGGGCGCCTGGGTGGCTCAGTTGGTTGAGTGACTGCCTTCGGCTCAGGTCATGATCCTGGAGTCCCAGGATCGAGTCCCACATCGGGCTCCCTGCTCAGCGGGGGGTCTGCTTCTCCCTCTGACCCTCTTCCCTCTCGTGCTCTTTGTCTCTCATTCTCTCTCTCAAATAAATAAATAAAATCTTAAAAAAAAAAAAGAAACACAACATTCTATAGTATTTTCTTCAGACTATCACTTTAGTATGAATTTGTAATTGTTCCCCCAACAATATTTTATATAAAGAATGAATGTCTCAAAATCAATGTGAGTATTGCTATTCATTAGTATTTTGGATTTGTTTTATATTAATAGTAACACAAATAATATTATTATTGTCATGGATCTAATATTTGCAGCTAGATGGATAATTACATGACTCATTAAATTATAAAAGAAAAATAATTGTGTTCTATATGCTAGCAAGAAACTATTGAGGGGCACCTGGCTGATTCAGTCGATGAAGCATGTGACTCTTGATCTTGAGGTTGTGTGTTCAAGCCCCATTTTGGGTGTAGAGATTACTTAAAAATAAAATCTTAGAAAAAAGAAACTATTGAGAAATGAAAAAATAAAAATTACCACTTGTAGTTATCATCAAATACATAAACCTATTTACAAAAGACCCAAACCTATATAAATGGAGAGTTATGTCATGTTGATGGAGTGGAAGATTCAAGTTTGTTAGTCTCTCCAAACTGATCTCTGGATTGAACACAATCCCAATAAAAATCCAAGAGGTGCTTTTTGTCTCAGTTGGTTAAGCTACTGCCTTCGGCTCAGGTCATGATCCTGGGGTCCTGGGATCGAGTCTCACATCAGGGTTCCCCTGTTCTGCGGGGAGCCTGCTTCTCCCTCTGCCTGCCACTCCTCCTGCTTGTGCGTGTGCTCTCTCTCTTTCTCTTTCTCTGTCAAATAAATAAAAATCTTTTTTAAAAAAAGAAGTGCTTTTTGTAGAAAACAATAAGCTGGTTCTAAAATTAATATGGAAATGCAAAGCACTAAGAATAGCCAAACCAGTCTCAGAAAACAAAAGTCCTAAAAGATTATACTATTTAAGACTTCCTATAGAGATCATCAAGACAGTGTGGTTTAGGCATAACAGACAAAGAAGTCAATGGTACAGAATAGAGTCCAGAAAGAGACCCATACATATTTGGCAGATTATTTTTGAAATGGTGCTAAGGTAATTCAATGGGGAAAAATGTCTTTTCAACAAATGGTGCTGTTTAAAATGGATAAACATATGCAAAAGGAAAAAAATGAAACTGGAAGCATAACTTACCCTGTACAACAACAAAAAAAAATTTGAGATGAATCATGTATCAAAGCCAATGTTTCACAACCTTTTTTCATGATTACCTCCTCCCCTTAGGAGGCTTTTAAGACATATTTGCCCCCTAACCACCCCTCCTCAGTGGCCAAAATGAAAAAGAATGGACTATTTTAGTTTAGATTCCCACAGAAGTGGGCCTTGGAACAAGGATTCAAAACACCAGTTGGGGAGTAGAAAAGAGAGAGAAGGAAGGCAAAGCAGGACAGGGCAACAGATAAAGGATCTATTATCAGGCAAGTTGTCACTGTGGCCAGTTGGGGCTTAACCCCAGTGGGGAGCTCCTAGAACAAGTGTAGAAGGAAAAGGACCACTAGTCACAATAATATTGGGTGTTTTCTTATCATAGTAAGTGTGGGTATAGAGTCAGATTTACTTTCTTTTGGAAAAATTAATGTGATGATTTTTGCATCTCCGTGTTGTGGAACAAATGCATGTTTTTAAATGTATCATCTACTTATTCATTTATTTATTAAGATTTTATTCATTTATTTATTTGAGAGAGAGTGAGTGGGAGGGAGAGGAAGAGAGAATCTGAAGCTGACTCCATGCTGAGTGCAGAGCCTGATGCGGAGCTTGATTTCGCAAGTATGAGATCATGACCTGAGCTGAAACCAAGAGTCAGATACTCAACTGACTGAGCCACCCAGGCACCCCTAAATTTATCATCTATTTAATCTTAAAACTCTATGTTTCGTTCATCCCCTTTGACAAAAAAAAGAAACTGAGGTACGGAAAAGCTGATATTCATTTAGCAAATTAGCTCAGAAGCAGGAGCCAGGGATAGAGAACCTTCTGGTATTATGAGGAATAATCTGGATGTAAGTGATTTAAATACAGTTCAGTGGCCTAAACACAAAAGAGAATATATTGACTTGTGTAACTGAAAAGTCTGGATAAGGACTGGATTTAGACAGCAGTGTTGTCAACCTTGTCAGGATCTTCAATTTATCAACCTTTCCACCCACCCCTTTGACCATCAGCAACTTCTTGTCCTTATTTCCTCCCTCTGTGGTAGATTTCAAGGTTTATCACTTACCAGATATCCCAAATACCTGTCATTCCTTTTTCATCCTTCCCACCTGGCAAAATCCCAACTCTGCTTCTTCCAGATCTGCCAATTGCGAAGTGGTTCAGGTCAAGTTGATAAAAGCATGCCCATAAGGATACTGGTGCTACCATAAACTCATGGTTATCACTAGTGACCTGCTCCAACACCAAGTGAAAATCATTTATTCATTCACTATTTCATTTACTACATTGATGTTGATTACCTTCAATGTGCTAGGCACTATGCGTAGCCCCCGTGAACCCACCACAAAGCTTCCTGCCTCTGCAGTTCACATTATCTCCTCAGTCAACCCCTCCTCCTTCCTACTGAAGGCCATTTCAAATATTTTCCACTTTCCCCAAATTTTTGTTCCCCTAATAGATGGGTTGGAGCCCCCATTTCACAGAAGAACCATAAGCCATCAGATGGGAGCTTTTCATCAACAAACCTTCAATGAGTTTCACATCCCACCCCATCTTTCCCCTTTCCTTTTATTGTGAAAGAGGTGTCCCTCTGGGAGACCTTCCTTTCTCCGTCACACTGTGTTGTGACTTTTGGCTTGGTTCTCTGTCTTGCCCACTCACTGCCCTGCCCCCAGCATCTGGAGCTGCACACGTAATTGGCACTTATTGACTATTTGGGAGAGTTAATAAACCGCAGGAGGGCTCTCTGGAAGGCGGCCTCGCCCAGCACGCTTTGGGGCGGGGCCAATGTCAGGAGCCCTGCCTTATGGGCGCCCTCCTCCAGCTTCTTGGTGGAGGTTTTCACAGACTTCACCTGAGGGTGCTGAATTCTACCACCATCGCTTCCGCGAGACAAGAGTTGGGCACATAACCTCCCAGATCAGGGTCAAGCAGGCTTTCTGGATGCCTGAGGGACCTTTCAGCCTGCACCTTCTGGCGGCTTTTCCCATTGCTTCGTCATAACTGGAGCATGCTGGGGCTCTTGCACTTCTGGGCTTCAGATGGTTCTCCGAAGCCTGCTCAGGAACTGGACCCCCGAGGGTGTGGAACCCCTCTGCGCTGGAACTCCAGGGATATAGTGAAATAAGGTAGAATAATATTGACTACTGTTTGTTGAACCCCCACTGGGCCCTGGCTGTTGGGGCTTGGGTGAGCCGGAAATCTAAGGCCCAGCTTTCATCTGTCTGTTAATGCGGATCAAGCAGTCGTGGTAAAACAGGGAACGAACATGAAAGGTGCTTTAGACAGTGCCAGAGTTGAGGGCTCGGCCTGTGGCCTTGCTGCAGTTGCTGCATGGGCTTGGGGAACAGCCTCCTCCCTCCCTGAGAGAAGTCCGACCTAGTCAGAAGAACACTGAGACCTCACTCAGCCTCGGAACACCCCAAATTCACCCCGCCCCGTCTTTGAGGGGTAAGTATCCCAAACTCCCCTTGCAGCACCCATGTCCAGAATGTGGAGGATCTGTATTAGGACGCAGTCCTGCTGGGGCTTGCTTCCGGAAAAGCTAATCTCCCATGAATCTCCCTGGTGCCCAGTGAGGCCCAGCAGGAAAGGTGTGTAGGAACCCCAGGGTTAAGGCCAGAGACAAGGCTACATGCCCTACAGACTTCAGGACGACATTTCCTGAGGCTGAGGTGACACCTGCAGCAGATGGGACCTGGGGTGGGGGGCAGATTGTGTACCAAGGTAGAAAATCAGAGGCCACTGACTTCATTTTTCATTTGATAGGTTCTGCACTTATGGAGGGCCTGCCCTGCATCAGACGTGGTATGGAAGAGGATGTGTTTCAGTGTTTGTCTCCCCTGGGGGTGGATGGAAATGAGATATTTTTAGGAAGTTTTTATTGACAAACCATAGGAGACTCTAAACTCTAGGAAACAAAGTGAGGGTTGCTGGAAGGGAGGTGGGGGGGTTGGGTAACTGGGTGATGGGCATTAAGGAAGGCACTTGATGGAATGAGCACTGTTATATGCAGATGAATCACTAAACTCTGTCTGAAACTAATACACTATGTTAATTGAGTTTAAATAAAATTTGAAAAAATAAAAATAAAAAGCTTTTACTGAGATAGAACTCACATACCCTATGACTCACCCTTTTAAAGTATGCAGTTCAGTGGATTTTAGTATATTTACAGAGTTGCATGATCATCATCACAATCTAATTTTAGGGTTTCTTCACTCCAAAAAGAAACCCCATACCTGTTATTCCTCTCCCCACCGGACACCCAAGACCTGGGCAACCTATAATCTACTTTCTGTCTCTGTAGGTCTGCCTATTCTGGGCATTTCGTATAAATGGAATCCTACAACTTGTGGTCTTTTATGCCTGGTTTCCTTCACGTAGCATGTCATCTTCAAAGTTCATCGAACTTGTAGCACATATCAGTACTTCATTCCTTTCTATTGTTGAATAATATTACATTGTATGGAAATCCCAAATTTTAAATAATCATCATTTGATCAACATCAACAACATGGGTTGTTTCTACTTTTTGGCTATTATGATTTTGCTATGAACATTCACGTACAAGTCTTTGTGTGGATCTATGTTTTCATTTCTTTTGGGTATATACCTAGGAATTGCTGGGTCCTGTGGTAGCTCTCTGTTTAACCTTTTGAGGAACTGCCAAACTGTTTTCCAAAGTGGCTGCACCATTTTACATCCCCACTGGCAGTGTATGGGAGTTCCAGTTTCTCCTATCATTGTCAACCTAGATATCATCTATTTGTCTTTGTTATAGCCATCCTACTGTGTGAGGTGTTATCTCATTGTGGGAAAGTGTGTTTTTAACAGTTGTTTTCCCATTATACAAATATTATAGGGAGAACTCTGAATAATTTGAAAAAATTACTTTTTTTTTGAAAAATTACTTCTAATATATTTGTGTCTTTCCAGGCTTGGCTATACATATGGTTACAGTATTTACACAATACATACCATTTTAAGTAAAGGTAAAAAAAACACAAAAAACAAACTTGACATTTAATCATAAATGTTATGTTTATGTAAACTCTTCCTACACATTACTTAAAAGAACTGATATTCTCTGAGGTGGATAAAACCTATTAACCATTCTATTTTTCTTTGACATTAAGGTAGTTCTCAATATTTTGATATTATGGGAATTGTTTTAAATTTTTCTGCATAATTGTTTTTGCTTAAAAACTGTCTTATTCCAAAAAGCATCAGGCTTTTCCTGAATTTCAGGAAAACCTGAGGTACTACCATGGCTGCTGCGCTTTTTTTCCCCCTACAGTCTCCTTAGGTGAGTTATCCACTCAAGTGGTTAGTTGTCAGTGCTGACTGCTCTGAGCTTGACGCTTTAATTGCTTGTTAAACATCCCCAGCCTTGGTTTTCTACAAGTACCCCAAACCTAAAACCTTCAAAACTGAACCCGTTATCTTTCTCTGCCACTAACCTATTCTTCCTTATTTCCAGTATCAAGACGGAGCACCTAGGGAAGAAACAAGGGAGCTATTTCCCCTTCATCTTCCACATAAATAGTCATCACAAGTTTTACAGATTTTTGTCTATTTCTCAAGTCTGTGTCTCCTCTCAATTCTTACTACTACCCGAGGTTTTTCAGCCCTCAGTGTCTCTCACCTAAGCTGTGTAGTAGCCTATTAGATCTCTAATCCTTCAATGTTGTCCCTCCTAAATTCTTTCCCTCACTATTGCTAGACAGCCTACCTAAAACAAAATGATCATGAAATGCCCGTGCTTAAAATCCTTCAGCTGACCCCCTATTGCCTATTAAAGTCTACCTCTTTAATTTAAATTCTAGTTAGTTAACACTGTTATATTAGTTCCAGGTGTGCAATGTAGTAATTCAACACTTCCATACAATACCCAGTACTCATCACAACAAGTGCCCTCCTTAATCACCTATTTCACTCATCCCCCCCACCCACTTTCCCTCTGGTAGCCATATTTGTTCTCTTTGCCTGCCTCTCTCTAGAGGTATAGTTGACATACAATGTTACATTAGTTTCAGTTATATTCTCCTTTTCCCTTTTGCTCATTTGTTTCTTAAATTCCAGATGTGAGTGAAATCATATGGTATTTGTCTTTCCCTGACTTATTTCACTTAGCATAATACTTTGTAGCTCCATCCATGTCATTGCAAATGGCAAGATTGCCTTATTTTTTATGGCCAAGTAATATTCCATTATGGAGATATATCTCTCTCCATATATATATTTATATATATATATATATAAAATCACATCTTCTTTCCTTCATCAATCGATGGACACTTCAGCTATTTCCATAATTTGGCTATAGTAGATAACGCTGCTATAAACCTATAAACATGGGGGTGCATGTATCCCTTTGAATTGGTATTTTTATATTCTTTGAGTAAATACCTAGTAGTGCAATTGCTGGCTCATATGGTACTTCTATTTTTAATTTTTTGAGGAACCTCCGTACTGTTTTCCAGAGTAGTTGCACCAGTTTGCATTCCTACCAACAATGTAAGAGGGTTTCCCTTTCTCCATATCCTTGCCAACATCTGTTTCTTGTGTTGTTGATTTTAGTCATTCTGATAGGTGTGAGGTGATATTGTAGCTTTCCTGATAAGTCATGTTGAGCATCTTTTCATGTTTTTGTTGGCTATCCATAGGTTGTCTTTGGGAAAATGTCTATTCATGTCTTCTGCCTATTTTTTAATTGGATTACTCATTTTTGGGGGTGTTGAGTTGTATCAGTTCTTTATATCTTTTGGATACTAACCCTTTATCGCATATGTCGTTTGCAAATATCTTCTCCCATTCTGTAGGTTGCCTTTTAGTTTTCCTGATTGTTTCCTTTGCTGTACAGAAGCTTTTTTAAGTTGATGTAGTTCCAATAGTTAAATCTTTGCTTTTGTTTCCCTTGCCTCAGGAGACCTATCTAGAAAGAAGTTGCTATGGCCCATGTCAGAGAATGTACTTCTTTTTTTTTTTTTTTAATTGAAGTACAGTTGACATACAATGTTACATTAGTTTCAGTTATACAACATAGTGATTGGCCAAGTCTATACCTTGTGCTATTCTCACAGGTGTAGCTACCATCTGTCCCCATACGACATTATTACAATACCATTGACTATATTCCCTATGCTCTACCTTTTATCCCCCATGACTTATTCATTCCATAGCTAGAAGCCTGTATCTCCCACTCCCGTTCAGTCAATTTGCTCATCCCCCCCCACTCCCCTCTCCTCTGGTAACTATCAGTTTGTGCTCTGTATTTAGGGGTCTGATTCTGCTTTTTGTTTAATTGCTTTGTTTTTTAGATTCCACATATAAGTGAAATCATATCGTATTTGTCTATTTGTGTCTGACTTATTTCACTAAGCATAATCCTCCCTGGGTCCATCCATGTTGTTGCAAATGACAAGATTTCATACTTTTTATGGCTGAGTAATATTCCACCTCCTCTTTATCCATTCATCTATTGATGGACAATTGGATTGTTTCCATATTTGTCCATGATAAATAATGTTAATAATGTTGCAATAAACATAGGGGTGCAGTATCTTTTTGAATTTGTGTTTTTTGTTTTCATTGGGTAAATATCCAGTAGTGGAATTACTGGATCATATGGTATTTGCATTTTTCTATTTTTTAAAGAAACTCCATACTATTTTCCAGAGTGGCTGCACCAATTTACATTACCACCAAAATTGCACAAGAGTTCCTTTTTCTCCACATCTTCCCAACACTTGTTTCTTGTGTTTTTGATTTTAGTCATTCTGAAAAGTGTAACGTGATATCTCTTTATGGTTTTGATTTTCATTTCCTTGGTGAGTGATGTTGAACATCTTTTCATGTGTCAGTTGGCCATGTGTAAGTCTTCTTTGAAAAAATGTCTATTCAAGTCTTCTGCCCATTTTTAAAATTGGATATTTTTTTGGTGTTGAGTTGTAGAAGTTTTATATACATTTTTGTTATTAACTCCTTATTAAATATATCATTTGCAAATATCTTCTCCCATTCAGTAGGTTGCCTTTTCAATTTTCAATTTGTTGATGGTCTCTTTTGCTGTGCTTTTTATTTTAGTGTAGTCCCAATAGTTGAATTTTGCTGTTGTTCTCTAGCCTGAGGAGAACTATCTAGAAAAATGTTGTTACAGCTGATGTCAAAGAAATTACAGCCTGTGCTCTCTTCTAGGAGTTTTATGGTTTCAGGTCTCACATTTAGGTCTTTAGTCCATTTTGAGTTTATTTTGTGTATGGGGTAATAAAGTGGTGCAGTTTCATTCTTTTGCATGTAGCTGTCCAGTTTTCTTAGCACAATTTATTGAAGAGACCATCTCTTACCCATTGCATATTTTTGCTTCCTTTGTCCTAGATTAGTTGACCCTATAAGTGTGGATTTATTTCTGGGCTCTGTATTCTGTTTCATTGATCTGTGTGTCTATTTTTGTGCCAGTACCATAATGTTTTGATTATTACAGCTTTATAGTATATCCCAAAATCTGGGATTATGTTACCAGCTTTGTTCTACTTTCTCAAGATTCCTTTGCTATTCAGGGTCTTTTGGGCTCTATACAAATTTTAGGATTCTTTGTTCTAGTTCTGTGAAAAATGCTGTTGGTATTTTAAGAGGGATTGCATTGAATCTGTAAACTTCTTTGGGTAGTGTGGACATTTTAACAAGATTAAAATTTTCTGGAGTGCCTGGCTGGCTTAGTTCGTAGAGCATGTGACTCTTGATCTTGGGGTTGTGAGTTCGAGCCCCACGTTGGGTGTAGAGATTACTTTAAAAAATCTTTGGAGAAAATAATCTTGTTTTTTTTTTTTCTTTAAACAATAAGCATGAAATATCTTTCCATTTGTTTGTGTCATCTTCAAATTTTTATTTTATTATGTTATGTTAATCACCATACATACATCATTAGTTTTTGATGTAGCGTTCCATGATTCATTGTTTGCGTATAACACCCGGTGCTCCATTCAATACATGCCCTCTTTAATACCCATCACCAGGCTAACCCATCCCCCCATCCCCCTCCCCTCTAGAACCCTCAGTTTGTTTCTCAGAGTCCATAGTCTCTCATGGTTCGTCTCCCCCTCCGATTCCCCCCCCTTCATTTTTCCCTTCCTACTATCTTTTTTTTTTTTTTTTAACATATATTATTTGTTTCAGAGGTACAGGAATTGTGTAAGACTGTTGAATCTTCAATGTTTTTTTATCAATGTTTTATAGTTTTCAGAGTACAGGTCTTCCGTCTCCTTGGTTAAGTTTATTCCTAGCTATTTTATTCTTTTTGGTGTGATTGTAAATGGAATTGTTAATTTTCTGGTACTTCATTATTAGTACATAGAAGCACAACTAATTTCTGTACATTTATTTCATATCCTGATACTTTACTAAATTCATTTATTTGAATAGTTTTTTGGTGGAGTCTAGGATTTTCTATGTGTAGTATTATGTCATTTGCAGAAAGTGACAGTTTGACTTCTTCCTTACCTATTTGGATGCCTTGTATTTCTTGTCTGATTGCTGTGGCTAGGACTTCCAGAACTATGTTGAATAAAAGTGGTAAGAATGGACATCCTTTTCTTGTTCCTGATCTTAGAGGGAAAGCTCTGTTTTTCATCATTGAGTATCATGTTAGCTGTGGGTTTTCATATATGGCCTTTATAATATTGAGGTGTGTTTCCTATAAATCCACTTTGTCGAGTTTTTATCATAGACAGAAGTTGGTACAGAAAAAGCATTTGACAAAATCCTATGAGATGACATGATTTTTTATCCTTTATTGATATGTAACATATTGATTTGTGAATATTGAACCATCCTTGTGTCCCCAGAATAAATCTCACTTGTTGGTGGTGAATGATCTTTTTAATGTATTGCTAAATGTTGTTTGCTAATATTTTGTTGAGAATTTTTCATTTCTGTTCACCAGAGCTATTGCCCTGTAGTTTTCTTTTTTTGTGGTATCTTTGTCTGGTTTTGATATCAGGGTAATGCTGGCCTCGTAGACTATATTTGGAAACTTTCCTTCCTCTATCTTTTTAAAATATATTGAAGAGGATAGGTATTAACTCTTTTAAAAATATTTGGTAGCGGGGCGCCTGGGTGGCTCAGTTGGTTAAGCGACTGCCTTCGGCTCAGGTCATGATCCTGGAGTCCCTGGACCGAGTCCCACATCGGGCTCCCTGCTCGGCGGGGAGTCTGCTTCTCCCTCTGACCCTCCCCCCTCTCATGTGCTCTCTCTCCTCTCATCCTCTCTCTCAAATAAATAAATAAATAAATCTTTTAAAAATATTTGGTAGAATTCACCTATGAATTCATCTGGTCCTGGACTTTTGTTTGGGAATTTGGGGATTACTGATTCAATTCAATTTCATTGCTAGAAATAAAAAATCTGAACAGACCAATTACTTCCTGGTTCAGTTTTGGAAGATTCTAAGTGTCTAGGAATTTATGCAGTTCTTCTAGAGTGTCCAGTTTTGCTGGCATATAAAGTCTGTACTTCTTAATATGGTGTACAGGGCTATTTTTGCAACTTGTGCTACTCCCTACTCTGCATGTTATTTATGTCAGTAATAGATAATGTTTACAGTTTCCTCAAAAGTCCCCATGCTATTCAGGGCTTCCGTGTAATTGTTTTTTATGATTTTTCTGTCTGGAATTTTCTCACCGCTGTTTTCCTTCTGGCTTATTATCTACTGTCCTTCAAGTCCAAGCTCTAGCATCATCCCCTTCAAAAAATCAATTTTGAAGTTCCAAAGCAGGCCAATGGCCCTTCTTTTTGTTCCAGGTAGTGTTGATCTCTTTCACTTCAAACATACTTTTATTTTTTTATTTAAATTCAATTAGCCAACATATTTTGCATCATTAGTTTTTGATATAATGTTCAATGACTCATTAGTTGTGTATACCATACTTTTAAACATATTTCCTGAGAATGAAGTTTCTTTAATATCTGTATTCTTTCCATGTTTTTTTCTTTTTATAATTTCTGTTGACTTCTGCTCATGAGAGTATGATTCCTCACATGTTTGCTAGATTGTGTTAAGAGCTCATATTTGGCTGAACTTTAGGTTTGGGAATCCTGAGGGATCTAAATTGAGATAATTTGCCTTGGTTTCTGCTGGGTGCTAGGGTCACTACCAATCAGGAGCCACTTCAATTTAATTGATTGGATCGAGGTTTCTTGGACTGTGAGTGTGGCATCAATTCAAATCCCAGGAAGAGCATAAAGCTGGTTACAAAACATTAGGGAGATTATTAAAATTATTAATATTTTTAAACCCAATGCCAACAGAGACACTGATTGCTTGTTGGTCACTCTGTTAGCATATAGGTTTTTTTCAAGGTTTTTTTTTTTTTTTTTATTTCCACTAAATATATAGCCAGTCTGGGTGCCTGGATTTACATGTAGGTCTCAGATTCGGCTCACCACTTTGTCAATTTCAAACCCTATTACTTTGGTAACCAACAAAACTCTAGATTCCCAGGAATATGTTAGAGCTTTTCAAAGTCCTTTCTTGACATACTTTCCTCCCTCCCTCCGTTCCTCCCTTCAAAATATTTTGGTTAGCCTATTGTTTGCTCACTTCCTATTTAGCACTTCAGGCAGCCACAATATTAACCAACAAAACTCTAGATTTTTTGGCTTGGCACACTTCCAAGGCATTCCAGGCTTCTGTGTCCTTTACCACTTTAGTTTCAGTACCAGAGTGTGTATATATGCATGTATGTATGTGTGTGTTTGTGTGCCTGTGATCATTTAGTACTTCCCTTACCTTTTTTTAAATTTAGCAATATATTTAAAAGTATTTTTAGAAGTAATGCCAGTGAAAATGGCAAAATAGGGATCTCCAAAAATTCTTCCCTTTATAAAAATAGCAAGAATGTTGGCAAAAATGGTCAGAATCATCTTTTCCAGAACTCTGGAAATTAACCAAAGGCTTGCAGCAAGCTGGGGAGCATTTATTTAAGAACATAGGCTGGATTTTGGTGAGAACAGAGAACTTTGTGATGTTCTAACTTGCGCCATTCATGTCGCACTTAACCCAGCTCCATGGTAGCCTTGAAGACCACCATCCTGCTATCATGGTGAAAACCAGTCTCCTGGGTGCCAATGGAGGGAACAGAAGGGGATTAGAGCGATTCAAAGGTCTATTCCCAGAGAAATGTCGCTGTTTGACCTATCTAGTGGGTCCGTGCAAGACCCCACTCACAAGACTGTCTTTATGTGGCCTGACTTGGAGCTTACCCAGCCTTTGCCCTGGGGACATTTGTTGAAATCAGTGAATCAGAGACAACTGTTGAACATCATGGCTGCCTGAGGTATAGATAGTAGTTGGGGCAAAAGAAAAAGCTGTGTAATGCAATATCCATAGGGAGTTTGAAAAGCTGCAATATATTCCTGGGACTCTAGAAGGCCACCTGCACATCTAAGGCTGTACACATGTCCAGGATTTTGCACACTTGAAAATTTTAGGTCTTTTCAGGTCTTTCTTATCTTTGGCCAATCTTGAGGTTTTGCGCAAGAAGAAAATGTAGGTTATGGTGGAGTCGAAACCAGCCTGCCTGTGTGGAAGTCACGCTCAAGCAGTACATGAAGCTTCTTTGTGTCTACTGAGAGACTTCCCGGTTCCAGGCATCTGAGGGAATCTGTACATTTATTAGCTGACCATTATGCTAATCAAGCTGACTTCAGTGGCTGCACTTTACAAAGAATAGACTTTACAGAATTTTGAATTAGAAATTTCTAATCAGAATTCAGAAAAGTCACTAAATAAACAACAGTAAACCCTGGGGAAAGGGAAAGATCAGTGCAGTTATTTTAAAAGCCCAGTGTTCAATAAAATATTAAGACATGGAAAGAAACAAGTACTAGGACCTTCAAAAGGGTTTCTTAGTCTCTTTCCCATCCTCTTATGGGAGACAGGAAGGCTAGAAGGGGCTAAGGTTGTCTTCTTGTCTTTCCCTTAGGTCAGACAAGACTCTGGTGAAGGTCTTTCTCACAGAGAACAGAATGCTCTGGGCATATTTCAAAATGGTCTGGCCTGGAGGTCATCAACGTGATACTGAAGTCAGTGACCATGTTTTATTCATTCTTGTATCTTGTGAAGTACTTACAGAAATATTAAATAAATATGACCTTAATTTCTTTTCCATGACTTCAACTGTGACCATTTATTCAGCATCAGAACATGTACCAATACAGACTGTCAAACAGGTGTTTCTTATTTCTTTCTGGGGTAATTCTTATATTGTAATTTTCATACAGAAATTTCTATTGTTTCACCTATACTTTTTAAAACCTTCTTTCCATATTTGTTTTCCTTTCTTTGACATTTGTTTCCACCTTCTCAGGTTTACTTTAAAAGGAAAATGGGTGTATTTTAAATTTAAAACTAATATTTGATTGCTTCCTCTCAATCCCATGAAATGATAGCTTGCATATATAATTTTTGTCCTGAGTCCTATATCAACCTTGCCTATTTTAGTCAAATTTAGTATTAGCCAGAAAACATTCAGCCCTCTTATTCTTTCTTACAAAATAAAAGGTATAAGGTGGGACAATCTGCTCTGAGATTATTATCCTGGGATCTTTGATCTTGGTACTCCCCCATCTCCCATCTTTAAGGAGAACTGCATCTATTTTTTTTTTTTTTTGAACTGCATCTATTTTTAAGACCCTATAGCCTGGAACCAAGTTCACTGTATTCCCCACTCTACTACTACAATCTCAGGACCAACTGGAATCAGTGTGGAACCAAGTTCATTGTATTCCCCACTCTACTACGATCTCAGGACCACCTGGAATCTGTTGTTTGGGGTTGCCATGGACACGGAGTTCTTATTCCAGTACTGGCTTGTTAAACTAGTACCAGGTAAAGACCTAGGGGTGGAGGGGTCTCTGGACAAGGGCATCCTATACTCTGCCGTTTATGTTGGCTAACGTTGCCTTTCATCCTCACTGAGAGTGAGAAGAATATAATGTTTTAGAGGGAGGGCTGGAAGGTGGGGGGAGGGGACAGGAGGGGGGTCTTTGTGGCCACAGACAGGAAGTTTTGCCTTGTGCTCAGCTGTGGGGAGCATTAATAAATGTTTGTTTCTTAACATCCGGGGACCTCCCAGAACCTCCTCACCCTCAGAGTACCAGAAGTGGAGGGGTTGTGGGGTGGGGATGTGTGGGTAGGGGATAGGGGTGCACTAGGCCAATATAGGACCAAATAGCTGTAACCTTGTTGCTGGCCAGAAATTGGGGCAAGATTTGACTTAATAGGCTTGGCTTGGGGAAATTAAAAATAAAAAAGAAGGAAAAGAAGTGAAAGACATCGTCCTGGAAGGCATCAGGAAAGAACACTGCTATTAGTATCTCTAGTAATATTTGATCCCACTTAGGAAAAGTTGTATTCAAGTAACAAGATCATAGTCCTTCTGTGTCCACCACCCTTCTGCTGCGGCCCCTCAAAAGCAGCCCTGCCTGCAGGTAAGCAGATCCGAGGTTTGTAGGGAAGAAGTATCCTTAAATATGTGGCTCTGCCTTGGTCCACCCTGGTTTTCCTGGCCACCTCTGGAACAGAAGGTAGCAACCTCAGAACTTTGGGATTCCTACTCCCACTGCCCATGAGGTGGTATGAAGGTACGGAATTTACAGGTGATTGGCCCTCAAACCCAAAATTCAAAATCAACATTTATGCACAAATTGATCTATTTATGAAAATATTTTTCAGTTTGTTTTCATTTTTCTCTCCTTGCCCAGAATTTAGGCCTTGTGGCACATTTCAGGCTGCCTCCTTGATAACTTGGCAATGTACTTGAAAATATCTTATTCTCCAGTGACTTCCAGTTTTCTTGCATGACACAAAGTGTTCTGTGAAGTGTTGAAGGATGCGTCTTTGCTTTCTCATCCCTTTGATTTATGCTACAAAATATTTTAGGATGGAAATATAAATCCCTATGATGATGTAAAATTGGTTTGAAATGAATTTTGTTTCATTTGCTTGGTCCTATGCAGCAAGAGAGCAATCTTTAAAGTGTCCTGTCTTTGAACTAAACTTTTCCTGAACATTCAAAAAACTTTTCTTCTATTTCTCGATCCAAAATAAAATACTGAGGGGAAAATACAAAATGCACATTTCACAGGATTGATAAAATTGTACAGTATTGTAGATTTTAGAAGTTCGTGGATTCAAGACTTTAGAAATGCTGATCCATGCCTAATAAGTTCTATGTATGACTTTCTAATTGGGCAAATATCCTATGTGTTTTAAAAATACTGAATAAAAAATTCATATGTGCCTTTTTTTTTTAGATTAATTGTAGATTAAATACAACCACAAGACAATACCATGCAGAGATTAAAGAGGAACCCTTTATATCTCTGGTTCATGCATCAAAAAAATAAGTAAGTGATAAGACTCGAATTTACTAAATTGTAAGCATAATTCTCAGCCTTGGTTAATAGAATACAGAATATATGTATACCTTCTTTCATAATGTAAACTGTATGTAAATGAAATTTGGCAAACACAATTTAAAGACCTTGTTTTATACTTATAATTTCCTTAAAATACTACAGCTTAGGCAGTATGCCAGTAATAATATGCATGTGCCAGTCACAGTCACTTTTTTTAAAAATTTAAATTCAATTTAATTAACGCAGTGTATTATTAGTTTCAGAGGTAGAATTTAGTGATTCATCAGTTGCATATTACACCTAGTGTTCATTCCATCAAGTGTCCTCCTTTATGCCCACCACCCAGTTACCCCTTCCCCCCACCTACCTTATCCCCTGACCTACCTCCCCTCCAGCATCCCTCAGTTTGTTTTCTAGAGTTGAGTCTTTTATGGTTTGTCTCCCTCTCTGTTTTCATCTTATTTTTCCTTCCCTTCCCCTATGTTCATCTGTTTTGTTTCTTAAATTACACATGTGAGTGAAATAATATAATTGGCTTTTTCTGACTGACTTATTTCACTAAGCGTAATACCCTCCAGTTCCATCCATGTCATTGCAAATGGTAAGATTTCATTCTTTTTGGTGGCTGAGTAATATTCCACTGTATGTATATGTGTGTGTGTGTGTATACACCTCTTCTTTATCTATTCATCTGTTGATGGACGTCTGGGCTCTTTCCATAGTGTGGCTGTTGTGGACATTGCTGCTATAAACATTGGGGTGCATGTGCCCCTTTGAATCCTTTGGATAAATACCTACTAGTGTAATTGCTGGGTCATAGGGTAGTTGTTTTTTAAACTTTTTGAGGAACCTCCATACTGTTTTCCAGAGTGGCTGCACCAGTTTGTATTCCCACCAACAGTGTAAGAGGGTTCTCCTTTCTCCACATCCTTGCCAACATCTGTTGTTTCCTGAGTTATTAATTTTAGCCATTCTGACTGGTGTGAGGTGGTATTTCGTTGTGGTTTTGGTTTGGATTTCCCTGATGCTGAGTGATGTTGAGCATTTTTTCATGTGTCTGTTGGCCATTTGAATGTCGTCTTTGGAGAAATGTCTGTTCATGTCTTCTGCCCATTTCTTGACTGGATTTTTTGCTTTTGGGTGTTGAGGTTGATAAGTTCTTCATAGATTTTAGGTACTAGCCCCTTATCTGATAAGACCTTTGCAAATATCTTCTCCCATTCTGTAGGTTGTCTTTTAGTTTTGTTGACTGTTTCCTTTGCTGAGTCACAGTCACTTTAAGCTTCTCCTCTGGGACAGCTGGATGCCCTACTGGGGCTGCTCTGTCTGTGGGGGGTGGGGGGTGGTGTATGTGACCATTTTGAGATGGCCACTACAAGGGCTTTAGTTGTCCCATCTCAATATGTGAAACACTGTTAATTACCAGGGAAGGTCACAGATTTTTATTAGCGATGAGTGCCTTACAAATCAGCGTGATGGATGTTAGAGACCTATGACTATTCAAGATCTGTGAATTGGTTAAAATAAATAATAATAGTTTCTCTGGCAAGAGTTGTAATGAGGACCAGTTGAAATATTTGTGAAGCATCAGGACAATGCCTGGCACTTACTAAATACCATTTAAATGTTTGTTAGATGAAGCATCACTTTTGTGATATTCTTTCCTTAATTTTGATAAATTTATTTTTCAAATATTTTCTTTTTATTTTTTCTTAGATGTCTATAATCCAGGTATTAGAGATCTGTTTTTATACCTTATATTAACTGGCTTTTGTTTTATATGTTCTATTTTTTTCTACTATTTTCTGGGAGATTCTCTCAACCTTGTCTTCTAACTCCGTATTAATTTACTTTCCACATGTATCCGAACTACTATTTATCCCATGAAATGTTTCCTTATTTCAACAATTAGACTTTTACATTTAAGATATCCTCTTTAGTGTGTGTGTGTGTGTGTGTGTGTGTGTGTGTATTTAGAAGTTCCTTTTAATGAATGTATAAGCAGAGGGTAGAATCCTGGCCTTACAATGACCCTCACTGATGTCCTTCATTCATCATATGCCTTCAGGTATTTTATTAGACCTTTCCTGGTCTCAGTCTTTTTTTTTTTTTTTTTTTAGTTTCAGAGGTAGAGTTTAGTGATTCATCAGTTGTAACACCCAGTGCTCATTACATCAAGTGCCTTCCTTAATGTCCATCACCCAATTATCCCTTCCCTCCACCTATCGCCCCTCCAGGAAACTTCAGTTTGTTTACTAGAGTTCAGCCTCTCTTATGGTTTGCCTCCCTCTCAATTTTCATCTTATTTTTCCTTTCCCTTCCCCCTACTTTGTTTCTTAATTTCCACATGTGAGTGAAATCATATGGTATTTGTCTTTCTCTGACTGACTTATTTTGCCTGGGTTTTTTCTTAGGATTTCTTATTCTCGTTTTACTTATTAACTTCTTCCCTTGTATCTTTAAGGTATTTCTAATGCTTACCTAAAAATCTTGATCAGTATGATCCAATGGTTCTGTTTCAGATGGTATATGTCGTTGAGTTTGTTGTATTTCTTTTTCAGTGATTGTACTCCTCAGATATCTAATTATTTTGATTTGTGAGCTCACATTCCTTGTGGCCATTGCTGCCCCCCCCCCCCCCCCCCCCCCCCCCCGGTAACTTGTATTAGGGAAGGGCTGAAGATTTGCTTGGGACAATTTCAATCTGTGGCTGTTCTCAAAGCATAATTATTAATAGCTTGTCCTTTCAACTTTCAAAAGTATCCTGGGTTGAGTGAGTTAATATAAGTCACCCTGTTGAAAGCTAGGACCTAAGGTATGTTTATCTCAGTAAATTTAACATAAGGGGAGGTGATAGCCTGGGGACAGAGAGTCTGCAGAACAGTGAAACACTGTGACCCAGGTAATTTCTCTGGCCAGGGTATGTCACCTTTAAGGTCCTGGGCAAAAACAGCATTGGAGAAGGTAGGCTTCTATAGGTTGTTCACTTGGGCTTTGGAGATAGGGGAGAGGTAAAGGCCCAAGGATTGCTCTTCAGTCCTTCCATTTTCATCAATTGACCTAATGCTACTCAAATTTTATCCTAACTACTTCTGGATAGTGCCTACCAAGAATGGCAGTGACTGTCTCCAAGCAACTCAGGGGAAAGGCAAGAATGGAACTTAAAATTTTCCCTCCAACCCAGGCCCTGAAGACTGCCCATAGCAGCCTTTTCCTGTCTATCTACCAGTTAAGGGACAGCTCTCGTTCCTCTGGAGATTCCTAGGGTTTGTGTTGTTAGTTTTTTAAACCCATACTTCAGTTTAATTTCTGTAATTTTGGCAGGAAGACAGTCCTGAGGATAGGAATCCAAAATTTCCCAGGAAATTATGGGAATGTAGTACTTTGAGAATCTTGAAGTGTTTTTGAAATTTAAATATGTATCTGTTTATATTGTTGTCACTGATTTTTTTTTTTTTTTTTTTTGGTCACACTGGTATTTTTGGTATAACATTCGGTGAAGAGGGCAGGCTGCCTAAAAACCAGTAATGTTTGTGAAATGATGAACATTCAGCATGATTTTATGAAGTAGACAAATGCAAAGTGCATTTTCAATGTGTCTTATTTTACAGGTGAGGAAATTAAATAGTAGAGAGATTAAATTATCCAACTCAGTGGTTTGGTGGCAGGAAGTCTTGACTTTGCATAATTTAACCAGATACTTCTTTGTGATGATTTGAGAGAAAAAATTCTGAACACTTGTTCTACTTTCAGTTCAGAATAATCTTTTAAACATTATTTAGGCCATTCTTGACCTATCTACTTATTTCTTCTCTACCAAATGGTGACCAGGGACTAGCCCTTGACACTGGAATATTTATTGTTCTGGCATTTTCTTTATTTCTGTGTCCTTTGCTACCTCTTATCTGGATCCACCTCCCTGTCCTTATGGTCAGATCATTCACATTTCCCAAATTGCCAAATGTATGAATGGTTGACAAAATGGAGAAGAAAGGAGGTTTAATCGTGAAAACTATATCTCCCTTAATTCTCTCGTTCTCTTTCCAGTGGACAAACAGAGACAAGAGGCTGTCTCAGAGGTCCCATTGCTGTACTGAAACTGTTTCTGTCCTGTTTCCTCATGATTTTACTTTTTATGTCCTAAAATTCTGTCAGGAAAAAGAACCCAATTGCTTTGCAAACTGTCTGACTTTATTTTTTGTATTTTTTTTTTTTTTTTGCTCTTTAGCAAAGTTATGGATTCCTCTTTAGGATCCTCTGACAACAGTGATGACAAGGGGTAAGTTGACTTGACTGATCTGTGTACCGAAAGGTAATAGCCTTGGTGGCAGTAAGAGGTTTCCATAAGAGATTGTAAGCTTCTGCAGGTAACTGTCTTTCTTTTGGGGTTTAAGTAGAAAAAAGAACAAGTCATAAGAACAAGACTTTCTACTTAAAGTTTGTTTGGGACCCTTAGTAACCAGTAACCAAAGCTCTGAGGAAACTCTCATAATGTCTGTGGTGAGATGCTGCTCAAGTGGACCAGGTGAAGAGAGGATCCTATTATTTGAGCAAGGAGAGGTGGCAGTGGACAGGGAGCAGTGGAGCTCTCAACAGAAGAGAATGGAGCTTGGACCCCTGGGTGGCTTAGTCAGTTAAGCATCTGCCTTTGGCTCAGGTCATGATCCCAGTGTCTTGGGATCAAGTCCTGCATCAGGCTTCTTGCTCAGTGGGGAGCCCACTTTTCCCTCTGCCTCTCCACCTCCCCACCACCCTGCTTGTGCTCTCTCTCTCTCTCTGACAAATAAAATCTTTTAAAAAATTTTAGAAAAGGATGGAGCTAATAGACCTTGGTCTGTCCCCTTACCCTCCAGAGCTTTGCAACCATCCAAAGCTGGTGTCCCAAACGTAAACCCACCATCATATTGGAGGAAGCCCCTGCCTCAAGCATGCAGTTTTTGAACCAAACTGAGGAACAGAAAAGACTTACGTGACACATGAAGAATAAGGATATAGTGAAGTAACTTGATAATCGGGAAATAAGAAGAAGCTGAAAGGCTGTCTATCTACAAACTACAGTTGTATTTTGAAGTAAATTCAACCTCAGTGCAGTTCCTTAGAGTTGAGTTTAACAGTAAAAAATTGTACTTGTCTTGATTTGTTAGGCTTTTTTTGACCGGCCTGATGTTTTCAATACAACTATATAAAGCTCTGTTTCTAATGAAAATTTGAAATACTGGTTTCCAAATAACTAATTTACAAAGTTTTATTTTTAGAATTCAACCAGTTTACAAATTGAAGACTACTTCTAACTAAGTTCAAAAAAGTTTGGCTGTGAAGTCACTGGGGTCTGATCATAGATGTTTTTAATTCTTTAGAAATGATCCAAATGAATTCATATCCGGAATCTCTAATGAATCCACCAATGAAACATAAGGTATATATTGGAGGGGGTGGAGAAATTCAGTCTGAAATATCCATGATGGTATAGAATTTTCTGGACAAGGATCTAAAATTCTAAAAAGTTAGGATTTGCTGCAAGCTAGATCATGTTTACTATAATTTTCAGATTCAATAAATTCTTGTTGATCAGATAAATTGGTCACATCACAGCTCCATGTAGGAAATCTCTAATGATAAGTTTTTCCATTTGTTGGTGTTTAAAATAAGCTAGACCACCTCTCTAGCCACAGTGATGGTGATGAAGACATTGATTTTCATGTGAGTAAGTCAGGTTGAAATCTGGGGGGAGGGAGCTATAGATGGATCTCTTATTTGGGGGGAGATAGCTTATTCTGAGGCAGGAAGAAAATGGAAAACTATGGAAAGATATCAGCGTGTGGGAAGAAAGGGTATATAATAATTCATTTTAATTCGCAGAAAAACACCATGTTTTAAAATCTTTTTCAATTTATCACACTTAAATGATCTAGGTTGAAAATGTGACTATATCTTTGAGAATAATTTTATCGGTCTTTTTTTTTTTAAGATTTTATTTATTTATTTATTTATTTATTTGAGAGAGAGAGAGCGAGAAACAGCATGAGAAGGGAGAGGGTCAGAGGGAGAAGCAGACTCCCCGCCAAGCAGGGAGCCTGATGCAGGACTCGATCCAGGACTCCAGGATCATGACCTGAGCCGAAGGCAGTCACTTAACCAACTGAGCCACCCAGGCGCCCTATCAGTCTTTTAAAATAGAGAAATGTAGAATACTACTTAATCTTCAATTGTGCTCCTTTCATTAATGATACTAATAGAATGTGAACATGTTTTGCTGATTAAATTTTTACTCATTGAGTTCATTTTGACTTGTTTCTAAGTAATCTGACTGAGAATACTTGCTATTGCTCTGATCTGAAGGCATTTTTACTATGTACTCAAGCCAAGGAAAGAATACGTTTTAAAAATCACCTATGTCTGAACAGAAATAGTCATGAGATTTTTCTGCTTCTCTCCTGGCCAGTTATTCAACCATTTAATGTCAATGTTGGAGAATGAGCAGTGCTGAAGAGGAAATTAACTGGTCACCATTGGAAATTTTTTGCTATCTAGACAAATATTACATGGAAGATAAAAGGCCAACTAATGACTACGAATACTTCTTCAAATTACCCATAATTTTCCCTTAAAATTTTTTAAAATTCCAGTATAATTGACAGTGCTAATAGTTTCAGGTATATGATATAGTGATTCAATGATTCTATACATTACTCAGTGTTCATCATGATAAATGTACTCTTTAATCCCCTTCACCTATTTCACCTGACCCCCTCCCCCCTGCCCTCAGGTAACCATCAGTTTATTTTCTATTTAAGGGTCTCTTTTTAGCTTTGTCTCTTTCTTCCCTTGTTCATTTGTTTTGCATCTTAAATTCCACATATAAGTGAAATCATAGGGTATTTATCTTTTTCTGACTGACTTACTTCACTTAGCATTATACCCTCTAGATCCATTCATGTTGTTGCAAATGGCAAGATTTCATTCTTTTATATGACTGAATAATATTCCATTGTGTGTGTGTGTGTGTGTGTGTATCTCCCCTCTTTATCCATTCATCTATCGATGGACACTTGAGTTGTTTCCATACTTTGGTTATTGTAAATAATGCTGCAAAAAACATAGGGGTTGCATATCTTTTTGAATTAGTGTTTTCATATTCTTTGGGTAAATACCCAGTAGCGTAATTACTAGATCATATGGCTGTTCTATTTTTAATTTTTTGAGGAACCTCCATACCTTTTTCCACAGTGGCTGCACCAGTTTATATTCCCACCAATAGTGCATGAGGATTACATTTTTCTCCACATCCTTGCCAACATTTCTTATGTCTTGATTTTAGCTATTCATTTTGACAGGTGTGAGGTAATATCTCATTGTAGTTTTGTGGGGTTTTTTGGGTTTTTTTAATCTTCATGGAACTTTTTTTTTCTTTTTCCAGATCTTTCTTCTTTTTTATTTTTTATTGTTATGTTAATCACCATACATCATTAGTTTTTGATGTAGTGTTCCATGATTCATTGTTTGGGCATAACACCCAGTGCTCCGTGCAGAACATGCCCTCTTTAATACCCATCACCAGGATTACCCATCCTCCCACCGCCCTCCCCTCTAGAACCCTCAGTTTGTTTTTCAGAGTCCATCGTCTCTCATAGTTCGTCTCCCCCTCTGATTTCCCCCCCTCATTCTTCCCCTCCTATCTTTTTTTTTTTCCTTAACATATATTGTATTATTTGTTTCAGAGGTACAGATCTGTGATTCAACAGTCTTGCACAATTCACAGTGCTCACCATAGCACATACCCTCCCCAGTGTCTATCACCTAGCCACCCCATCCCTCCCACCCCACCCCCCAATCCAGCAATGCTCAGTTTGTTTCCTGAAATTAAGAATTCCTCATATCAGTGAGATCATATGATACATGTCTTTCTCTGATTGACTTATTTCGCTCAGCATAACACCCTCCAGTTCCATCCACGTCGTTGCAAATGGCAAGATCTCATTCCTTTTGATGGCTGCATAATATTCCATTGTATATATATACCACTTCTTTATCCATTCATCTGTCAGTGGACATCTTGGCTCTTTCCACAGTTTGGCTATTGTGGAATTGCTGCTATAAACATCGGGGTGCACGTACCCCTTCAGATCCCTACATTTGTATCTTTGGGGTAAATACCAGTAGTGCAATTGCTGGATCGTATGGTAGCTCTATTTTCAACTTTTTGAGGAATCTCCATACTGTTTTCCAGAGTGGTTGCACCAGCTTGCATTCCCACCAACAGTGTAGGAGGGTTCCCCTTTCTCTGCATCCCCGCCAACATCTGTCGTTTCCTGACTTGTTAATTTTAGCCATTCTGACTGGTGTGAGGTGGTTATCTCATTGAGGTTTTGATTTGGATTTCCCTGATGCCGAGCGATATTGAGCACTTTTTCATGTGCTGTTGGCCATTTGGATGTCCTCTTTGGAAAAATGTCTGTTCATGTCTTCTGCCCCTTTCTTGATTGGATTCTTTGTTCTTTGGGTGTTGAGTTTGATAAGTTCTTTATAGATTTTGGATACTAGCCCTTTATCTGATATGTCATTTGCAAATATCTTCTCCCATTCTGTCGGTTGTCTTTTGGTTTTGTTGACTGTTTCCTTCACTGTGCAAAAGCTTTTATCTTGATGACGTCCCAATAGTTCATTTTTGCCCTTGCTTCCCTTGCCTTTGGCGATGTTTCTAGGAAGAAGTTGCTGCGGCTGAGGTCAAAGAGGTTGCTGCCTGTGTTCTCCTGTGTTTGGATGGACTCCTGTCTCACATTGAGGTCTTTCAACCATTTGGAGTCTATTTTTGTGTGTGGTGTAAGGAAATGGTCCAGTTTCATTCTTCTGCATGTGGCTGTCCAATTTTCCCAACACCATTTGTTGAAGAGACTGTCTTTGTCACTGTATTGCCTGTAAGGTGACTGTTACTGTATATTGTCTGTGTTCCTTTCTGGTCTGTATTGCTTTTAGGCTCTCTCTTTGCTTAGAGGACCCCTTTCAATATTTCTTGTAGGGCTGGTTTCGTGTTTGCAAATTCCTTTAGTTTTTGTTTGTCCTGGAAGCTTTTTATCTGTCCTTCTATTTTCAATGACAGCCTAGCTGGATACAGTATTCTTGGCTGCATATTTTTCTCATTTAGTGCTCTGAATATATCATGCCAGTCCTTTCTGGCCTGCCAGGTCTCTGTGGATAGGTCTGTTGCCAATCTAATGTTTCTACCATTGTAGGTTAAATAGCTCTTCTCCTGAGCTGCTTTCAGGATTTTCTCTTTGTCTCTGAGACTCATAAGTTTTACTATTAGATGTCAGGGTGTTGACCTATTTTTATTGATTTTGAGAGAGGTTCTCTGTGCCTCCTGGATTTTGATGCCTGTTTCCTTCCCCAAATTAGGGAAGTTCTCTGCTATAATTTGCTCCAATATACCTTCTGCCCCTCTCTCTTTCTTCTTCTTCTGGGATCCCAATTATTCTAATGTTGTTTCGTCTTAGGGTATCACTTATCTCTCGAATTCTGCCCTCGTGTTCCAGTAGTTGTTTCTCTTTTTCTCAGCTTCTTTATTTTCCATCATTTGGTCTTTATATCACTAATTCTCTCTTCTGCCTCATTTATCCTAGCAGTTAGAGCCTCCATTTTGGATTGCACCTCATTAATAGCCTTTTTGATTTCGACTTGGTTAGATTTTAGTTCTTTTATTTCTCCAGAAAGCATTTCTCTAATAATGTCCATGCTTTTTTCAAGCCCAGCTAGTATCTTTAAAGTGATGATTCTGAACTCTAGATCCGACATCGTTCTAATGTCCATATCGAGTAGGTCCCTGGCAGTCGGTACTACCTCTTGTTCTTTTTGTTGAGGTGATTTTTTTCAGTCTTGTCATTTTGTCTGGAGGAGAATAGATTAATGAGAGAACAAAATGCTAACAGGGTAACAACATCCCCAGAAAATACACACTAAACAAATCAGAAAAGACCCGAAGCAGGGGGAAAAGAAAGGGAAAGAAAGAAAAAAGAAAAAGAAAAAGATAACAAAAACAGAACAAAACAAAAAACAGAATATGATCAAATATGATCAGGCTGGTGCATAGATCAGTGCCACACACTAGATTTTGGGTGTATTTTGGTCTGTTAGAAGAAAGTGCCTCCCAAAATTTTAAAGAAAAACTTATATATGTACAAAAATAAGGGTTGATATGATGAAGGGATGGAATATGACTGTAAAGATGAAAATTATCAATTCCCTTTATAAAATTTTTTATAAGAAATTGTTTGAAAAAAGAAAAGAGGATTAAAAAAAAAGGAGAGAATGTGATCAGGCAGGAGAGTAGAACAAAACCATACACTAGAGATTTAGGGTATATTTTGATCTGTTAGAGGAAACTGTATCTCAAAATTTTAAAGAGAGAACAACTTATATATATATATATATATATGCCAAAAATAAGGGTAACTACTATGAAGGGATAGAATATGACTCTAAAAATGAAAAATAAAAATTTTTTTTAAGAAAGGGATTGATAAGATGTTCATTGAAAAAGGGAAAAAGAAAAAATTAAAAAAAAAGTTAAAAAAATTAACTTTGAAAGACTTAAGAATCATGGTAGAAAAGCCATGAATTCTATGTGCAGTATTCCCCCAGTGCTGGAGTTCTGCCATTCTCATTGATCAGTAAACTTGGTCTTGGCTGGCTGTTCTCGCTGATCTTCTGGGGGAGGGGCCTGTTGCCGTGGTTCCCAAATGTCTTTGCCAGAGGCGGAATTGCCCCGTCCTTGCTGGTCCGGGCTAAGTAATCTGCTCGGGTTTGCTCTCAGGAGCTTTTGTTCCCTGCAAGCTTTCCATTCGGCTTTGGAGGATGAGAGTGAAAATGGTGGCCTCCCTATCTCTGCCCCTGAGGAGCCGAGAACTCGGGGCCTGCTCCTCAGTGAGCCCCCAGAGAAAAGCAGTCAGTCACTCCCATCTCCCCGGTCTCTGGCCGCACTCCGTGTTCACCTAGCCTGTGACCGCGCATTTCTATCTCTGGCATCTGACCCCCGTGTGGAGTCTCCAAACCCAGCAGATCCCTGCTGAGCACTCCCACGCTGCTGCTCCCAGGGGAGGAAGGTGAGTCTCCCCAGATCTGCCGCTTGTTGGATCCCTGCTGGAGGAACAGTGGCCCGACTGTGCCACGGATCACGGTTTATGGCAACCCCGAGCTGAGAGCCCGCGCCTCAGCTCCATCTCTGCAGCCGGCTTCCCGCTCCGATACCTGGGAGCTCTGCCGCATTCAGGCACCCCTGGTCTTTCTGTGACCCCGAGGGTCCTGAGACCACACTGTCCCAGCGAGGGTTCCACCCCCCACTTAGCCACTGGAGCAATGTTCCTCAGCAGAGCAGACTTCTAAAAGTTCTGATTTTGTGCTCCGCTGCTCTATCACTTGCCAGAAGCAGCAGTCGGAGGCCCCCTCCCCTGCCATCTATCCTCCCGAATATCGCCTCGGATTCACTTCTCCGCATGTCCTACCTTCCAGAAAATGGTCGCTTTTCTGTTCAGAGAGTTGCTGCTCTTCTTTTCTTCGATCTCCTGTTGAGTTTGTAGGTGTTCAGAATGGTTTGATCCCTATCCAGCTCAATTCCTGAGACCAGATGAAATCCAGGTCTCCTACTCCTCTGCCATCTTGCTCCCCGCCCCCATTGTAGTTTTGATTTGCATTTCCCTGATAGTGAATGATGTTGAGCATCTTTTCATGTCTGTTGGCCATCTTTCTTCTTCAGAAAAATGTCTATTCAGGTTTTCTGCCCATTTTAATTTGTTTTGGGGGGTTGAGTTGTATAAGTTAGTTATACATTTTGGATATTAACCCATTATTGGACATATCAATTGCAAATATCTTCTCCCATGCAGTAGGTTGCCTTTTTGATTTATTGATAGTTTCCTTTGCTGTGCAAAAGCTTTTTATATTAGTGTAGTTCTAATGGTTTATTTTTGCTGTTGTTTCTCTTGCCTGAGGACAGATATTTAGAAAAATGTTGCTATGGCCAGTGTCAACAGAAATTACTGTCTTTATTCTCTTCTAGGATTTTTGTAGTTTCTGGTCTCACATTTATTTTTTACATCATATTTTTTTTATTTTTTTTTTTAATTTTTTAATTTTTTTTTAAAGATTTTATTTATTTGAGAGAGAGAATGAGATAGAGCATGAGAGGGGGAAGGGTCAGAGGGAGAAGCAGACTCCCTGCTCAGCAGGGAGTGCGATGCGGGACTCGATCCCGGGACTCCAGGATCATGACCTGAGCCGAAGGCAGTCATTTAAACAACTGAGCCACCCAGGTGCCCCCATATTTATTTTTTTTAATTTAAATTCAATTAGCCAACATATAGTACATCATTAGTTTTTGATGTAATGTTCAATGATTCATTAGTTGCATATAACACCAGTGCTTGGTCTCACATTTAGATCTTTAGTCCCTTGTGAGTTTATTTTTGTGACTTGTAAGAAAGTGGTCCAGTTTCATTCTTTTGCATGTCGCTGTCCAGTTTCCCCAGCACCATTTGAAGAGACTGTCTTTTTCTCATTGTATATTCTTGCTTCTTTAGTTGTAGTTTAATTGACCCCATAAGTGTGTGTTTATTTTTGGGCTCTCTATTCTGCTACATTGATTTATGTTTCTGTTTTTGTGCCAGCACAATACTGTCTTGATTATTACAGCTTTGTAGTATATCTTGAAATCTTGGATTATAATACCTCCAGTTTTGTTGTTCTTTCTCAATGTCACTTTGGCTATTCAGTGTCTTTTGTTGTTCCATACAAATTTTAGGATTGTTTTTTCTAGTTCTGGAAAAATGCAGTTTGTATTTTGATAGGGATTGCATTGAATCTATTGATTGCTTTGGGTAGTATGGACATTTTAACAAGATTAATTCTTCTAATCCATGAGTACAGGATAGCTTTCCATTTGTTGGTGTTGCCTTCAGTTTATCTTAACAATGTTTTATAGTTTCAGAGTACAGGTATTCCATCTCCTCGGTTAAGTTTATTCCTAGGTATTTTATTTTTGGTGCACTTATAAATAGGACTGTTTTCTAAATTTCTTTTTCTGCTACTTTATTAGTCTGTAGAAAATCTACCTATTTCTAGGTATTAATTTGTATCCTGCATCTTTACTGACTTCATTTATTACTTCTAATAGTCTCTAGGGGTTCTATGAATAGTATTATGTCATCTGCAAATAGTGAGTTTAAATTCTTCCTTACCAATATGGTTGCCTCTTATTTCTTTGTTTTCTTTCTTTGCTTTCTTTTCTTTCTTTCATCTGATTGCTGTGGCTAGGACTTCCACTACTATGTTGAATAAAAGTGGTGAGAGTGGACATGCTTGACTTGTTTCTGATCTCAGAGGAAATGCTTTTTTTTTTCACCATTGAGTATAATGTCCACTGTGGGTTTTTCATATATGGCCTTTATTGTGTTAAGGTATATTCCCTCTAAGCCAACTTTGTTGAGAGTTTTTATCATGAATTGATGTTGAATTTTGTCAAATGCTTTTTCTGCATCTAATGAGATAATCATATAGTTTTTATCCTTCATTTTGTTGACTTGGTGTATCACATTGATTGATTTGTGAATATTGAATCATCCTTGCATCCCGGGAATGAATCTCACTCGATTGTGGTGAATGATCCTTTTCATGTATTGTTGAATGTGATTTTTCTAATATTTTGTTTAGGATTTTTGCATCTATGTTCATCAGTGACATTGGCCTGTAGTTTTCTTTGTTTGTGGTGTCTTTGTCTGGTTTTGGTATCAGGGTAATTCCTGCCTCATATTATAAATTTGGAAGCTTTCCTTCCTCCTCTATTTTTGGAATGATTTGAGAATAGGTATTCACTCTCCTTTAAATGTTTGGAGAATATACCTGTGAATCCATGTTGGCCTGGGCTTTTATTTGGGGGGAATTTTTTGATTACCAATTCAATTCCATTCCTAGTAATCACCTATTCAGATTTATATTTCATTCCAATTCAGTTTTGGGAAATTGTATGTTTCTAGGAATTTATCCATTTCTTCTGGGTTGCCTAATTTGTTGGCATATAATTTCTCATAGTATTTTCATATAATTCTTTGTTTTTCAGTGGTGTCAGTTTTCCTCTTTTGTTTGATTTTATTTATTTGGGTCCTTTTTTTCTTAATGAGGGTGGCTAAGGTTTGTCCATTTCGTTGATCTTTTCAAAAAACCAACCCTTGGTTTCGTTGATACACACACACACACACACACACACACACACACACACACACACACTAGTCTCTATGCCATTTATTTCTGCTCTGATCTTTTTGATTGCCTTCTTTCTACTCATGTTGGGCTTTGTTTATTCTTTTTCTAGTTTCTTTAGGTATAAGGGTATATTTTGTATTTGAGCTTCTCTTGTTTCTTGAGGTAGATTTGTATTGCTGTTTATTTTCTTCTTAGTACTGCTTTTGCTGTGCCCCTAAGATTTTTGATTGTTTTTTTAGCTTCACTTTTTTATTTTTTTGCTCTCTGATTAGATGAATTCCACTGCCCTGTATTTGAGTTCACTGAATGTTTCTTCCACTTGGGTGATGGGGGTCCAAAGATACAAATTACTAGTTATAAAATAGGTTATGGGGATGTAATATACAACATGGTGACTATAGTTAATAATACTGTATTGCATATATGAAAGTTTCTAGGAGAGTAAGTCCTAAAAGTCTTCATCACAAGAAAAAATTCTGTAAGTATGGTGACAGATGTTAACTTAGACTTATTGTGGTGATCATTTTGTAATATATACAAATATCAAATCATTATGTTGTACACTTGAAACTAATATAATGTATGTAAATTATATCTTAATAAAAATATTTTTAAAGGATTAGCAGGAAGAAAAGTCATTCTGATGATATGCTCTTTCAATTTAGAAACTCTTGTAAACAAAATTTAGGCAGATTCTAATCTAGCTACTTCTTTCTGCCCTACCAAATACTGACTAGGGACTAGCCTTGCCATTGAAATTCTCATTGTTCTGGCATTTTCTTTCCATTTTCTCTATATCCTTTCATCAACTGTTACCTGGATGTACCTCCCCATCCCTACACTCTCATGTCTCTGTCTCTCTCTTCCCAAATTTATTCAACAGTTACCAGAATGGTAGAAAAATTGGGAAAGAAGCAAGGAAAATTTAATCATCATTGCAACTTCTCTCTTACTTCTTACTATTTCCAGTAAATATGCACATGCATATGCATGTGCACACACATGTGCACGCGTGTGTGTGCGCATGCGCGTGCACGCGCACACACACACACACCCCCCAGAGGCTGGCTTACACTGTGGTAACTCAAAGCTGTTGCTTCAGGTTCTGTCACCTCTCCTCAGGAAAGAGCATGATTTCCTTCCATGTTGTCTGACTTTATTTTTTGTGTATTTTTTCCCTTTGGCAGAAATAACAATGCTCCAATGCCCTCTTCGGTGTCCTCTGGCCGCAATATCAACAATAGGTGAGTTGATTTTTCTGTCCTCTGAGTGGGAAAACCACTTGGGAACATCAGTGGCAATACAGCTTGTTCAGATAGCCTGTCAGCTTCTGTATGTAACTTTTTCTGTTTTGGATCTAGATTGAAGAGAAGGAACAAATCAAAGAGAACATTTACTATGGGTCTGTTCATGAGCTTTAGGGACTACCAGTCAAAATGCTTGGGAAACTATCAGAGTGTCTGTGTATGACATTCTACTTGTATGAGCCAAGGGAGGAGAGAATACTACTTGGAAGCAAAAAGCAAAACAGTGGACAGGAGCAGAGGAGCACTCGGTGAAAAATAAAGGAGCTAATAGACCCAAGATCTTTCCATCATCCTCTGGTTTCTGCCCCCATGTGAGGCTAGTTGCCCTAAATCCAAACCCACCATCATATTGGTTGGAGTCCCAGCCCCAGGCCTGAAGTTAGTTGGCCATATCTGAGGAGCAAGGCAAACATCCATGAAGCATGAAGAGTAAAGCTAGAGGGACTTAGAATCAGAAAATTAGATGGGGTAAGAAGGACAAGTACCTACAAACTATAGTTGAATTTGAAATAAATGCAAGTGCAAAAGCAGATACACATTGGGGTTAGGTTCAGTAGTCAAGAAATGTTTTAAAATCTTGATCCATTAAGGATTCTTTTACAGGTCTAAGAATTTTGTTTCTATCATATAAAGCTGCACTTCTAGGGGAAAATGAAATACTTCTTTCCAAATAGCCAAATTACATGAGAATTTTTTAGTATTCAACCACATTATCAGTTGTAGATAAATTGAAGATAATTTGTATGAAAAAAGTATGTAAGATGTCACACAGTGTTTGAGCAGATACATTTTATCCTTTAGTTCTGATTGGAATGAATCGACCTCAGTAGCTGATAAGGAAGTCACCAATGAAAGGTGAGATAAACATATGTAAAGATACACCAGAGATATCCAATGCAGAGTTTCTTGGACACTCTAAAATGTTGACAGTGTCAACTTTTATATGTAACATATTTTTTATCTAGTTGGATAGAAGAGGAACAGGACTTCCTACCTGAGTGGTATACCAGTAGCCAAAACTCTTAGAAAACTACCAGATTGTTGTATGAGATTCTACTAGAATGGGCTGTATTAGTTTGCTAGAGCTGCTGTAACAAAATATCACAAAACTGAATAGTTTAAACAACAGAATTTTATTGTCTCAGTCTTAGAGGCTAGAAGTTGATATCACGGTGTCAGTAGGGTTGTTTCCTTTTGAGGGCTGTGAGCAAGAATCTATTCCATGCCTCTCTCCTAGCTTTTAGTGATTGCTGTCAATCTTTGCTGTTCCATGGTATGTAGAATCATCTCTCCAATCTGTACCTTGATCTCTACATGGGTGAAGTATGTGTGTCTGTGTCTAAATTTTTCCTTTGTATAAGCACACCAGTCATACTGGATTAGGAGCCCAACCTAAACCAGTATGACTATGTCTTAATTACACCTATAGCAACCCTATTTCCAATAAGGTCACATGCTGAGTTGCAGGGGATAGGATTTCAACATATCCATTTTGGTGAGACAATATTCAACTTATAATATGTGACAAGTGAGGAGAGATTCCTATATGGAGCCAGGAGAATAATGGCAGTAGACTGGGAACAGAAGAGGCCTTAGTAGAAAATAACAGAGCTAATAGACACTGGGCCTGCCCCACACCCTCAAGAGCTCTGCCACCATGTGAGCTAGCCCTCAAACTCAGACCCACTATCATAGTGGATAGAGCCACTGCCTCAGACCTGCAGTGCTTGACTCTGTCTGGGGGGCAGGAAAGATGACCACGATGGGTGAAAATAAGGAGGTGATGGAAGGACTTGAGAATAAGGAATTTAGATAGAGTAAGAGGGATGTGTACATTATGAACTGAAGTTAAAGTGAAATAAATGCCACCACAAAAGGCTCTTATATATTGGGATTAGGGACAGGAAAGAACATTACTTAAACCTTGATGCTCACTATTTTCACAGTCCTAAGATATTAATTACCACCATATGAAATCTTACTCCTTTTAAAAAATTTTTAATTCCAGTATGATTAACATACAGCATTATATTAGTTTCAGGTGTACAACACTGATTCAACAATTCTATACATTACTCAGTGCTTGTCACGATAAGTGTGCTCTTAATCCCCTTTTATCTGTTTCACCCATCCCCCCACCCACCTCCCCTCTTGTAACCTAGTTAAGAGTCTGTTTTTTTGTTTGTTTGTTTTACCTTTTTGAGGAACCTCCAAACTGTCTTCCAGAATGGCTGTACTAGCTTGCATTCTCACCAACAGTGAGGGTTTCCCTTTCTCCACATCCTTTCCAACATCTGTTGTTTCCTGACTTGTTAATTTTAGCCATTCTGACTGGTATGAGGTAGTATCTCATTGTGGTTTTATTTGTATTTCCCTGATGCCGAGTGATGAGCATTTTTTTATGTCCATTGACAAATGAATAGATAAAGAAAATGTGATGTATATACAATGGGATATTACTCAGCCATCAAAAAAATGAAATCTTACCATTTGCAATGATATTGATGGAAATAGAGGATATTATGCTAAGCGAAAAAAGTCAATCAGAGAAAGAAAATGATTTCACTCATATGTGGAATTTAAGAAACAAAGCAGAATTATAAGGGAAGGGAGGGAAAAATAAAATAAGACAAAATCAGAGAGGGAGACAAACCATAAGAGACTCTTAACTATAGGTAACAAATGGAGGGTTGCTGGAGGGGAGATGGGTGAGGGGATGGGGTAACAGAATGATGGGCATTAAGGAGGGCACATGATATAATGAGCACTGGGTGTTATATGCAACTGATGAATCCCTGAACTCTACCTAATGTTGACTGAATTTAAATACATTTTTTTAAAAACGTTTGGGGTTCTTTTTTGTTTTTTCTTTGTTGGTTTTGTTTCTTAAATTCTGCAGATGAGTGAAATCATATGGTATTTGTCTTTCTCTGACTTATTTCACTTAGCATTATACTCTCTAGCTCCATCCGTGTTGTTGCAAATGGCAAGATTTCACTATTTTCTATAATTGAGTAACATTCATTTGTGAGGGTGAGTGTGTGTGTATGTGTGTTTACATATATGCATACATACCACATCTTCTTTATCCATTCATCTATCAATGGACACTTGGTTTTAGCCATCTGAGAGGTGCAAGGTGATATCTCATTGTAGTTTTGATTTACATTTCCCTGATGATGAGTGATGTTGAGCATCTTTTCATATGCCTGTTAGCCATCTGGATATCTTCTTTGGAGAAATGTCTGTTCATGTCTTCTGCCCCATTTTTAAATTGGATTATTTGGTTTTTGGTGTTGGGTTGTATAAGTTCTTTGCATATATTGGATACTAACCCTTTATTGGATATGTCACTTGCAAATATCTTCTCCCATTCAGTAGGTTGTCTTAGTTTTGTTGGTTATTTCCTTTGCTGTGCTTGTTCTTGATCTTAGGGGGAAAGCTCTCAGGTTTTTACCATTGAGTATGATGTTAGCTGTGGGTTTTTCATATATGGTCTCTATTATATTGAAGTATGTTCCCTCTAAACCTACTTTGTTGAGTGTTTTTATCATGAATGTTGTACTTTGTCAAATGCTTTTTCTGCATCTATGGAAATAATCATATGGTTTTTATTCTTTCTCTTGTATATCACATTAGTTTGCAAATATTGAACTGCTTTTGTAGACCTAGAATAAATAACAATTGATTGGGATGAATGATTTTATTAATGTATTGTTGCATTCAGTTTGCTAATATTTTGTTGAGGATTTTTGCATCTATGTTCATCAGAGATATTGGCCTGTAGTTCTTTTTTTGTAGAGTCTTTATGTGGTTTTGGTATCAAGGTAAGGTAAGGCTGGTCTTCTAAAATGAATTTGAAAATTCTTCCTCTTCTATTTTTTGGAATAGTTTGAGGAGAATAGTTATTAATTATTCTTTAATGTTTCATTGGAGTCACCTTTGAAATATATGGACCTGGACTTCTGTTTGTTGGAAGATTTTGATTACTAAGTCAATTTCATTGCTGGTCATTAGTCTATTCAAATTTTCTATTTCTTGCTCAGTTTTAGAATATTATACATTCTAGGAATATATCCAGTTCTTCTGGGTTGTCCAATTTGTTGGCATTATATTTATATTTTCATAATATTCTCTTATAATCCTTTGTATTTCTGTGGTGTTGGTTATTTCTCATGTTTTATTTCTGATTTTGTTTGAGTCTTCTCCTTTTTTTTTTTTTTTTTCTGAGTTGGGCTAAAGGTTTATCAATTTTGTTGATCTTAAAAAAAAGAAAAACAACAAACAGCTCCAGGTTTCATTGATCTGTTTCATTGTTTTAGTTTGTTTTGTTTATTTCTGTTCTAATCTTTATCATTTCTTTCCTTCTACTCGTTTGGGGTTGTGTTCTTTTTCTAGCTCCTTTAGGTGTCAGGTTAGGCTGTTTGAGATTTTTTTTGCTTCTTGAGGTAGGACTGTATTGCTATAAACTTCTTACAACTGTTTTTTCTTGCATCACAAAGATTTTGGACCATTTTATTCTTGTTTTCATTTGTCTCCATGTTTTCTTGATTTCCTTTTTGATTTTTTTTTTTTTTGGTTGACCCATTCATTGTTTAGTAGCATGTTATTTAATCTCCATGTATTTGTGTTCTTTCCAGATTTCTTCTTGTGGTTGATTTCTAGTTTCATAGTGTTGTGGTCAGAAAAGACACATGGTATGCTTCCAATCTTTTTTTAATTTGTTGAGACTTGTTTTATGGCCTAACCTGTGATCGATTCTGGAGAATGTTGTATGTGCAATTGAGAGGAAGGTGTATTCTGCTGTTTTAAGATGAAATGTTCTGAATATATCTGTTAGATCCATCTGGTCCAATGTGTCATTTAAAGCCACTGTTTCCGGGGCACCTGGGTGGCTCAGTCAGTTAAGTATCCAACTTGATTTCGGCTCAGGTCATGATCTCAGATTGTGAGATTGAGCCCTGCACTGGGCTCCATGCTCAGCACGGTGTCTGCTTGAGATTCTCTCTCCCTTGTCCCTCCCCCTTCTTGTGCTCTATAAATAAATAGATAGATGATAGATAGATAGATAGATAATAACTTAAAAAAAAAATAAAGCCACTGTTTCCTTGTTGATTTTCTGTTTGGATGATCTGTCCATTGATGTAAGTGGGGTGGTAAAGTCCCCTACTATTATTGTATTACTATCAATTATGTTATGTTTATTATGAACTGCTTTGTGTATTTGGGTGCTCCCATGTTGGATGCATACATATTTGCAATTGTTATATCTTTTTGTTGAATTGTCCCCTTTATGATTATTATATAGTGTCCTTCTTTGTCTCTTGTTACACTCCTTGTTTTAACATCTATTTTGTCTGGTATAAGTATTGCTATCCCAGCTTTCTTTCCACTTCTGTTTGTATGATAAATGCTTTTCCATCCCTTCACTTTGAATCTGCATGTGTCTTTAGTTCTGATATGTGTCTCTTGTAGGCAGCAAATAAATGAGTCTTGCTTTTTTTTGTCCATTCCATCACCCTATATCTTTTGGCTGGAGCATTTCCTCTGTTTACATTCAAAGTAATTATTGATAGGTATGTACTTATGGCCATCTTGTTACTTGTTTTATGGTTGTTTTTGTAGTTCTTCTGTTCCTTTCTTCTCTTCCTCTTTTTGTTCATGGTTAGTTGGCTTTCTTAGTGATATACTTGGATTCCTCTCTTTATTTTTTTACATATCTATTACCAGTTTTTGATTTGTGGCTCCATTAGTTTTACATATAACATCTTATGCATATAGCAGCCTATATTAAGTTGATGGTTGCTTAAATTTGAACCCATTCTAAAAGTATTAAATTTTTACTCCTTCCCTCACATTTTAGGTGGTGTCATACTTTACATCTTTTATTTTGTGATTCCCTTGACTGATTTTTATAGATATACTTAGTGTTTTTGCTTTTGTGCTTCCTACTTTTCTTACTCCTGCTTATGATCTCTTCTTTTCAGTTAGAGTCACCTTTAAATTCCACCACCAAAGGTATTTACACATTGGGCTAGGGTAACAATAAAGAACACTTTACCTAAATCTTGGTGTGTTAACTACTCATGGGCATACGATAATCATTACTACCATATAAGCCTCATTTCTAATAATAAACTGACCCACTGTGTTCCAGGTTATTGATTTGCACTTGGATTTTTAAAAATCAACCGATTCATATCATAGATTAATTGTAGCTATTTGAATGGGAAAAAAGTATATCTAGAATTACACATGGTGTCTGATGATGTACCTTTTTGATTCTTTAGCCCTGCCCAGAATGAATTGACTTTGGAAACCTATGAGGAATTCACTAATGAAATGTGAGATATGAATGCATAAATTTAAAATTATATGTATAATCTCAACACATACACACATAAAACAATAAAGAGCGAGATAAAGAGATTGAGATTTGTAATAGTCACTCTCAGGAGCATCCATGGCAATAGAGAGTCTTCAATACTGCTTCTAATTCCTCACTGTAGTATATGTAGGTAACTGTCTTTTTTTTTTTAGATTTAGTTGAATAAAAGAAGAACTCATAAGAGGAATGCTTTTCCCCTAAGTAGGTTTGTCTCCTTTAGTAGCAGCCAAACCCTTAGATGAAAGTAAGGAGAAGAGAGAAGGCCCTGAGAACCAGGAATTTAAATGGATAAGAGGAATGGGTGCCTCCAAAACTGAAATTGAATTTGAAATAA
>NW_023270316.1:61565209-61566280 GCF_011800145.1 Mirounga leonina
CTGCTTCTAAGTTCTTACTGTAGTATATGTAGGTAACTTTCTATCTTTTTTTTTTTTTTTTTAGATTTAGTTGAATAAAAGAGGAAGCTATGAGAGGGATGCTTCTTCCCTTGAGTATGTTTGTTTCCCTTAATAGCAGCCAAACCCTTAATGAAAGTAAGGAGAAGAGAGAAGGCCCTGAGAACCAGGAATTTAAATGGATAAGAGGGATAGATGCCTCCAAACTGAAGTTAAATTTGAAATAAATTCTACCAGAAAAGCCTGTTACACACTGGGATTAGGGTGACAGTATAGAACTTCTTACAGATTGATGCATTATTTATCTGTAGGCCTAGTCATTACGTCTTAAATAAAGCCTCATTTCTAATAAAAAATGACCTACCTGGTTCATTTAGGTGTTACGTACATGAATTTTTAAAGGTTGACCATAACTATAGTGCAGTTATAGTTATTTAAATGGAAAAAAAGTCAGTCTAGCATTACATGTGGTGTCTGACTAGGTGCCTCTTTATCTTTTAGAATTGCCCTGACTGAATTGAAATCAGACAGCTTTGAAGACATGTGAGATATAAATGAATAAAGATAAATATATATTTATATGGACATACATGAACATATGTATTTATATATCGACACAGACACACAAAGACACACACAAACATAAATACAGTGAATGAAAGGGATGAAGTTTCCAAATGCATTCTTAGGAGCACCCATGACAAAACAGAGTCTTTGTTTCTGAATCTTGTCACCGTAGCACCTCTAGGCAACTTTCTTTTTTGGATCTAGTTGAGTTAAAGAGGAACAGGTCATAGGAGGATCCTTCTTCCTCCTAGTGATGACCAGCCAAAACCTTTTGGAGATTTCCAGAATGCCTGTTTGAGACTTACTAGATTGGGTGAAGAAGGGACAGAATGCTATTTAAGACAAGGAGGAGGTAGCAGTAGACAAGGGACAGAAGAACTCTCAGCAGGAAGAGAGGAGCTAATCAAACCTGGTCTTTCACCCTCCAGAGCTTTGCTACCATGTGAGGCTACTGCCCCAAACCCACAGTCACATGGAGGGAGCCCC
>NW_023270316.1:61566290-61703779 GCF_011800145.1 Mirounga leonina
TGATTTGCCTGTGAATTTTCTAAGTGTCAGTGAGTTTATAAGTTCAAGGGTAGTTATAGCCAATTTGAACCAAAAAAGGTAAGTCTGGAGGTCATGTGATGTCTTACTCTGTCTGTTTTTAATCCTTTAGCGCTGCCCGGAGTGAATTGACAGCAGTATCCTCTGAAGGACTCTCCAGTGCAAAGTGAGCTATGATGAATACATATATAAATATGTATCTGTACACACACATACATTGAAATTTGGGATGTTTGCTCTCAGGAGCACCCATGGGAATACCCAGTTCCCTTGATACTGTTTGTAAAGTCTTCTCATGGTAACCTACTATATATAAAATTCTTTGTCTTTTGAACAGAGGTAGAAAAAAGATGAATGGGTCATAGAAGGAATTCTCTTTTCCCTAGTCTTCACCCTTAATACTAGCAGCCAAACTGATAGGAAACTCAGATTGCCTGTGTCTGTGACTCTTCTGGAGTGGGTCAAGGGAGGAGAAAAACCTTTTTGGAGAAAGGAGAATAATAGTAAATTGTAAACAGTAAATGGTATGAGTGGACAGGATGCAGAGGATGCCTCAGCAGAGAAGAGTGGAGCTAATAGACCCAGATCTGTCTATGTTTTGCCACCATGTGCAACTGGTCCCCCAAGCCTGGACCCACCATCACATTGGATAGAGTCATTGACTTAGGCTTGTGGTGACTTGATACCATCTGAAGGTTGAAAGACATCCATGATTCCTAAAGAGCACAGATGGGTTAGAGGAACTTCAGGAATTTAGGTTAGTCAATAGAAATGTATACTTACACTGAGGTAAATAAATAAATAAATCCCACCATAAAAGGATGTTGCACACTGGGTCAGATTCAGTAGTAAAGAACTATATTTAACCTTGAGTCATTAGTTTTGGTTTTTTTTTTTTTTTTGACAGGTGTAAGGTATTCATTACAAACATATAAAGCCTCATTTCTGGGGGAAATGATATACCAGGTTTCAAATAACTGATTTATGTGTAAATTTTTAAAGAGTCAACTATTTTGCAAGTTAGAGAATAATGTTAACTAATTTGAACCAAAATATGTAGTCTAGAAAATCATGTAGTCTGACTATGGCCCTTTTTAATCCCTTAGTACTGCTTTGAGTGAATTAACAACAGGAACTTCTGATGGAACCACCAAGGAAATGTGAGATATAAACAAAACCATACACATATAAATATATGTACAGAGAGGGAGGAAGGGAGAAAGAGAAAGATTGAGATTTTGGAGATTCATTTTCAGGAGCATTCATGACCTTTAGTGTCCTGGACACCGTTTCTAAATCTTACTGTGGTATATGTAACTTTCTGTCTGGTTTGGGTGGAGTTGGATAAAAGAACAGGTCATAAGAGGGATGCATCTTATTCCTTGTCTGTTTGTAACCCTTAGTTAGTAGCCACCAAAACCCCTAGGAAACTATCATAATGCTCAATGTATGAGACTCTACTAAAATGGAACAAGAGAGGAGATAAATCTATTTTGGAACAGGGAGAAGGTTCAGGAGTGAAGAAATGTACACAAATTTGATTCATTGTTTTTTTCCCACAGGACTAAGATTCTCATTAAAAGCGGAGAAAGCCTCATTTGTAGGGAAAAAGTAAATGCCAGGTTTCAAATGACTGGTTATTTTTTAGGTCAACTAGATTGCAAATTGTAGCATAGTTGTAGCTAATTTTCATCTAAAAACAAGTCTAGAGAGACATGTAAAGTCTTAAAACGTGCATTTTTAATCCTTTAGCAATGACCCAAGTCAGGTGAAAAAACTAACTTGTGTTTGACCATTTGAGGAAAGGTGGGATATAAACATACGGAGATAGAGGAAGGGAGATACGGAGATTGTGAAATTCATTCAGGAAAGTATTCATGGCAATAGAGTTTCTTTGGCACTTTATCTAAAGTCTTTGTAAGCTTCAGTATATAACTTTCTTTCTCTTTTGGATCTATTTGGGGGAAAAAGAACAGATCATAAAAAGAAATAGTCTGTTACCTTTAGTAGCATCCAAAACATTTATGAAACTATCAGATTGTCCAAGTATGAGACTCTAGGTACTCCCTAAGATTGTGGGCCAAGAGAAAACAGAATTGAATTTGGAGCAAGGAGGAATCAGTGGTGGGTAGGGAGCAGAGGAACCCTCAGCAGAAAAAAATGGATCTAGTAGACCCTGGATATGTCTCTCACCTCCCAGAGTGCTGTCACCATGTGAATTTGGTGCCCCAAACCCACCATCACACTGAGGGCAGCCCCTGCCTCAGGTTGGCAGTTACCTGACCCTCTCTGAGGTGCAGAAAAGATTTCTATGAGGGGTTAATAGGTGCTGTAGGGACTTAAGACAGAAGATTACAATGGCAAGCAAGATGAGTATCTACAAACTCAGTTGAATTTGAAATAAATTTAACCACAAAATGGTATTACACTTGGTAATTAAAAGAAGTGTACATAAACCTGATTTATTAATTTTTCCACAGGACTAAGATTTTCATTACAAACAAAGTTCATTTCTAGGGAAAAATTAAATACTAGGCTTCAATGAGCAGATTAAGATGTAATTTTTTCAGGTCAACTACATTATAAACTGTAGAGTAATTGTAGCTAATTTGCATTTAAAAATCAGTGTAGAAAGACATGGAGTCTTACTATGTGCATTTTTAATCCTGTAGCTATGATTCAAATGTGTTGAAAAAAGTAACCTGTGTTACAGCCACCAATGAAAGGTGAGATATAAATATATAGAGGGAGAGGAAGAGGGATACTAAAGTTTGTGAGATACAATTAGTTATGGAGTCCTTGTCTCCAAAAATTATTTAAATCCTATCCAAGGAAAAGATATCCATGATAGGTGAAGAGTAGAAAGTGGTGGAGGGACTGAGGTTCTAAATAACTAATTGACACATTTTTAAGAGTTCCATCAGTTTATATATGTAGAGCAAATGTATCTAATTTCAACCAAAAAAAAGTCTTTGAAATCACTTGGTTCCATGTACATTTTTAATCCTTCACACTGACCTGAATAAAGTAACATCAGAAGTATTTGACTGCTTTAATATATTTCAGCTTTCAGTGATGATGCATTAAAGACTACTGATGTCATTTATTTGGGTCAGTGCTATATATACATTGATCTCTCTACATATAGAGAGAGCCGAAGAAAGACAGAGGGACACAGAGGAAGACAGAGGCAGAAGACAGAGAGACAAGAGATAAAGAGACTGGGGGTGGGGGGCGGGGGAAGGAGAGACAGAGAAAGGGGAGGGGTGGGAGGAAGGAGATGGGGAGGGAGATGGGTGGGGTAGAGAAAGCTAGAGAGATTTGCAAAATTCAATCTTGGAAGTACCCATGAGAATACAGAGTTTTCTGGACAATAGGTCTAAAATTCTTTCTAAATATTTAGGTCGTCCAGTGAGCAAAGTCATGTTTACTATATCCTTTAGATTCAAGGAATTTTTTTGTTCAAATAAATTTTTACATTGCTGTTACATGTAGCAAATCTCTAACGATATGTTTTTGCATTTGTTGGTGGTTCAAGTATAACAGAACGACTCTCCAGGTTCCATGATGATGATGAAGAAGACATTGTCTTTCTCAATTCATATGAGTAAGTCAGTTTGAAATTTGGAGGAAGGGGACCATCAGTGGATCTCTTATCTTTGCAAAGGTAGAGCTTGTACTGAGGCAAAGAGAAAAACTGTGGAAAGGTATCAAAATGTTTGAGAGGGAGGGCACACAATAATGACTCGAACTTGCAGATGAGTACCATGCTTGAAAAAAAAATTTCCACACTTTCACAAATAAATGTTCTTCTAGTTTAAACATGTGAAAATACTCTTAATAGATAATAATTTTAAAGCAAATTTTTTTCTTAACAGAGGATTGCAGAATGCTACTTAATCCTTAGTTGTGTTCTTTCCCCATTTTTCTTCTGAATATATTCTGGTTCCCAGTTTTGTGGATTTTGTCTATGAGCAAATGGGACTGAGAACAAAAGTGAACACATTTTTCTGATTAAGGGCCTCTTCACGCTCATTGGGATTTTATTAATTTTGACTTGTGTCTGAGTAATCTCGCTGAGAGTACTTCCTATTGCAGTGACCTGAAGGCATTTTTACCGTATATTCATGGCAAGGGAACAATACGTTCTTAAAATCACATGTGTCTGAATTGCAGAAATATTCATGAGATTTTTCTTCTTTTCTCTTTGCCACTTATTTAACCATTCAGCAGCTTGTGCCAATGTTGGAGAGTGACTAGTGCTGAAGAGGAAATTTACTGGTCACTGTTGGAATTTTTTTGCTGTCTAGAAAAAGATTATATGGAAAATAAAGAGGAGACCAATGAATCCAAACAGTTCTCCGAATTATCCATGAATTAATTTCCATTTTCTATGACTTTTCATCATGGGCCATCAATGAAGACTTCATTCTGCTACTTAATTAAATCATAGGTCTGCATATTAGCTATATATTTTCTGCAATGAGGCTGCCCAGGACTGGAGCAAAATTTGTTTTGTTTTGTTTCTTTTTTTTTTTTTTTTTAGTTTTTAATTCCAGTATAGTTAACATACAGTGTTATATTAGTTTCAGGTGTACAATGTAGTGATTCAACAGTTCTATACATTACCCGGTACTCATCATGACAAGTGCACCCTTTATCCCCATCACCTATTTTACCCATTCCCCCATCCACCTCCCTTCTGGTAAACATCAGTTTGTTCTCTATAGTTAAGAGTCTGTTTACAGCCATTGGGGAAAACAGTATGGAGGTTTCTCAAAAAGTTAAAAATAGACCTATCCTATGATCCTGCAATTGCACTACTGGGTATTTACCCAAAGAATACAAAAACACTAATTCAAAGGGATACATGCACCCCTATGTTTATAGCAGCATTATTTACTATAGCCAAATTCTGGAAGCAGCCCAAGTGTCCATGTATTGAAGATGTGGGGTGTGTGTGTGTGTGTGTGTGTGTGTATGCATGCACACAATGGAATATTATTCAGCCATAATAAAAGAATGAAATCTTGCCATTTGAACAACGTGGATGGAGCTAGAGTATAATGCTAAGCAATGTAAGTCAGCCAGAGAAAGACAAATACCATATGATTTCACTTACATGTGGAATTAAACAAACGACCAAAGGGGGGAAAAAAGAGGGGCAAAATTTGAATAGACTGAGCAGGGCAAGCATTTCCTTCTTACCCCCTCCAAACAAAATAAAGTGGGGTTTTGTTGGTTTTGTTTTTTAAATTGCCAACGCTTACTACATAGATAATGGTAGTATTTGCATTAGTCTCTGTGAGAAACACTGGTGTTCCTGGCAAGGGAGTTGAGATTTGGAGTAAGAGCTGAAATTAATGCTTGGCTTTGGCATCTAAGACTTACGTGGCACTTGGCAACTCACTAAATCTCTTTGAACTTTAAATCATTCATCTGTAAACTGGTAATATTTCTATCTACCGTACCTATTTACTGGGTATTGCATAATTAAAAACTAATAATAAAAGTAAAATAACAGGCGTGAAAGTGCTTTCAAAACTAAAGTACCATAAATAAATTTTATGCTAAAAGCCAAAAATAACAGAAGTTCTATTAGGAAAATCAGAAAATACAGACAAGCAATAACTCCACCCATAAATAGTCATTCTTATTTTCTGATACCTATTATTTTAGGTTCCTTAAACATTTTTTATGGATAAAGTATCATGCTTACATCCTTTTTTTAATTAAGCTTTTAATTTTAATTCCAGTATAGTTAACGTACAGTATTATATTTCAGGTGTACAATATAGTGATTCAACAATTCTATCTATACATTATTCAGTGCTCATCATGATAAGTGTTCTCTTAATCCCGTTCACCTATGTCATTCATTTTCCCACTAACCTCTCCTCTGATAACCCTCTGTCTGTTCTCTACAGTTAAGAATCTGGGTTTTTTTTGTTGTTGTTGTTGTTTTTAAGATTTTATTTGTTTATTCATGAGAGACAGGGAGAGGCAGAGGGAGAAGCAGGCTCCCAAGGAGCAGAGAGCCCGATGCGGGACTCGATCCCAGGACCCTGGGATCATGACCTGAGCCGAAGGCAGACGCTTAACCATCTGAGCCACCCAGGCGCCCAAGAATCTGGGTTTTTTTGGTTTGTCTCTTTTTTCCCCTTTGTTTGTTTCTTAAATTCCACATATGAGTGAAATTATACGGTATTTGTCTCTGATTTATTTCATTTAGCATTATACTCTGTAGCTCCATCCATGTTGTTGCAAATGGCACGATTTCATTTTTTATGGCTGAATAATATTCTTGTGTGTGTGTGTGCGCACACGCACACACGTGCGCACACACATCTTCAGCCATTCATCTATCAATGGACACTCAGGCTGCTTCCATATCTTGGCTATTATAATTACTGCTATAATAAACGTAGGGGTGCATATATCCTTTCAAATTAGTGTTCCATATTCTTTGGGTAAATACAAATAGTGTGATTACTAGATCATAGGTAGTTCCTTTTTTAATTTTTTGAGAAACCTCCATACTGTTTTTCACAGTGGCTACACCAGTTACATTCCCACCAATAGCACACAAGGGTTCCTTTTCCTCCACATCCTCACCAACACTGCTTGCTTCTTGTGTTGTTGATTTTAGCCATTCTGACAGGTGTGAGGTGCTATCTCATTGTAGTTTTGATTTGCATTTTCCTGATGGTTAGTGATGTTGAGCATCTTTTCATGTGTCTGTTGGCCATCTGTATGTCTTTTTTGGAGAATGTCTGTTCATGTCTCTTGCCCATTATTTAAATTGGATTATTAGGTTTTTTTGGTGTGCAGTTATAAATTCTTTACATATTTTGGATACTAACCGTTTATCGGATATGTCATTTATAAATATTTTTTCCCATTCCATAGGTTGCCTTTTGGTTTTACTGATTGTTTCCTTTGCTGTGCAGAAGCTTTTTATTTTGATGTAGTTCCAATAGTTTATTTTTACCATGCTTATATTCTTTTTAAAATCGTTTCTCTGCTTGACTTATTTCACTTAGCATAAAAAAAAATTTATGTAGAACATAAGGAATAGCATGGAGGACATTAGGAGAAGGAAGGGAAAAATGAAGGGGAGAAATCAGAGGGGGAGACGAACCATGAGAGACTATGGACTTCGGGAAACAAACTGAGGGTTTCAGAGGGGAGGGGGGGGGTGGAGAGATGGGTTAGCCCGGTGATGGGTATTAAGGAGGGCACGTATTGCAATGAGCACTGGGTGTTATACGCAAATAATGAATCCTGGAACACTACAGCAAAAGCTAATGAAGTACTGTATGGTGACTAACATAATGTAATAAAAAATGTAAAAAAATTAAAAAGAATAAAATAAATTTGTTTCTTAGTGCTGTATCATGAATATATTTCCAGGTTAATAACATATATGTATGCATTTACAACATTATATATTTTTGAGGAGATTATGCTAAGTGAAATGTCAAGCAGAGAAAGTCAATTATATGGTTTCACTTATTTGTGGAACATGAGGAATAGCATGACATTAGGAGAAAGAAGGGAAAAATGAAGGGGGGGAATCAGAGGGGGAGACGAACCATGAGAGACTGTGGACTCCGAGAAACAAACCGAGGGTTTTAGAGGGGAGGGGAGTGGGGTGATGGGTTAGCCCAGTGATGGATATTAAGGAGGGCACGTACTGCGTGGAGCACTGGGTGTTATACATAAACAATGAATCGTGGATCACTACATCAAAAACTAATGATGTATGGTGACTAACATAACATAATAAAATTAAATTTTAAAAAATAAAATAAAATTTCAAATTTTTTACTGTTGCCTGAGGTCCTGCCAATAGCTGAGTTTATTAATTTTTCAATTTTTAACAGCTATGTAATGTCATGGCACAGATGTGCCATAACTTATTTTTTTCATGATTCTAAATTTATTGACTTATTTTTTTTAATTTAAATTTTAGTGAACATACAGTGCAATGTTGGTTTCTGGAGTAGAATTCAGTGATTCATCACTTACATGCAAACCCAGTGCTCATCACAACAAGTGCCCTCTTTATTTATTTATTTATTTATTTATTTATTTATTTATTTATTTTAAAGATTTTATTTATTTGAGAGCGAGCGAGAGAGAAACAGCATGAGAGGGGAGAGGGTCAGAGGGAGAAGCAGGCTCCCCGCTGAGCCGGGAGCCCGATGTGGGACTCAATCCCAGGACCCTGGGATCATGACCTGAGCCGAAGGCAGTCGCTTAACCAACTGAGCCACCCAGGCGCCCAACAAGTGCCGTCTTTAATACCCATTACCCATCTAGCCCATTCCCCACCCATCTCCTTCCATCAACCCTCAGTTTGTTCTCTATCATTGAGTCTTTTATGGTTTGTTTCCCTCTCTCCTTTTTTCTTTTTCCCCTTCCTATATGTTCATCTGTTTTGTTTCTTACATTCCATATATGAGTGAGATCATATGGTATTCATCTTTCTCTGGCTGACTTATTTCACTTAGCATAATACACTCTAGTTCCATCGACATCGTTGTAAATGGCAAGATTTCATTTTTTGATGGCTGAGTAATATTCCATTGTATATATATACCACATCATCTTTATCCATTCATCAGTCAATGGACATTTGAGCTCTCTCCATATTTTGGCTATTGTTGATAATGCTGCTATAAACATAGGGGTGCATGTACCCCTTGGAATCTGTATTTTTTACCCTTTGGGTAAATACCTAGTAGTACAATTGCTGGATCCTAAGGTAGTTCTATTTTTAACTTTTTGAGGAACCTCCATACTGTTTTCCAGAGTGATTGCACCAGTTTGCATTCCCACCAACCATGCAAGAGTGTTCCCTTTTCCCGCATCCTTCCCAACGTCTGTTATTTCCTGAGTTGTTAAGTTTAACCATTGTGACTGGTGTGAGGTGATATCTCACTGTGGTTTTGATGTGCATTTCCCTGATGATGAGTGATGTTGAGCATCTTTTCATGTGTCTGTTAGCCATCTGGATGTCTTCTTTGGAAAAGTGTCTATTCATGTCTTCTGTCCGTTTCTTAATTGGATTGTTTGTTTTGGGGGTATGTTTGATAAGTACTTTATTAGATTTTGGATACTAACCCTTTATCAGATATGTCATTTGCAAATATCTTCTCCCATTCCATAGGCTGCCTTTTAGTTTAATTGATATAACTTGTTTAAATAGTCAGATATTGCTGGATATTGTTTACAACATTTTACTGTTGCAAAAAATGAATATTTTTAAGACCAAATCTCTGTATGTTATTTCCTTATGATAAGTTCTCAGAAGTAGAATTCTGTGTCAACAAAAATGTTTATGAGGCTACTGATATTTTTTTATTATACATATACATTTTTTAAAGATTTTATTTATCACTATACAGAAGTTTCTAATCTTTATGCAATAGAATATATCTGTACATGTCTTTATGATTCATGCCTTTAGAGCTTAAAAGCTTCTACCCAAGATTTTAATATATCAAAATTTCTTCTATGTTTTGAATTTATTTTCCACATTTAAAAAGAACATCTTCCCAGAATTTTTTCTGTATTAAGGTATGAAGTGTAGGAATTTGTTTTTCTCCTGAGTGACTACTAGTTTTTCAACATCAAAACTGCATCACCCTCCATTGTCTTTGCCTATTTTAATGATCTTTATTGCACTTATCACCTTATAACTTACTATGCTGTTTACTTATTTATTGTATTTATGGTTATCTTTACAATAAAAATACAAGCACCATAAAGGAATAATTTTTTTTTCTATTTTAAATGCTGTCTTTCCAGTGCCTAAAGCAGTACCATGGCCCATAGTAGGCATTCAATGAGTTTGGTTGAATTAATTAACCCATTATTGAAAAATATTTTTCAATGATTTTTAAATCCCTATTATATTATGAATCTTTACATACTGACTGCTTCCAGAATCTATTTTACTCCATCATTTGGCACACTTTTCACACATTAAGGTATAATTTACAACACACTAAACATGTTTTTAACTTAAGGTACAATTTATATATAATGAATTTTATGCATTGTGTGGCAGTTCTGTGAGGTTTGACTAATACATTCATGTAACCACCACCATAGTCATGATAAGAACAATTGTATCATCTCCTTAAAGTTTCTCAATTCCCTTTGTGTTCAGCCCCTTCCACAACCTCAGCCTGTGGCAATCACTGATCTGTTTTCTCTTACAGTTTTACCTTTTACAGAATGTCATTTAATAGATTTGAGTGGAATTATAGCCAATTGAAATTGGCTTCTTACATGTAGAATAATGCATTGGAGATTTATCCATATTAATACATGTATCAGTATTGCATTCCATTTTATTCCTGACTTGTATTCCATTATTTGAATATACCGTATTTTCTTATCCATTCACTGATTGCTGGACATTTGGATTATTTCCACTTTTGGCCTATTATGAATAATGTGGCTATGAACATTTGCAAGCAAGTCTTTCTGTGGACATAAGTTTCATTTTATCTTTGGTTAATGCTGAGCAATAGAATTGCTGAATCTTATGGTAAAGAGTATGTTTAATAGAAATAGTTTCCAAAAAGGCTACCATTTCACATGTATGGGGGTTCTGGTTGCTCTGTATCCTCACTTGTAATTGGTTTGTCCATCCATTTTGTTTAGTTTTTTGAGACAACGAATAGATGAGTGGAGATATCTCACTGAGACTTAAAATTGCATTTTCATAATGACCAATGATGTCAAGCATTTTTTCTTATGCTTATTTACTATAGATTATTTTGATGAAATGTCTGTCCAAATCTCTTGCCTGTTTTTATTTTATTTTAATTTTTTATTTTTTTAAAGAAAGGATAAGTTAAACTTTATTAATGTGATATATTAATGGAACAAATTCATGTAACTATATGGCAGCATCATCATTAAGTCAAAAATTAGTTTATTTAATAGTTTTAATCAATTTTCCCTCTGGTCTCCAATATCTATTATTTTGTAAGTCGTTCTATTGCTAATATTTCCCAGCATTTGGAGTAAATTATTTAAAATTTTAAATGCTTTTTCTTTTTTAGGTTTTCAGTAATACCTCCCTGAACATGCCCAATCTCATCTTGCCTGTTTTTAAATTTTTTTCCTTATTGTTGAATTTTGAGAGTTCTTGATATATGCTGGATACAAGTTTTTTATCAGACGAATGTTTTACAAGTATTTTCTTCCGATCTGTAGCTTGTCTTTTCATTCTTTTAATAGTGTCTTTTGCCCAGTGGAAATTTTAAATTTTGAGGAAATCTAATTTTTTCTTTCATGATTGGGGTTTTTGTGTTCTAAGAAATCTTTTCCTAATCCAAGGTGACAAATGTTTTCTGTTTTCTTCTAGAAGTTTCATAGTTTTAGGTTTTACATTTAGGTATATGGATCCATTTTGAGTTCATTTTTGTGTGTGTTGTGTGATACAGGTGGAAGAGCATTCTTTTTGCAAATATATGTCCAGTAATTCCACTATGGTTTCTTGTAAGATTCCCTTTTCTCCATAGAATTGCCTTTGCATCTTTGTTGAAAATCAATTGGCCATATACAGAATCTATTTCTGGACTCTATTTTGTTCTACTGTTTTGTGTGTCTGTTCTTTCCTTTATACCACATTGTCTTATTTAGCTTTAGAGTAAGAGTTTAAATCAGGTAGTGGTATCACTCTGCCTTTCCATATAAATTTTAGAATCAGGTTGTCAGTATCTACAAAAAATAATGCTGTGATTCGTTTTATTAAGATTGTGTTGAATCTGTAAATTGGTTTGAGGAGAATTGACATCGATATTGAATCTTCTAATCTATGAACATGATACATTTCTTATTTGGATGATATTTTCTTTCATCATGTTTTATAATTTTCAGCATGCTAACCCTGCACATATTTTGTTAATTTATACCAAAGTATTTCGTGGGTTGTGGTGCTAATATAAATGGTACAGTTGCTTACATTTCTATTTTTCAATTGTTCATTGCTCATCTACAGAAATATAATTGAATTTTGTATATCGGCCTTTATTTGGTAACTTTATTAAATTCACATATTAGTTCCATTAGCTTTTATGTAGATTCCTTGGGATTTTCTTGGTAGAACAAGCATATCATCTGCAAATACAGAGAGTGTAATTTCTTCCTTTCTAATCTGTATTTCTGTTACTTCCTTTCCTTGCCTTATTGCACTGACGAAGGCCTCCAATAAAATCTTGACTAAAAGTGTGAACTGACACCCTAAATTCCTAATCACTGGAGAAAATTTCAGTCTTTCATCATTAAGATTGCTATTAGCCATAGGTTCTTTTTGTAAATGGCCCTTGTCAGGTTAAGGAAGTTTCTTCTATTTGCTGTTCACTGAAAGTTTTTATTATGAATGGGTGTTAAATTTTGTTTAAAAATATTTTTTACATTGTGAAAATTAATAAAAGGAAATCTCATTCAAATGGACTTGGGAGGCTTGGCAGGGGGAGGTCTCATACTCTAACACTTGCTGTCAATTGCAAATCCGACAGAAAGAGACTTTGCAAATCAATACTACTACAGCCCAGCCAATGAGAAATAGTCACAACTCAACCAATGAAAAGCCACGATACTTCAACCTCCCAGTTTACTGTTTTACTTGTACTGTTTACAACCTCCCAGTTTACAGTTTATTTTTAGTTTATAACAGCCCCTTCCAACTTCCCCCTTTCCTCTATAAAAGAGTGCTTCTCTCCTTTGTGGTTTTGCCATAGCTTGCTTGTCCTGGATTGCAATTCTCTGCTCTTCCCAAATGAACCCATTTTTGCTGGTAAAATAACTGGCAATTTTATTTTTTTCTTTTTTAAAAATATTTTTGGGCACCTGGGTGGCTCAGTTGGTTAAGCGACTGCCTTCGGCTCAGGTCATGATCCCAGGGTCCTGGGATAGAGTCCCACATCAGGCTCCTGGTTCAGCAGGAAGCCTGCTTCTCCCTCTCCCACTCCCCCTGCTTGTGTTCCTGCTCTCGCTGTCTCTGTCTCTGTCAAATAAATAAAATCTTAAAAAAAAAAAATTAAATTAAATTAAAAATATTTTTTATTTAAGTTTATTTGTACTTGGTGATCAAAAATGGGATCCAGAGAAGACCCCCAGCAGCTCTGAGGCTGGTGAGCAAACAGGTGCCCATACTCACAGAGCCAATTCCTGAATAAACTAATTTTTGCTAGTAAAATAACTGGCAGTTTTATTATTTTTCTTTTTTTAAATATTTTTTATCTAAATTCAATTTAATTAACATCTAGTGTATTGTTAGTTTCAGAGGTAGAGTTCAGTGATGATTCATCAGTTGCATATAACACCCAGTGCTCATTATATCAAGTGCCCTCCTTAATGCCCGTCACCCAGTTACCCTATCCCCCCACCCCACTCCCCTTCAACAACCCTTAGTTTCTTTTCTAGAATTAAGAGTCTCTTATGGTTTGTCTTCCTCTCTGTTTTCATCTATTTTTCCTTCCCTTCCCTTATGTTCATCTGTTTTGTTTCTTAAATTCCACATGAGTGAAATCATATGATAACTCTTTTTCTTTTTCTTTTTTAAAGATTTTATTTATTTATTCATGAGAGACAGAGAGAGAGACAGGCAGAGGGAGAAGCAGGCTCCCCGTGGAGCAGGGAGCCCAATGCAGGACTCGATCCCAGGACCCTGGGATCATGACCAGAGCCGAAGGCAGACGCTTAACCGACTGAGCCACCCAGGCGTCCCATATAACTCTCTTTTTCTAACGGACTTATTTCGCTTAACTTGATACCCTCTAGTTCCATCCACATCATTGCAATGGCGAGATTTCATTCTTTCTGATGGCTGAATATTATTCCATTGCATATATATGCCACATCTTCTTTATCCATTCATCTGTCGATGGACATCTGGGCTCTTCCCATAGTTTGGCTATTGTGGACATTGCTGCTATAAACACTGGGGTGCAGGTGCTCCTTCGAATCACTACATTTGTATCCCTTAGATAAATACCCTACTAGTGCAATTACTGGGTCGTGAGGTAGCTCTATTTTCAACTTTTTGAGGAACCTCCATACAGTTTTCCAGAGTGGCTGCACCAGCTTGCATTCCCACCAACAGTGGAGGAGGGTTCCCCTTTCTCTGCATCCCCGCCAACATCTGTCATTTCCTGACTTGTTAATTTTAGCCATTCTGACTGGTGTGAGGTGGTATCTCATTGTGGTTTTGATTTGGATTTCCCTGATGGCAGTTTTATTTTTAAGGTTAACATTACTTGGTGATCAGAAGTGGGATCCAGAGAAGACCCCCAGCAGCTCTGAGGCTGGTGAGCAAACGGGTGCCCATACCCACAAAGCCAGTTGTGCTCACTGCTTTCTCACCCACCCTGGGTTTTGAGGGTAAGTTTTCTCCTGGATTTTGAGCTCTACACTTTGTGTTCAAGCTCTTCAGACTTTATTCAGGATCTGTTTTAAGGTCTTGTGTTTTTTGTTTTTTTGGGTTTTTTTTTTTTTTATTTGAGAGTACTCATTTGGCCTTTGGGCCAACTCTTTTTCAGAACCAGACCATTCCTGTTGGAACTGTGCCAGTTTGAACTTTGTTGGCCTTTGGTCTGGCCCCCTTTGGGGATTGGACCACTCCATCTGGAACTGTGCCTGTCGGAGCTACACTAGCCTTTCGTCTGACTCCTGTTTGGGATCAGACTGTTCCTACTGAACTGTGCTAGCCTTTCGTCAGACTCCTTTTTGGAACCACATTTTTCCTGCTGGAACTTTGCTGGCTTTTCGTCTGGTTCCTTCTAGAACCATGCTGCTTCTATTGAAACTGCTGTTTAGGAATTTTTCTCATTGCTCTAAAGAAAAACCTCTAAGAAATGGGAAACGGGATCCCAGTCATCAAAATGCTCTGAGGGCTGCCTCCTCCCCCCTCCTCCACCGCTACTGGGACTCTGCTGGTTTTATGTTTTAAAACTATGGTCCCTTCACATGTGCATTTCTAACTAAGTGGACTGACCTAACCAAAAATAATTTATAACTTCAGTGGCCTTATAAGAAATTTCAATCTCCCCAAACTTGATTTTACTCAAAATTAAGTTGGAAAGCATGGCTCTAAAACAAACAAAAAACTGAATGGGACACCTCTTTTAAATGGTACCTTGAGGCTTCCAGATGTATTCAGGATTCTGTTTGCCTCTTTGTAAAATACTATTTCTTTGGTTTGTTTTTGTTTTTGTTTTTTAAAAAGAATCTACGTTCAGTTAACCAACATATAGTACATCATAAGTTTTTGTTGTAGTGTTCAACGATTCATTAGTTGCTTATAATACTATTTCTAAATTAACTGAGCCAAACAAACAACTGAAAGGAGTCAAAATGGCTTCTGAGGCCTTCCTCCACCCACCCCCCTGCTGCAGACACTAGAAGCCACCTTGTGCTCAGGCCCCACCTCTGGGGCCACTTTCCTCTCTTCACTCTACCGAACTTGCCTTTTGCTCCTAATCTATCCCCACTCCTCTCCTGAAACTATTAAAACCTGCCTCTTTAAAGTTAAGTCTTGTGAGTACCTAAATAAGCCTCAAGTTTCCCACATTCCCCGGACTAAGGCCAAATTGAGAACCATAGTTAAAGTTTCTTGAAGTGACTGAAGACCTCCATAAATTTGCTGAAGAATTTAGTATAATTATTCAGACTTACCAGCCTGGTTTCTCAGGTTTATATCAATTAGTCCACATGCTTGTTGGTAAGGGCCAGGCCAAACATTAGATGAAACTAGCTGGTGTGCAGCCACACCCCAACAGACTTTTTTTTTTTTTAATTATTATTCAGTTAGCCAGCATATAGTACATCATAAGTTTTTGATGTAGTGTTCGATGATTCATTAGTTGCCTCTAACACCCAGTACTCATCACAACACATGCCCTCCTTGATACCCATCACCCGATTACCCCATCCTCCCACGCCCCTCCCTTCTGTAACCCTCAGTTTGTTTCCTGGAGTCCAGAATCTCTCATGGTTTGTCTTCCTCTCTGATTTCTTCCCATTCAGTTTTCCCTCCCTTCCCCTGTGGTCCTCCACACTATTCCTTATCTTCCACATATGAGTGAAACCATATGATAATTGTCTTTCTCTGCTTGACTTATTTCACTTAACATAATCCCCTCCAGTTCCATCCAGGTCAATGCAAATGGTGGGTATTCATCCTTTCTGATGGCTGAGTAATATTCCATTATATATATGAACCACATCATCTTTATCCATTCATCTGTTGAAGGACATCTCGGCTCCTTCCACAGTTTAGCTATTGTGGACATTGCTGCTATGAATGTTGGGGTGAATGTGCCCCTTCTTTTCACTACATCTGTAAAGAACTTATCAAACTCAATACCCCCAAAAAAATAATCCAGTCAAGAAATGGGCAGAAAACATGAACAGACACTTCTCCAAAGACATACAAATGGCTAACAGACACATGAAAAAATTTTCAACATCACTAACCATCAGGGAAATACAAATCAAAATGACAGTGAGATACCACCTTACACGAGTTAGAATGGCAAAAATTAACAAGACAGGAAACAACAAGTGTTGGCGAGGATGTGGAGAAAGGGGAAACCTCTTACACTGTTGGTGGGAATGCAAGCTGGTACAGCCACTCTGGAAAACAGTATGGAGGTTCCTCAAGATGTTAAAAATAGAGCTACTCTATGACCCAGCATTGTACTACTAGGTATTTATCCCAACAGACTCTTAGTCTAGGATTGGTGATGGTCTAGTGAGGCCAAAGAAAAGACCCAGAGACAATGACTGAAACAAAGGTTTATTGGGGGAACTTAAGTACAGGGAGTCCAGCAGTAGCCAACTGGACAAAGCCTCCACTACTAGGAGCTATGTACAGCAAGTTTTTATATCCTAGCAACTTACTCTACCAACTCTCAGTGGCCCTTCCCCTCCTTGCATGCCCAGCATTTCCAAGGAGATCAAGGCCTGCCACCTGGACACCCTGCATTAGAAGGGAGATGCCCCAGAACCATTGACCTTGAACACTCAACAGTATGTTTTTTTGCATATTCTGCTTGATGGGAATATAGAGGGAGGACAGGATCTCTACATTCTCAAGAAGTGATTAACGGGCATTTGGGGTATGCTTGTATGAACTAGCTATCCAGCATGTACCATACACTCCATCCCAACACACCGTGAATGGCCTGTACATTCTTTACATGCCTCTCTTTCCATGATGTTCCTGGAGCTAGGTGTGCCGAGGTGCACTGCAACCAAATCCCACAGCAACAGTATAAGCCACAACATTCAAATGATAGGAGAACACAAATAACTAAGAAACTACAAAACATTCTCCCAGGAAGAAAGCACTAGCAGAGTCAGTAGCCAGGGAATCGGTAGCTTTAACGTGTGTGTTTAAACTAGCCATGACTTGAGAAATGTGGGAAGAGTCAGGTACATACATGCAGCAATCTGTCTTGATGACAGCACATGTCAGGAGCCATTCTATTTTGCAGAACTGCTTGTCTCAATTGGAAACTCTCTCCAGTAAGGAGGATGATTGCCTTATGGGTGGAATTAAAGGTGGTAGTCATGTGTTTGGCTAAAGCCTATACCTGCCATTCTGTGTCAGTGGTGGGCCACAGAAGGGGAGAGAATGGACAGGGGTTAGAACAACCAAAATGTTCTGCTGTTTCTATGTCAGGCCCTGACCACCTCCCAATTGGTAGGCTTCTCCTATAAATGGGTGAGCATATGGCCTGGCAGGTAGGGGCACCCCCAGCTTCAGCACCTAGTTTAGTTATAGGGTAAGTAGGGCCAGCCATGGGTACCACGTGCCCAAAGCCTTCCCCACAGAGAGGGGAAGACACCCACAGGAATGGATGCTTATTGTTTCCATAGCCAGGTACCAGCAGTGATGAGTGCAGGGTAATTGCATTGTTGTGTGGGTATCTATCCTACATTATGACCTGTAGCATTTGTGGCCCTGTTGTGCCTCTCTATGCTCAATGGGGCCACTCCCATAATTTGTACCTGGGTTGCATTTAATCATCCCGAGCCATCTCAAATGGTATATTCTATTGGCAGAGTCTTATTTATCTTTTCCCATATCAATTGGAAAATTTTGCTCTTTGTGTCTTCCTGGGCAGGGAGCCTGGATACCTAGTGAATATGGGTCAGTCCAGGTAGGGGCCTGAAGGTGTTACACCAAGTATATAAGCATTCCCAAGTGCTGAGGTTGGCAGCTTAGATTTGTCAGAGGAGGCCCATGGTCGCTCCTAGGGGAAGTTCACTACACACCCAACAGCTGGTCTTGTTCTATAGAGAAGTTGTGGTCAGGGCCCATTTGGTAAATAGGTTTCCTATGCAGAATCTAAGGGCAAAAAGTAAGATGCTGAGTGGGCACTAGAAAAGGCAAGTCACAATCCTCTAATAGAATGCAGGAGGTGGTGGTGTTCTGAGATAACCCCACCCCTGGCTGCAGTTTAGCTCCAGATTGACAGTACCAAATCATTTTCTCCTCTTCTGCTACATGGCGGGGCAAATCTGAAAAGGATAGTGGGGTTATAACAATGCTCCATAGGGCAATTATGATAGTGTCCCTTTTTATGAGAGGCCTAGGGTTATGTATCTTCATTGTTTTCAGTGGAGTGGTGATGGTTAGGGCATGTTCTATCCCTATCCTACACGGCTGAAAACCCAAAACACTGTGCACTTGTTTGCCATTTCCAGGGCTACTTAATTACATGTTCTCCTATAGATAGATCTTGTGACAAGGGCAGTAAAAGGTTACCTTGTGTCCCTACCTGCAGCAAAGAGCATCCTTCCTGCCTGCTGTCTACTTGTATTCTAAGGGTGACATCAGGGGTCCTTGAGTGAATAGAGTATCGACACAATTGGAATATACATATTTAATATCCATATAACTGTTGACAGGTGATGTGTCCAAAAGGCCAGTGAATGGGTTTCTTGTCGAAATTGTTTCAACAGTCCACTCACACATTCTATCAACCGAGCTGCACTGGGATCATATGGTAGATGGAAATGCCAATGGATGTCTTGAGCTTTGGCCTACCAATAACTGCTGCAGGAACTTATTTTTTTAATTCCAGTATAATTAACATACAGTGTTTATTAGTTTTAGGTGTGCAATATAGTGATTCCACAATTTTATACATTATTCAGTGCTCATTATGACAAATGTAGTCTTTAATCCCCTTCACCTATTTTACCCATCCCCACCTACTTCTCCTATGGTAACCATCAGTTTAAGTGTGTGGTTTTTTTGTCTCTTTATTTCTTTGTCCATTTGTTTTGCTTCTTAAATTCCACATATGAGTGAACGTATATAGTAGATCCATCCATGTTGTTGCAAATGGTAAAATTTCATTTCTATGGCTGAATAATATTCCATTATATATTTATGTATATATAGGCTGGTTTCATAATCTGGCTATTGCAAATAATGATGTAATAAACATAGTGGTGTGTATATCCTTCGAATTCATGTTTTCCTGTTTTGGGGGCAAATACCCTACTGTGGAATTACTGGTTCATATGGTAATTCTATTTTTAATTTTTGAAGAACTTCCATCTGTTTTCCACAGTTACTGCACCAGTTGGTATTGCCACCTACAGTGCTTCAGGGTTCCTTTTTCTCCCCATCCTCACCAACACCTGTCATTTCTTGTATTGTTGATTTTGGCAATTCTGACAGATGTGAGGAGATACCTCATTGTAGATTTGATTTGCATTTCCCTAATAATGAGTGATGTTGAGGATCTTTTCATGTGTCTGTTGGCCATCTGTATGTCTTTTTTTTAGAGAAATGTCTGTTCATCTGCTCATTTTTAAATTGGATCATTTGGGGTTTTTAGTGTTGAGCTGTATAAGTTCTTTACATATTTTGGATAACCCTTTATCAGATACGTCATTTGCAAATATCCTCTCACATTCAGTAGGTTGTATTTTGATTTGGTTGATTGTTTCCGTCATTGTGCAAAAGCTTTTTTATTTTGATGCAGTCCCGATAATTTAATTTTGCTTTTGTTTCCCTCACCTTAGAAGATATATCTAGAAAAATGTAGCTATGTTTGATGGCAAAGAAATTATTGCCTATGTTTTCTTTTACAAATTTTATGATTGAGGTCTCACATTTACGTCTTTAATCTTTTGTGAGTTTATTTGTGTGTATGGTGTAAGAAAGTGGCCCAGTTTCACTCCTTTGCGTGTAGCTGTCCAGTTTTCCCAACACCATTTTTTAAAGAGACAATCTTTTCCCCATTGTATATTCTGGCCTCCTTTGCTATAGATTAATTAACCACAAAAGCCTGCATTTATTTCTGGGCTCTCTATTCTGTTCCATTTGTCTTTGTGTCTGTTTTTGTGCCAGTACCATACTGTTGTGATTACTATAACTTTGTAGTATATCTTGAAATCTGGAAGGTGCCTGGGTGGCTCAGTCATTAAGCAGCTGCCTTCAGCTCAGGATATGATCCCAGGGTCCTGGGATCGAGCCCCACATCGGGCTCCCTGCTCCGCGGGAAGTCTACTTCTCCCTCTCCCACTCCCCCTGCTTGTGTTCCCTCTCTCACTGTGTGTCTCTCTCTCAAATAAATAAATAAATAAAATCTTAAAAAAAAAAAGAAATCTGGGATTGTAATACTTCCAGCTTTGCTGTTCTTTGTCACGACTGCTTAGGCTATTTGAGTTCTTTTGCGGTTCTGTACAAATATTTAGGATTCTTTGTTCTAGTTCTGTGAAAAATGCTTTTGGTATATTGATAGGGATTGCATTAAATGTGTAGATTGCTTTGGGTAGTATGGTTATTTTAATAATATTTGTCTTCCTAATCCATAAGCGTGGAATATCTTCCCATTTGTTTGTGTCATTTTCAACTATCTTCATTAGTGTTTTTTAGTTTTCAGAGTACATTTCTTCGATCTCCTTGGTTAAGTTTATTCCCAGGTATTTTACTCCTTTTCATGCAGTTGTAAATGGGATTATTTTCTTAATTTTTCTACTACTTTATTAGTGTATAGAGGTGCAACAGATTTCTGTATGTTAATTTGGTATTCTGGGACTTTACTGACTTCATTTATCAGTTCTAGGAATTTTCTGGTGTAGTCTTTAGGGTTTTCTACATATAGTATTAGGTCATCTGCAAATAGAGACTCTTTAACTTTCTCCTTACCAATTTAGATGACTTTTATTTCTTTTTCTTGTCTCATTGCTGTGGCTAGGACTTTCAGTACTATGTTGAATAAAAGTAATGAGAGTGGACATCCTTGCTTTGTTCCTGACCTTCAGGGAAAGTCTCCCAGTCTTTCACCATTGAGTATGATGTTAGTTGTGGGTTTGTCATGTATGGCCTCTATTATATTGAGGTATGTTCCCTCTAAACCTGCTTTGTTGAGTTTTCTTTTTTTTTTCATCATGAATGTATGCTGTACTTTGTCAAGTGCCTTTTCTGCATAGATTGAAATGATCATATATGTTTTATCCTTTCTCTGATTGATGTGTTGTATCACATTGATTGAATTGCAAATATTGAACCACTCTTGCATCCCTTACTTGATTTCGGTGAAAAGTTTTTTTTAATATATTATTGGATTTGGTTTGTTAGCATTTTGTTGAGGATTTTTGCGTCTATGTTCATCAGTGATATTGGCCTATAATTCTTTTTTTGTAGTGTCTATCTGGTTTTGGTATCAGGGTAATGCTTGCCTCATAGAATGAATTTAGAAGCTTTACTTCCTCTTCTATTTTTGGAATAATTTGAGAAGAATAGGTATTAACTCTTCTTTAAAGGTTTAATAGAATTCACCTGTGAATCCATCTGGTCCTGGACTTTTGTTTATCAGAAGTACTTTCAATTACTGGATCAATTTCATGCTAGTAATTGGTCAGTTCAAATGTTCTATGTCTTCCTGATTCAGTTTTGGGAGGTTCCTTGTTTCTAGGATTTATCCATTTCTTCTATGTTGTCCAATTTGTTCACATATAATTTTTCATGATATTCTCTTATAATCCTTTGTACTTTTGTGGTGTTGGTTGTTATCTCCCCTCCTTCATTTCTGAATTTATTTGTGTGCACTCACTCTCTCACATTCTCTCTCACTCTTGCTCTCACTCTTTCTCTTTGAGTTTGGCTAAAGGTTTATCAATTTTGTTGATCCTTTCAAAGAACCAGCTCCTGGTTTCATTGATCTGTTCTATTGTTTTTAAGTCTCCATTTCACTTATTTCTGCTCTAAACTTTACTATTTCCTTCCTTCTACTGGCTTTGGGGTTTGTCATTTTCCCAGTTCCTTTAGGTGTAAGGTTAGGTTGTTTACCTGAAATATTTCTTGCTAATTGAGGTAGGCCTGTATTGATATAATCTTTCCTCTTAGAACAGCTTTTGTTGCATCCCAAAGATTTTGGACCATTGTGTTTTCATTTTCATTTGTCTCCATGTATTTTTTTTTCCTCTTTGAATTCTTGGTTGACTCATTCATTGTTTAGTAGCATGTTATTTAGTTATTTATGTTCTTTCTAGATTTTTTCTTTGATTTCTAGTTTAATACCATTGCAGTTGGAAAAGATGCATGATATGATTTCAATCCTTTTGAATCTGTTGAGACTTGATTTCTGGTCTAACATGTGATTTATTCTGGGGAATGTTCCATGTGCACTCAAAAAGAATATGTATGCTGCTGTTCTAGGATGGAATGTTCTGAATATATGTGTTAGGTCCATCTGGTCCAATGTGTCATTCAAAAACTGTTTCCTTGTTAATTTTCTGTCTGGATGATCTATCCATTGATGTAAGTGGGGTGTTAAAGTCCCCTACTGTTATGTTATTACTCTCAATTTCTTCCTTTATGTCTATTAATAGTGGCTTTATGGATTTAGGTGTTCCCAGGTTGAGCACCTAATTGGTTATTTTGGGGTGCATAAAATTATGCCTTCTTGTTGGTTCTTCCCTTTATGTTTATGTCTCTGTCTCTTGTTACAGTCTTTGTTTAAAGTCTGTTTTTCTGATATAAGTATTGCTATCACAGCCTTTTGCTTCCATTTTCATGGTAAATGTTTTTCCATCCCCTCACTTTCAATCTGCATGTCTTTGATCTGAAATGAGTCTCTTGTAGGCAGCATTTATAAATAGGTCTTGTTCTTATCCATTCAGTCACCCTGTGTCTTTTTATTGGAGCAGTTATTCCATTTACATTCTAAGTAATTATTATTAGGTATGTACTTCCATTTTGTTGCTTGTTTTTTATTTTTTTTTAAAGATTTTATTTACATATTTGAGAGAGAGCAAGAGAGGTAGTGAGAGAGAGCATGAGCAGGGGCAGGGGAGAGGGAGAAGCAGACTCCCTGCTGAGCAGGGAGCCAGACATGGGGCTCGATCCCAGGACCCTGAGATCATGATTTGAGCCAAAGGCAGCTGCTTAACTGACTGAGCCACCCAGGCACCCCTTTCTTACTTGTTTTATAGTTGTTTTTGTAGTTCTTCTCTTGCTCTCTTCCCTTGTGGCTTGATGGTTCATTTAATGATATGTTTGGATTCCTTTCTCTTTATTTTTTGCATAATTACAGGTTTTTGATTTGTGGTTATCATTAGGTTCATGTATAACATCTTATGCATATAGCAGTCTACATTAAATTGATGGTTGCTTAAATTTGAACCCTTTCTAAAAGCACTATATTTTTACACACCCCCCTCACGTTTTTTGTATGTGATGTCATACTTTACATCCTTTTATTTTATGAATCCCTTGACTGATTTTTATAGATATAATTGATTTTACTACTTTTTGCTTTAACCTCCATACTGGCTTTATAAGTAATTAATTTACTACTTACTATGTTTGTATTTACATGTGGAATGTTTTCCTTTCATAATTTTCTTACTCTTGATAATGGCCTTTTCTTTCTACAGAAAGAATTTCCTTTAACTTTTCTTCAAAGACTGGTTTAGTAGTAATGAACTCCTTTCACTTTTGTTTGGGAAACTATTCATCTCTCCTTCTATTCTGAATGACAGCGTTGCTGAGTAGAGTGTTCTTGAGTGCAGGTTTTTTCCTTTCAGCACTTTGAATATATTATGCCACTTCTTCTGGCTTACAGAGTTTCTACTGAAAAATCATCTGATAGCCTTATGGGGTTTCCCTTTTATGTAACTTTTTATTTTCACTTGCTGCTTTAAAAAAAATCTCTTTATCACTACCTTTTGCCACTTTAAATGTTATGTGTCTTGGTGTAGACCTCTATGTATTGATTTTACTGGGGGCTCTCTGTGCCTCCTGGATCTGGATGTCTGTTTCCATCCCCAGATTTGGGAAGTTTTCAGTTGCTATTTCTTCAAATTTTCTGCCCCCTTTTCTTTCTCTTCTCCTTTTGGGATCTCTATAATGTGAGTGTTATTATGCTTGATGATTTTGCTGAGTTCCTAACCTATTCACATTTTTTATTCTTTTGTGTTGTTGTTCAGCTTGGTTGCTTTCTGTTACTCTATGTTCCAGCTTGCTGATTGATTCTTCTGCCTCCTCTAATCTACTATTTATTCCCTCCAGCATATTTTTAATTTCAGTTATTGAGTTCTTTACCTCTGATTGGTTCTTTTTTATATTTTATAGCTCTTTTTTGAAGGTCTCCCTGAGGTCCTCCACTATTTTTTTAAATCCAGTAAGTATCTTTATGATCATTACTTTTGAGTTTTTTTAATCAGGCATATTGCTTATCTCTGTCTCATTTTAGCTCTTTTGCTCTGGTTTTGTCCTGTCATTTAGGACACATTCCTCTGTTTCCTCACTTTAACTAACTCTCTGTGTTTATTTTTCTGTATTAGGAAAGTCAGTTATGTCTCCTGACTTTGAAAGTAGCGGCCTTAAGAAGAAGTTCTGTGGTGCCTGTTTATCAGAAACAGGCACTTCAAGGGTTTCTTCTTTGTGGTTTCCATATACTCTACTGCTGTAGGCTGAGCCTCATTTTCCTTCAGTCCAGTTGGCTACAATGGCCTACTTTGCCTGTTGTGGGCAGAGTTTGGTCACTCTGCTGTTGAGGGGCCAGTCTGGGGCTGCTGTAGACTTGCAGTTGGGTGGTATCCACAGTCAGACAAGATGCCTGCCCTTAACTCATTTGCTGGGGCTGCAGTCACACCGAACTCAGGCCATTCTCCCCGTGTTCTACCCTGAGAGGCTTTGGTTGGTGGGTGGGGCCTGCAGACTAACTAGATACCTGTCCCCAGTCCATCTGCCAGAACTGCCGTGACCCCAAACTATTGGTTTGTATCCCTGTGCTGCCCCCCTGGGATGTTTTTGTTGGTGAATAGGGTCAGCAATCAGCTCAGATGCCTGCCCCCTGTCTGTCTGCTCAGGTGGCACATGCATCAATTGACAGGGCACTCTGCACTGCCAGTTATAAGGTTCAGCTACTGGGACTGCAACAGAACTAGTGCATATAGTTATCTTCCCTTCTCCTCAGGGCAGGTGTCACTTTGAAGGAAGCCCCTCTGAATGGGGCATGTTGGATGTGGCAGATCCACAGGAGAACATGGGGGCAGGGTACATGGTGTTAGCAAGGTAGGTGTAAAGTGTTCTCACTAGTTCCCACGAGTGCCAAGATATCTGGGCTGGGGAGGGGGCAAATGGTCCCACCAGCTCTTTTGTTCTTGGAGAAGTCTTCTAAAGATCACTGCTCTCCAGCACATACTCTGAGATTAATAAATAAATCTCCTCCACTATATCCCAGGTATTTGTCAAACTGCTGCTTCTATGCTTATCTCAGTGGGATTGTAGGTTATTCTGGCTCCTTAAGGGCAGGGACTCAGTTTCCTATTGCCCTCTGGCTCTCTTAGAACTAAGCCCACTGATTTTTAAAGTACCCTGAGTTAAGCCCTGCTGGTTGTACAAACTCACTAAGTTAAGCCCCACTGGCTTGCAAAGCCAGATGTTATGGGGCTCATCTTCCCATTGCGGGTCCCTGTGTCTGGGGTACCTGCTGTGGAGTCTCCTCCTCTCCCTTTTCCATGCCTGTGGGTCTCTCTTGTTTGCGGTTAGTCTCAGCAGGAGTTTTGTTCCCCACTGCATCTCCACCCCACCTACCCTTTTCAGTGTGGCCTCCTCTCTACGATGAATTGTGGAAGGTCTCTTCTGCCAGTCTTTGGGTCATTTTCTGGGTTAGTTACACTATTATGGCTATTATCTTGGTGTGCCCAAGGTGAACTTAGGATCCTCCTACTCCACTATCTCCCAGAAGTCCCCTGAAAACCTGCAATATTAAAGCCAAACTATTATGGAGAATTTGATGTTATTTATCCTTGGTTTTAGAATCATTTGTTTACATTGCATGCTATGTTAACAATGATTATTTAGACTTAGTTCTGAATATTTATGATTTCTTAACAGGTTGTCTTTATAAGGCATCTTCCTTATTCCTGAGTTCTTCATTTTGATTCATTGCTCAGTTGGCACTTCTTTGAGTAATTGTTTTTAGGAGAGGCACATGTCTGTCATGTTTTGAGTCATGGCATGTTGGAGGGTGTTTTTCTGTTCCTCTCAAATATGAATAATGCTTCTCCTGGACATAGAATTACTGAGTCACAGTTCTTCCCCAGCAAACTCCACACACATTGTTTGAAGCTGCACTCTTAACACACTATTTTTTTTTTAAATCTCAACTGTATATTTATTGGAGTAGTTTTGAAAAAGATAGGGGAGTTAAAGCCTCCCCTTTTTGCCTCATGATTCTGTCAGGCATGGGCTCTGTATGGTCACTTTGTCAAGTAAATTCAGATTTATTATAAAATTTCTTCACTACCCAGAGATCCAGTCTGTGTGGGATCAGAAGGGTGTGTTTTAAAAAATGGCGGCCTCAGGGCAATTCCCCTCTTTTGGCCAGTCAGTCATGTGTCCACATTAGCCTCAGCTTCCTAAGCCTGGGCAGACGTGGTGAGCGCAGGGGGCGGGGGGGGGGGGGAGAATTTGTAGGGAGCAGGGAGCTCTTATATCTCAGGTTAGCCTAATAGCATTCATTGGTAGCCAATTTTGGCAGGGCCCAGTTCTATTCATCTGTTCACTCCATTGTCCAGTCCAGTCTTGGGTGCAGGCTATAAGCACTACTTTGGCATTAATGCCACTTGGGGTGGAATTTGGGTCCTGTGTTGTAGGCTTCAGCATGGCAATAATTTGCTCCCCAGTAGTTACCTTGTCTCCAGGCATAGAATAAAAGGAGGCATAGCTGGAGGCTCCATCAAACAGGCTTCTCCTCCTATTAATGGAAGGAGCTCAGTCTCTAGGGTGTTTCTCCTTTGAAATGTATCTTACTAAAATTCTGTATCTCCAAAGTGCACTTGCCACCCCAATATGACTCTCATTTATGATTAAGTGTTGTGTTCCTGGGTGTCTTTTTTCAAGAGATGAATATTATAAGACAAGAGTATCATTTACTCTCTATCCATCCCTGAAGTCCTTTATTTTACTGCTATGGAAACAGGTCTGGCCAAGGTTTGATGACTCCCACAGCTCCTTAATGAGAGAGATAGAACATTGATTGATCTCTTCTACCATGTCTTTCTGGCTCCATGTTATCTTGCTTTAGTTGATGATCCCAACTTTAATAATACTGTAAACTTGGGATTGGGGCTTTACAGGCAATGGAAATATTACTAAACATAGTTTAGAGTTTTATTTGCATTTATTCTACGTATGAAAGTTAAAAAAAATCATGAAGCAGGACATTGAAAATCTTGGTAAAAAGCATTTTGTTTTGCAACTTCTGAAGAACTTTCTTTCAAACTATATTTATGAAGTCCTTTTTTTTTGGCTAAATTCATATTCTATATTAGAAGAAGTCTGTGATATACTTGAAAACTCTGGAATTTAATTTTTACTTCTTTTTGCAGCAGCATGATTAAGAGAATTGTATACTCACTTACATCGTCACTCATGTTCAGGTATGTGAGACCCTAGAAAAGGAGATAATTACACATATTGTTTAGTATTTTTTAATGTTAAAGAACCTGGGGGGGAATATTTCCACTGTCAGTATGTTGCTAGATAGCCCTTGTGCCCCATTTAATGTAACATAATTTGTCTTGAAATTTTAATTTAAGCTGAACATTAAGAATTGCAAAGAAATGGTATCTAAGCCTGATAATAACATATTAGTAAGTTTTTTCTACCTGTAAAAGTAAAATTAATGAAGTATGCTTTTTAAAATTCTTTAACTGTTTTTATTAAACACTTTATTTGTCCAGAAGTACTCCTTAATTCTGGAAGCATTCTACTTAGGCTTCTTCTCTACATGACAGTAAGATTTCAAGCTATGACACAGAGTCACACAAAATACTTGCTTCCTTTTAAATTTATTTAAAATTTAAATTTCAATTTTTTTGTTACTATGTTCAGTCACCATACAGTACAAAAAATTATTTAGAATTTAAAATTTATAATATTTTAATTTGCATTGCCATTATAAGAAAGTATTTTTTTAATTTTTTTTTATTAAATTATGTTAGTCACCATATAGTACATCATTAGTTTTTGATGTAGTGAACCATGATTCATTGTTTGCATATAACACTCAGTGCTCCATGCAATACATACCCTCCTTAATACCCATCAGTGGGCTAACCCATCCCCCCCCACACCCCTCCCCTCTAAAACCCTCAGTTTGTTTCTCAGAGTCCATAGTCTCTCATGGTTCATCTCCCCCTCCAATTTCCCGCCCTCCCCTTCATTTTTCCCTTCCTTCTAATATCCTCCATGCTATTCCTTATGTTCCACAAATAAGTGAAATCATATAATTGACTTACTCTGCTTGACTTATTTCACTTAGCATATAATCTCCTCTAGTCCCATCCACGTTGATGTAAAAGTTGGGTATTCATCCTGTCTTATGGCTGAGTAATATTCCTTTGTATATATGGACCACATCTTCTTTATCCATTCATCTGTTGAAGGGCATCTCAGCTGTTTCCACAGTTTGGCTATTGTGGACATTGCTGCTATGAACACTGGGGTGCATATGGCCCTTCTTTTCACTACATCTGTGTCTTTGGGTTAAATACCCAGTAGTGCAGGGCGCCTGGGTGGCTCAGTTGGTTAAGCGACTGACTTCGGCTCAGGTCATGATCCTGGAGTCCCTGGATCGAGTCCCACATTGGGCTCCCTGCTCGGCAGGGAGCCTGCTTCTCCCTCTGACCCTCCCCCTTCTCATGTGCTCTCTGTCTCTCTCATTCTCTCTGTCTCAGATAAATAAATAAAATCTTAAAAATAAATAAATAAATACCCAGTAGTGCAATTGCTGGGTCATAGGATAGCTCTATTTTTAATTTTTTGAGGCACCTCCACACTTGTTTTCCAAAGTGGCTGTACCAACTTACATTCCCACCAACAGTGTAATATGGTTCCCTTTTCTCCACAATCTCTCCAACATTTGTTGTTTCCTGCCTTGTCAATTTTTGCCATTCTAACTGGTATAAGGTGGTATCTCAATGTGGTTTTGATTTGAACTTCCCTGATGGCTAATGATGATGAACATTTTTTCATGTGTCTGTTAGCCATTTGTTTGTCTTCTTTTGAGAAGTGTCTGTTCATGTCTTCCGCCCATTTTTTGACTTATTTGTTTTTTGGGTGTTGAGTTTGAGAAGTTCTTTATAGATCTTGGAAATCAGCCCTTTGTCTGTAGTGTCATTTGCAAATGTCTTCTCCCATTCTGTGGATTGCCTCTTTGTTTTGTTGACTGTTTCCTTTGCTGTGCAGAAGTTTTCATCTTGATGAAGTCCCAAAAGTTCATTTTTGCTTTTGTTTCCCTTGCCTTTGGAGATGTATCTTGAAAGAAGTTGCTGTGGCCAATGTCGAAGAGGTTACTGCCTATGTTCTCCTCTAGGATTTTGGTGGATTCCTGTCTCACATTGAGGTCTTTCATCCATTTTGAGTTTATCTTTGTGTATGGTGGAAGGGAATGGTCGAGTTTCATTCTTCTGTATATAGTTGTTCAATTTTCCCAGCACCATTTATTGAAAAGACTGTCTTTTTTCCATTGCATATTTTTTCCTGCTTTGTCAAAGATTATTTGACCATAGAGTTGAGGGTCCATATCTGGGCTCTCTATTCTGTTCCATTGGTCTATATGTCTGTTTTTGTGCCAGTACCATGCTGTCTTGGTGATCACTGCTTTGTAATATAGCTTGAAATCAGGCAACGTGATGCCCCCAGCTTTGTTTTTCTTTTTCAGCATTTCCTTGGCCAATTCAGGGTCTTTTCAGATTCCATACAAATTTTAGGATTGTTTGTTCCAGCACTTTGAAAAATGCCATTGGTATTTTGATTGGGATGGCGTTGAAGGTATAGATTGCTCTGGGCAGCACAGACATTTTAACAGTGTTTATTCTTATCCATGAGCATGGAATATTTTTCCATCTTTTTGTGTCTTCTTCCATTTCTTTCATGAGTGTTCTGTAGTTCCTAGAGTATAGATCTTTGGTTAGGTTTATTCCAAGGTATCTTATGGTTTTTGGGGCTATTGTAAATGGAATCAATTCTCTAATTTCTCTTTCTACAGTTACATTGTTAGTGTATAAGAAAACAACTGATTTCTGTGCATTGACTTTGTATCCTGCCACATTACTGAATTGCTGTATGAGTTCTAGTAATTTGGGGGTGGAGTTTTTGGGTTTTCCACATAAAGTATCATGTCATCTGTGAAGAGAGAGAGTTTGACTTCTTCTTTGCCAATTTGAATACCTTTCATTTCTTTTTGTTGTCTGATGCTGTTGCTAGGACTTCTAGTACTATGTTGAACAATAGTGGCGTGAGTGAGCATCCTTGTCATGTTCCTGATCTTAAGGGAAAGGCTCTCAGCTTTCCCCATTGAGAATGGTATCTGCTGTGGGTTTTTCATAAATGGATTTTAAGAAATTGAGGAATGTTCTCTCTATCCCTATACTCTGAAGAGTTTTAATCCAGAAAGGATGCTGTATTTTGTCAAATGCTTTTTCTGCAGAGGATCATATGGTTCTAGTCTCTTATTAATGTGTTCTATCACATTGATTGAGAATGTTGAACCACCCTTGCATCCCAGGAATAAATACTACTCGGTCATGGTGGATAATCCTTGTAATGCGTTGTTGGATCCTATTAGCTACGATTTTGATGAGAATTTTGGTGTCCGTATTTATCAGGGATATTGGTCTGAAATTCTCCTTTTTGATGTGGTCTTTGCCTGGTTTGGGGATCAAGGTAATGCTGGCCTCATAGAATGAGTCTGCAACCTTTCCTTCTGTTTCTATTTCTTGAAACAGCTTCAGGAGAATAGGTATTATTTCTTCTTTGACTGTTTGGTAGAATTCCCCGGGGAATCCATCAGGCCCTGGACTCTCATTTTTTGGGAGGTTTTTGATCACTGCTTCTATCTGATTACTGGTTGTTGGTCTATTCAGGTTGTCAGTTTCTTCCTGTTTCGGTCTTGGTAGTTTATAGGTTTCCAGGAAGGCATCCATTTCTTCCAGGTTGCTTAATTTATTGACATAGAGTTGTTGACAATAATTTCTAATAATTGTTTCTATTTCCTTGGTGTTAGTTTTGATCTCTCCCCTTTCATTCATAATTTTATTAATTTGGATCCTTTCTCTTTTCTTTTGGATAAGTCTGGCCAGTGGTTTATCGATCTTATTAATTCTTTCAAAGAACCAGCTTCTAGTTTCATTGATCTGATCTACTGTGTTTCTGGTTTCTAATTCATTGATCTCTGCTCTAATCTTAATTATTTCTCTTCTAATGTGTGGCTTAGGCATCGTTTGTTGTTTTTTCTCCAGTACTTTAAGGTGTGCAGTTAGTTGGTGAATTCAGGATTTTTCTGTTTTTTTGAGTGAGGCTTGGATGGCTATGTATTTCCCCCTGAGGACCACCTTTGCAGTATCCCATAGGTTTTGGACTGATGTGTTTTTGTTCTCATTGGTTTCCATGAATTGTTTAAGTTCTTCTTTGATTTTCTGGTTGACCCAAACATTCTTTAAGCAGAGTGGTCTTTAGCTTCCAAGTGTTTGAATTTCTTCCAAATTTTTTCTTGTGATTGAGTTCTAGTTTCAAAGCATTATGGTCTAAGAATATGCAGGGGAAAATCTCAGTCTTTTGGTATCTGTTGAGACCTGATTTGTGACCCAGTATGTGGTCTATTCTGGAGAAAGTTCCATGTGCATTCAAGAAGAATGGAGTATTCTGTTGTTTTAGGGTGGAATGTTCTGTATATATCTATGAGGTCCATCTGGTCCAGTGTGTCATTCAAAGCTCTTGGTTTTTTTGTTGATTTTCTGCTTAGATGATCTGTCCATTGCTGAGAGTGGAGTGTTGAGGTCTCCTACTATTAATGTATTATTATCAATATGTCTCTTTATTTTGGTTAACAGTTGGCTTATGTAGTTGGCTGCTCCCATGTTGGGGACATAGATATTTACAATTGTTAGATCTTTTTGTTGGATAGACCCTTTAAGAATGATATAGTGTCCTTCTGTGTCTCTAACTACAGTCTTTAGCTTGAAATCTAATTTGTCTGATATGAGAATTGCTACCCCAGCTTTCTTTTGAGGTCTGTTGGCATGAAAGATGGTTTTCCATCCCTTCACTTTCAATCTGGATGTAACTTTAGGTTCAAAATGAGTCTCTTGTAGAAAGCATAGATGGGTCCTGTTTTTTTATCCAACCTGCAACCCTGTGCCATTTAATGGGAGCATTTAGACCATTTACATTGAGAGTGATTATTGAAAGATATGAATTTATTGTCATCATGTTGCCTATGAAGTCCTTGTTTCTATAGCTTGTCCCTGTAAATTTCTGTTCTATATCAGTCTTGGGGTCTTTCTCCTTTTATAGAACCCCCCTTAATATTTCTTGCAGGGCCTGCTCAGTGGTCACATATTCTTTCAGTTTCTGCCAGTCCTGGAAGCTCTGTATCTCTCCATCCATTCTAAATGACAGCCTTGCTGGATAAAGTATTCTTGGCTGCATGTTCTTCTCATTTAGTACCCTGAATATGTCTTGCCAGGCCTTTCTGGCTTGCCAGGTCTCTGTGTATAGGTCTGACGTTATTCTGATGTTCCTCCCTCTGTACCTAAGGAATCTCTTCCCCCTAATTGCCCTTAGGATGGTTTTCTGGGTTGTAAGATTTGCAAGTTTTACTATTGCATGCCAGGGTGTTCGTCTGTTCTCCTTGATCTTGGGAGGGGTCCTCTCTGCCTTTAGGACACAAATGTTTGTTTCATTCCCCAGATTAGGGAAGTTCTCAGTTACGATTTTCTCAAATATATCTTCTAGTCCTCTCTCTCTCTCTCTCTCCACAACCTTAGGGTTGTCGGCCTCTTGTTCTTCCAGCCTGTTTTCTGGGGAGGGGCCTGCCATGCTGCTACTCAGGCAATTTTGTTTGGGCAGAGTTGCCCTGCCCCCTGTGGTGGGGGATGGGCTCAGTGAAAACTAGTTTTGGGGGGCTTTTGTTCTCTGGTGGCTTTCCCTGGCAGATTTCTACATCTCTTCCAAGAGTCAGAGCAGAAGAGACTATTTCCAACCCTTTGCCTCAGAACAGAGAGATCGCAGTCTGTTCTTCAGTGAGCTCTCCAGGCTACACTGTCTCCATTTCTGTCTGTTCCTAAAAACCATAGCGACCTGGGTTGTGTGCCCCACAGCAGCACTCCCAGTCCTTGCCTCCAGGTCAGGCACATCTCTGCCCTTTGTGCTTCTAAAACCACCAGCTGCCGCCAGTTCATACTCATGCCCCCGCAGCTCCAGGTTTCAGTCCGGGGGGCTGCCCTAAAGTCCTTTCTCTGCCACTACCAGTCTGTGAGACTGTGCCGGGTCCCCAGTGCAGGAGGCTTTCAGGCACCAGTGGTGCAGGATCCCGGAGGCTCCCTCCTCCTTCCATTTATCTTCCAATATCTGCCCGTGGAATCACAACTCCCCGCTTCATACCTTGAAACCAACCACCAGGGATATTCTGTTTGTAGAGATCCAGATAGATCTTCTTACATCTCAGGCTGATTTCGTGGGTGTTCAGAATGTTCTGGTAGATATCCAGCTCAAATCAGGGGACTGGTTGAAATAGGTTCCCCTACTCCTCTGCCATCTTTTCGAGTCACTCAAGAAAGTATTTTGAAGACTAATGAATTTATCTTCCAAGATTATACAAGTAGTGTAATCAGTTTATGAAGAATGTGTTTAGAATATATGAAAGAAAGGCTTAGGAGGTACTTTAGAGTTCAATCATGCATATATTTATGGAATTGAATTCCTTCTCATGTGCCCAGCACTTTGCTAGAAGCATCTATTAATATATAATCTTACTGATAAAACATCTTACTAGTCAAAGTGGTCTTTTAAGGGCTTATGTTAGTCATGCTCTCACTTGGTTTTCATTGCTAAATTTGTAAGAGTTATCAATATGAATGAGGTTTTATTTATTATGAGAAATTGGTAGAAGCCCCTTAAAAAATTCTCAGATTTAAGAAAAGTTTACAAGTGGAGACATGTAACTTTAATTCAGGTTGCCTGTGCTATCTTAGAGTATTAATCTGATGTGTCTTTTATAAAAGGGCATGATGACCTGAAATGGTGGTATGGGAATTTTAATTCTCTAACAACTGCTTCCATTGGGTGAAAACTTAGTAATTGTTTTGAGATTCTAAGGCAACACAGTATTCCCTACCAGTGGACAATTTAATCCTATATGACATCTTGGTATCATATCATTGGCCTAAAGGTACCCTAACTTGAGGAGTGAAAACCACTTTATCTTTATTCTATTTTTTTGTTGTAGAATATTTGGAATTTTGCTGATTTTTGTGGATCTGTCCCTCATCATTACAGACCTACTTGTCACTGAGAGCACGATGTTCATTCCTTTGGAGTATCGTTCAATTTCTTTAGCTATTGCTTTATTTTTTTTCGTGGATGTTCTTCTTCGAGTATATGTAGAAGGGTAAGTTTGATTAATTTTTTAAAAGCATGTAAAGCTATTTTGTACTGCTATGAGAAGCATCCCCAAATAATTACCAAGTCAACCCAACAAATGTGTCCCTCTTTATCAAAATAATTCTCCTTGGAGGCATGGTCAACAAGAAAACAATCCAAATTCCAATTTCTACTAGATTGGGCTTTAATATTATTGTTGCAACTGGTACTCTAGTTACCAGCAATGTATTATAGATCCTTCAACGGGTAAAGCTTAAAGGATTTGCAAAGTGGGGCCAGACAGCATTGTGTCTGCATGCACATAATTAAGAGGACAATGTGGGTGAGGTATAAATATAAATCTCACCAAGAGTTGAATCTAAATAAAAGCTGACAGTGTATCAGTACTAGATAATAGATCAGGAACAACCCCTTACCTCAGTTAAAATAAAAATTTATGTTAAAGGACATAAAAGATCTGAGCATGCTCATTCCATCAATGAAGCTTGGTGGTGAGGCAGCAGCTGATTTTCTCTGCTTGCTGGCTTTGTGAAAATGTGGATGAAGTGAGCCAAGCCCTGGAAGATGTCAGCGATGGAGTCAGGGACTAATTCCCCAGCCTCATTTCATCCAGAGCATTTCAGAAGACTACTTGTCTCCTCTCCTGCTGAACTTCTATCCTCATACTTCAGAACCAAGGACTGTTTTTACCCCCAGGTTACAGAGCCTGAGAGGGGCTACCCCAGAATTGGAAGAAGGGTTCCTTGGAGCACCAGTGCTCCTGGCTGAAGGAGCCAGTGTTGGGGAGGAAGGCAAAGTGGATGAAGTTCAGCTTTCACAGGAGGAAATCCCAGCCTACTGTGATTCTACTGTAGGCGCAAAGCCAGAATTTGCAAGCCAAATTACTGGACTTTGTGTTCCTCTTGCACATTCCTCATAGCCCAGTTGCTCTAAAGCTGTGACACATTTAGCTTCCATTGCTCAGTAGTACTGCCAAATAGCCCACCTTTCTCACCCAATACATGAAGGTATTGCTTGCTTCTTGTTCAGTGGTTTGGTTCTATCTCTTACCGTACTTAAGTTGCCATATTGATGCTTTTGTCATTTGTATGTATAAAATAAGATACAGTTTGGATGTTTTCCCCCTTAGTCTAGTCTAGTATGCATTTTAAAGAATCCATTAAAGTAGAATTCTTAATGGGATGAGTCAAATAATTCGTGTTCTTAAAATATCCCTATTTATTCTTTGGGAGAGCATACACTAATATTTTTTATTTTATACTACAGGATACAACAATACTTTTCTGATATACTTAACTACTTAGATGCTGTCATTATTGTAGTGACTCTACTGGTTGATATGATTTATATGTTTTATGACTTTATGTCTCTTCAAACTATCCCCAGGTAAGAAATATATATTTATTTCCCTTAAAGTTTTAATTTTTTTCTTTTGTTTTTTGGGGGGCCTTTTCTGTAGTTTTCCTTTTGCATATCTTTCTAAGTCTGAATGTGCTGATTCTGAGCCAAATAAGTGCAAAAAATGAAATAGACAAATTTCCACATACTTGGAAACTAAAGGATGGTTGTATTTAGGGAAGAGTGAAGGGTGTACAGATTAAGTATCTTTACCTGAATAAAGAACATGGAGTCCCTAAAGAAGAAACTTGGGACTTTGCCTCTTGTACTCACTTTAACTTCTCTACATTTTGAAATTCCCACTGAGGTCAAAGAGGTTACTGCCTGTGTTCTCCTCTAGGATTTTGATGAATTCCTGTCTCACATTGAGGTCTCTCATCCATTTTGAGTTTATCTTTGTGTATGGTGGTCCAGTTTCATTTTGCATGTGGTTGTCCAATTTTCCCAGCACCATTTATTGAAGAGACTGTCTTTTTTCCATTGGATATTCTTTCCTGCTTTGTCAAAGATTAGTTGACCATAGAATTGAGGGTCCATATCTGGGCTCTCTATTCTGTTCCATTGATCTATGTGTCTGTTTTTGTGCCACTACCATGCTGTCTTGATGATCACAACTTTGTAATACAGCTTGAAGTCAGGCATTGTGATGCTCCTGATGGGCATTAAGGAGGGCATGTGATGTGATGAGCCCTGGGTGTTATATGCAGCTAATGAATCATTGAACATTACATCAAAAACTAACGGTGTATTATATGCTGGCTAATTGAACTTAAATTTAAAAAAATTCCCACTGAATTCCCATTGAGCTTCAATCACAAGTTCCTTACACATGAAATTCCTGGGGTTTTCCTGTAATCAAGAGAGTTTTGGTTTAAGCATATGCAAAATTTGGGTGACTCCAGTGATGGTTCTCTAAGAAAGAGCAAATGGAACAGAAAACAAGGTGACAAAGGTAGCACCATGGAAGTGGAATTTTGCAGTACAGCTGAAATGAAGAAAGCTGAGTCAGTTAGAACTGTTTAGGTATCAGGAAACTAAAATGTGTATGAGAGACTGATGATTCCCGCTGCTTTTCCTCTTGCTACTGTGGCCATGAGGAAAAGGAACAGATGTATATTGGGATATAGATGTTGGGTAGCTCACTCATTAGTCCAACAGCTTGCTCTTTTCTGTACTCCAACAGCTTAGGACTTAATTCAGGTCCCAACAAAATTTGATGTTATATGATAGGCTTTTGGAGTTGTTTTAAAATAACTGGATCCAATATGGTCCTCTGACTGGCAACATCAGTATCACCTAAGAACTTGCTAGAAATGCAAGAGCTAAAACACCTCAGGCCCCACTCTAGACCTACTGAATCATATGCACACTCAAGTTAGAGAAGCACATATGCAAACCATCAGTTCTCTGCCATCATGTTTTTTTCTGATGGTAGGAGAGACACCAGCTAGCGCACTTGGCAAGGGTCTCAATCTGCTGCCTGCCTGGTACGTGTTAGCAGCTGTAGTGAGCCTCTGTTACTGATGGGAAACACAAAGGTGAACAAGAACTGTTTTGATGGGAGAAACTTTTGATGGGAAAATGATTGAAAAATCCTCATCTTAAATCACAAAAGTTCAGTCCACAAATTCTATCATATAACTATTTCTCTCTACCAGAGTTTCTCAATCTCAGCACTGTTGGTACTTTGGACCAGATAGTTCTTTGTTATAAGGGCTGTCCTGTGCATTGGTGTTTAGTAGCTTTCCTGGCTTCTACCCACTAGATACAAGTAGCACACCCTCATACACAGTGTGACAACCAAAAATAACCCCAGATATTGCCAAGTATCCCATAGGTGGGTGGGTAGGAGGCTTGGTGGGGGGTTTGTGTGTGTGCAAAATCACCCCTGGTTAAGAACTACAGCTCTAGGCTTGGTCCATATTGACAAAATCCTATTTCTAAAGCAAAAATGAATCTTTTTACTGTTAGATTGACAATTTTATTTCGACCTCTACGACTTATCATTCTGATAAGAGTTTTTCATCTGGCTCATCAAAAGAGACATCTTGAAAAGCTGGCCAGAAGGATGGTAAGCAGGCAAAATATGTTTATGATTCAGAAAATGTTTGTTTCAGGAAATACTGACAAGGGTTATAGATATCTATATAATATTCTTTATTTTTATGTCGATTTTTCATCTTACAAATTAATGATTATTTTAAACTCTTAGGTTTCAGGAAACAAACGGCGATACAAGAAGGATGGATTTGACTTAGACCTCACTTATGTTACTGGTTTGTAAAGTTTAACTGTTGATTTACTTATATTAACTTCAAATCTTTCTGGTGTGTGAGTAATTATGTGAATTTTGTTCTTGCTTTTTCTGATCCGTGTTCTTTCAAAGCATTCTTTATCCATGAAGACATGAGCCATATGGTAGCACAACATATTTGTAGTTTATCCCTGACAATGGAAAATCTGCATTGTCCTCTCAAATCAGGGCTGCTTGGTTACTGTACAGGAAATTGAATGGATTTCCAGTTGGCTCCCTTTGTTTGGTTTGGAATTTGAGTTCTACTAGTCTTTCTGGGTCGCAAGGATTTCAAAGAGACCTGTTCTCTTCCTAAAACCCTAGAGAATAAGGGCTCTCAGTTTTCTGAGTCAGGAGCACTGGAAGGCACCCTGAGAGTTTCCACCATTGCTGGAGCCCAGATCTCTCATTTTTCTTTGGTGTTTAAATAGGAAATAAATTCTCACCACCGGTCAACACAAATCTGTCCCATATGGCTGGAACCAGTTGAGTCTTAAGAACACTATGTGAGTTTAATCATCATTATATCAGATAATTTAATATGTTATCTGGATTATCCTGAGAGGTAGCTTTTCTCCCCCTGTCATTCTCAATCCAGAAAGTTCTTTTCTATGAAAAAGGAGTCTGATTATATATAAGTTAAGTTCTTATATATTGTTTCACATTTATAATGACATTCATAATAGTGACTATTTTGACTTCCAGAGCGTATTATTGCTATGTCATTCCCATCTTCAGGAAAGAAGTCTTTCTATAGGAATCCCATTAAGGTAAGGGTTATTTAACAAATGCTCACAATTCTCAGTAAACATAGACTGTGGAGTCATAAGTTTAATATTGGCCCAGAGATGGCAGTGTTCCAAAAATTTACTCTCTCAGGTAAAGAATTATAATGGATCGATAGCAATTAGTTTTTGCTGTGTAATGAACCACCAAAAAACTTAGTGACTTATAGCACCAACCATTTACTTAGTTCATGATAATGTGGTTTATGAATTTGGGTTGGGCTTAACTGGGTGGTTCTGCTGATCAGGGACAGATTTGACTAATCACAGCTGGGCTAATGCATACATCTGTGGGCAGCTACTTGGCATCTGAGGATTGGCTAGTCTAAAATGGTATAGTTGGAGGGGTGCCTGGGTGGCTCCACTGGTTGAGCATCCGACTCTTGGTTTTGGTTCAGGTCATGAGATTGAGCCCTGTGTTGGACTCCACACACTCAGCACAAAGTCTGCTTGAGGTTTTTCTCCCTCTTCCTTTGCCCCTCCCCCTGCTCACTCACATACATGTGCTCTAAATAAATAAACAAAATCTTTTAAAAAAAATAAAAAATAAATAAATGGCATGGTTGGATGGCTCCATGTGATGTCTCATGCTCCAACAGACTAATTCAGGCTTGTTCACATGGTGGCAGGGGCAAAGATCCCACAAGCAGCAAACAAAAGAATACAGAGCCCCTAATGGTCCAGGTTCAAAACTAGTATCATATGGCTTCTACCTCATTCTGTGGTACAAAGCAAATTACAATTCAGTCCAGATTCAAGGAATAGAACAGACTGCATCTCTTGATAGCAGGAATTGCAACAAATTGTGGCCATGTTTATAGTCTTATCATAGGAGAGAAGGTTGGGAATTCTTTAAAGAAAATACATGTTTTTAGGTTGAGGTCCTAAGTTATAGTGGAGGCATACTGCTTTAGATAATGTGGATTAAATTATTTCACCCTTTCATGAAGATGGCAACAAAGACAAAGAAGGAAGTCCTTGCCCCTCCCAAAGCTGAAGCCAAGGCAAAGGCTTTGAAGACTAAGAAAGTGGTGCTGAAATGCATCCACATTCACCAAAAAAAGATCCACAGGCCACCTACATTTCAACAGCCCAAGACACTGTGTCTCTGAAGGCAGCCCAAATATCCTCAAAAGAAAGCCCCCAGGAGAAACAAGCAAGGTTGACCACTATGCCATCATCAATTCCCCCTGACTACTGAGTCAGCCATGAAGAAAATAGAAACAATAACACACTTGTGTTCACTGTGGATGTCAAAGCCAACAAGCACCAGATCAAACAGGCTGTGAAGAAGCTCTATGACATTGATGTGGCAAAGGTCAACTCCCTGATCAGGCCTGATAGAAGAAGACCTATATTTCACTGACTCCTGACTATGATGCTTTGGTTGTTGCCAACACAACTGAGATCATCTAAACTGAATCCAGCTGGCTAAATCTAATTTTTTTACCATAATAAATTAATTAATTCAAACATAAAATATTTAATATGAAATTCCAGTTAAAAGCCATCATTTAAGAAGTTTGCATATGTGTGTGATTGTGTATTAGTGCAATTTATATTATTAAACCAATATGATGTAATTATGTACATATATGTATATGTCTATATTTAAGTCTACATATAAACATGCATATATAATTATGCTTTTGTTGAAGCATAACAAATACTATAAATTGCACTAATCTTAATTGGATCTTGATGAAGTTATATTTAGGTATATATGTATGTAACCAACACCCCTATCAATATATAGAATATTTCTTGCTCTTTTTCAGTTAATATCCCAACACACTGGAGGTAATTATTATTCTAACATCTATTACACAGATTAGTTTTACTTTTTCTTGAATTTCACATAAGTGGAATCATATAATACATCTTTTTTGACTTTTTATGCCCCAAATCTGAGATTCATTCAGTGTTGTACAGTTCTTACAACATTTACATATTACTTGTTATAACTTTAATATTTACTGCTATCTAAAATTCTGATTAAAAGCCCAAGCATTCAGGGGCACCTGGATGGCTCAGTTGGTTAAGCGGCTGCCGTCAGCTCAAGTCATGATCTCGGGGTCCTGGGATCAAGCCCTGTGTTGGGCTCCCTGTTCAGTGGGGAGTCTGCTTCTCCCTCTGCCGCTCCCCCTGCTAGTGCTTGCACACACACACTCTCTCTCTCAAACAAATAAGTAAATAAAATCTTTATTAAAAAAAAGCCCAAGCATTCCGTTTACATACAGGAATCATACAATTGTACACCCCTTCACAAAGACATCAAAGGTGTTACATTCTATAACATCTATTTTACAGAAATTTTTAAAAAAATCAAAAGATACACCTGAAGAAACATATATTTGGCAGCCAGTAATTTTGACAGGGAGGTTGTATAAGTTACATGACTTACAATATGTGAATGAAAAATATTGCATTTTGAGTAGTCATTATGCTTTGTGTTGATAACAAAGAAAGAGTACTGGCTGTTGAAGAGTCGTGAAAAAATATTTAATGCACTTCAAAACGTTACACAAATTATTGTGGTTTCTATGCACCCCTAAACCTTTAGTCATTTAGTTCAAGTATGTCACTAAAGTGATACATTAATTCTTCCAGTACAATGTATATTTCATTCTACTGACCATTGCATACTCTAGAATATATTAGAAAGAAATGTGTAATATTCACAAATGTTCAGAAAAGCAAGAAGACCTGTGAACCTGCTTGGTTCTTTTGAGATGATCTCATGGCCACTTAATAAGTATTCATTCCACAAAATAGTAAGCTAATGTTTGAACATAATTTCCAAGATAAAACACATTTTCTCATAAATCATGAAGTCTTTTTCTCAAGCACCACAAAAGTAGACAGAAGAATTTTAGTTTGAACAGATTTCTTAGACTGTGCTTAACCTGGTATTTCAGCTTAGTTTCTAAGACTTCAGAAGGACCAGATTTTGAATTACAGACAGTCTCCAATTAAAAAGTTTTGGCTTTTGGATTCTTTCCATGATTTGGCCCATTGACTGATGAATGGATAAAGAAGATGTGAGAGATACACACACACACACACACACACACACACACACACACCCTCTGGAATATTACTCAGTCATCAAAAATAATGAAATCTTGCCATTTGCAACAATGTGGATAGAACTAGAGTGTATTATGCTAAGTGAAATAAGTCAGAGAAAGACAAATATATGATTTCACTTATATTTGGAATTTAAGAAACAAAGCAGATGAACATAGGGAAAGGGAAGGAAAAATAAGATAAAAACAGAGAGAGGTAAACCATAAGAGACTCTATAGTTAAAAGAACAAACTGAGGGTTGCTGGAGGGGTTGTGGGGTGGGGGATGGGCTAAATGGGTGATGAGCATTAAAGAGGCCTCTTGTTGGGATAAGCACTGGGTGTTATATATAAGTGATGGATCACTAAATTCTACTCCTAAAACCAATACTACACATATGTTAACTAACTTAAATTTAAAAAATAAAAAATGCTCGACTTTACAACAGTATGAAAGTGATAAGCATTCAATAAACCTCATACTTTGAAGTTTGAATTTTGATCTTTTCCCAAGCTAGTGATCTGTGGTGCGATATTTTCATCAGCTGCAGTTCCCAGTCAGCCCCCTGATCGTGCGGGTGAACAGTTGATACCCTGACAACCATTGTGTCTTTAGAGCCACTCTGGTTTTTCCCACTCAGTACAGTATTCAATACATTACATGAGACATTCAACACTTTATTACAAAATAGGCTTCCTATTAGATGATTTTGTTCAGCTGTAGGCCAATGTAAATGTTTTGAGCACAATTAAGGTAGGCTAGGCTAAGCTATGATGTTGGGTAGGTTAGGAGTATTAAATGCATTTTTTACTTTTAATATTTTCAACCTAAAGTGGGTTTGTTGGGACCTAACCCTGTGGTAAGTCAAGGAATATATGTACTCAGAAAGAAACTGCTTTGAGAAAGATTAACTCAATCATTACCAATTGAAAAAAAGTATCCACTGTTTTCATCTCTTATACAAACAGAAAAATAAAACATTTCCCCCCATGGAATAATATTATATATACTGTACTACAGTATATATCATATATTAAATAACAGTTATATAATAAATTGATATTACTATATTAGTATATTTCCCTCTTAGACTAGTACATGTTTAAATATATAATATATATATTGCATAGTATATACTTTTATATAATATACAATTACATATAAATTATATATAGTATATTTTATTCTATTTATAAATATATATTGCATATATATTTATGTATACTCATCTCTTAGAAACACAAAAATATAAAATTTTCCCCTTAGAATAATATATGTGTATTTATATAGAATATATATTATACTACACAATATAGGATATATAATTACATATACAAATTATGGAGTTAATACAATATATTTAGTATATGTTATGTATTATATATAAATATACATTTCAATTATAGACATATATAAATTCATCTTTTATAAAAGACACAGAAAAGGGGCACCTGGGTGGCTCAGTTGGTTAAGTGACTGCCTTCAGCTCAGGTCATGATCCTGGAGTCCCGGGATCGAGTCCCGCATCGGGCTCCCTGCTCGGCAGGGAGTCTGCTTCTCCCTCTCCCACTCCCCCCTCTTGTGCTCTTTCTCTCACTCTCTCTCTCAAATAAATAAATAAAATCTTTAAAAAAATAAAAATAAAAATAAAAGACACAGAAAAATATAACCTTTTCCCTTTAGAATAATACATGTATATTTATATATAGTTATATAACTATAGTAATAGTTATATATATATACTATAATTAAACATGTATATATTAACATGTACCTATAATCAAATTTGTTTAATATATACAGTATATAGTTTATATAAGTGTATATTTTTAGTTTATACATTATGTAATTATGTTACAAATTCTATAAATTTATAAATTATAAATTAGTTTATATATATATAAAATATGTATATATATAAATATGTATATTACATATACTAGTTTCTATATAATCATATAACATGTATGTTATATATTATTTTATATAATATGTATTATATTGCATGCTATATTATATATATTATTTTATGGTATATACTATATTACATATAAACTATTATTCAAAGGGGATAAATTTTATATTTTCCTGTTTGTAAGAGATAAATATAGGTAATGTATATTTATAAGTAATATGGAACTAAAACGAAACCATATAATTCATATGGCAAAATGTTGAAACTCTGACCAAAATCTGAAAACTGCTAGGCTGTCAGAAAAAGACAAGACAAAAAGCTTTCTTGCATATCTACAAACTAAATGTGATACTCTCTAAAGGTTTAAAAATTGTAATTGTTACTTCCATTTAAAAACTCTAATTCTAGGGGCGCCTGGGTGGCTCAGTCATTAAGCGTCTGCCTTTGGCTCAGGTCATGATCCCAGGGTCCTGGGATGGAGCCCCGCATCAGGCTCCCTGCTCCGCGGGAGGCCTGTTTCTCCCTCTCCCACTCCCCCTGCTTGTGTTCCTCCTCTCGCTGTCTCTCTCTTGCTGTCAAATAAATAAATAAAATAAAAAAACAAAAACAAAACTCTAATTCTAGGGGCACCTGGGTGACTCGGTTAAGTGTCTTACTCTTGGTTGGCTCAGGTCATGATCTCAGGGTCCTGGGATTGAGCCCTGGGTCAGATTCTGGGCTTATTGAGGAATTGGCCTGAGGATTCTCTCCTTCTCCCTCTGCCCCTCCCACCACTCATGCATATGCACACGCTCTCTCTCTCTCCCTCTCTCAAATAAATAAAATCTTTTTAAAAGATAAGAACGCTAATTCTAAATTAAAAAAAACTACACACAAACAACTAATTTAACCAGAGGCCCCGCCCCCCCCCAAAATCGGTACTAAGCAAGACCCAGAACAGCTGATAATTCACAGTTCTCTATGAACAACTCTTTTAGGATTTATCCCATAAAGTACTTTATTTTACAATCTGCTTAATCTTATAGAACTAATTTTGTCCACTTTATTACATTAAAATTTCATACAGTGTAAAACTAGAACTGTATGTAAATATTGCATCTAAGACTTCTGTAGCATTGTCATTTTTTTCTATAGATGATTCTCAGAATGTCCCCAGTTCTACTGGTATTGGATCCTACTCATTCTTTTGTCTCCTGGCAGTTAGAATTGCTGCTTCCAAGGCCTGTATTTTCACTGCCTTCAGAAGGTGAATCTTTCTCAGCTTGAGACAGATGAGGTTCATCTATTTGATTATTTTCGTTAGAAGTCTCTTCATTCATAGTTAAAGTCTCCCAGTCTTTCAACATTGAGTATGATCTTTATTTCCTTTCTTTGTTTGATCTTCTTTTTCTAGCTCCTTTAGGTGTGGTTAAACTGTGTTTTGAGACTTTTCTACTTGACGTGGGCCTGTATTGCTATAAACTTCCCTTTTAGGAGAGCTTTTTGCTGCATCCCAAAGATTTTGGACTATTGTGTTTCATATTCATTTGACTCCATGTATCTTTTGATTTCCTCTTTGATTTCTTGATTGACCCATTCATTGTTTAGTAGCATGTTTTGTAATCTCCATGTATTTGTTATCTTTCCAGATTTCTTCTTCTTGTTGATTTCTAGTTTCATAGTTGTAGTCAGAAAAGATGCATGGTATGACTTGGATCTTTGTGAATTTGTTGAGACTTGTTTTGTGACCTAATTTGTTCTCTGTTCTAGAGAATGTTCCATGTGCACTTGAAAAGAATGTGTATTCTGCTGTTTCAGGATGGAATGTTCTGAATGTATCTGTTAATTCCATATGGCCCCATGTGTTATTCAAAGCCATTGTTTCCTTGATGATTTTCTGTTTGGATGACCTGTCCATTGTAAGTGGGGTGTTAAAGTCCCCTACTACTATTGTATTACTATACTTCCTTTATGTTTGTTACTTCCTTTATGTTTGTTATTAGCTGCTTTAGGTATTTAGGTGCTCCCATGTTGGTGTATAAATATTTACAATTATTATATATTCTTGTTGGATTGCTCCATTTATGATTATATAGTGCCCTTCTTTGTCTCTTGTTACAGTCTTTGTTTTAAACTCTATTTTGTTTGACATAAGTATTGCTACCCCAGATTTCTTTTGACATCCATTTGCATGCATTCTCCATCCCTTCACTTTCAATGTGCATGTGTCTTTAGGTTTGCAGTGAGTCTCTTGTAGGCAGCATATAGATGGGTCTTGGGTTGTTTTTTTTTTTTTCTTTCCATTCCATCACCTTATATCTTTTGATTGAAGCAGTTAGTCCATTTACATTCAGAGTAATTATTGATGGATATGTATTTGTCATTTTGTTACTTGTTTTATGGTTGTTTTTGTAGTTCTTCTCTGTTCCTTTCTTCCCTTACTCTCTTCTCTCACAATTAGTTGGCTTTCTTTAGTGATATACTTGGATTCCTTTCTCTTTATTCTTTGCATATCTATTACCAGTTTTTGATTTGTGGTTATCATTAGGCTTATCTGTAACATCTTCTGCATATAACAGACCATATTGAGTTGATGATCACTTAAGTTTGAATGCATTCTTTACACCTCTCCACACCCCATTTTAGGTATATAGTGTCATAATTTACTTTTATTTTCTGAGTATCCTCACTGATTTTTGTAGATATACTTACTGTAATTGCTTTTGTGCTTCCTACTTTTCTTACTTCTATTTATGGTCTTCTACAAGAGTCCCCTTTTGCATTTTTTTTGTAGGGTTCATTTAGTGGTGATGAATTTCTTTAATTTTTGTTTGTCTTGGAAACTCTATCCCTCCTTGCTGGATAACCTTGCTGGATAGAGTATTCTTGGCTGCAGATTTTTTCCTTCCAGCACTTTGAATATATCATGCCATTCCCTTCTGGTCTGCAGAGTTTCTGCTAAAAAGTCAACTCATAACCCAATGGGGTTTCCCTTATATATAATTGCTTTCTTTTCTCTTGCTACTTTTAAAATTCTCTCGTTATCACTACTTTTTGCTATTCTATTTTTAATTATTAGTTTTTAAATTTAATTTAATTTTATTATGTTATGTTAGTCACCATACAATATATCATTATTTTTTGATGTAGTGAACCATGATTCATTGGTTTCGTATAACACCCGGTGCTCCATGCAGTACGTGCCCTCCTTAATACCCATCACTGGGCTAACCCATCCCCCTAACCCCCTCCCCTTTAAAACCCTCAGTTTGTTTCTCAGAGCCTGTAGACTCTCATGGTTCGTCTCCCCCTCCGATATCCCCCCCTTCATTTTTCCCTTCCTTCTCCTAATATCCACCATGCTATTCCTTATGTTCCATAAATAAGTGAAACCATATGATAATTGACTTTCTCTGCTTGACTCATTTCACTTAGCATAATCTCTTCCAGTCCCATCCACGTTGATGTAAAAGTTGGGTATTCATCCTGTCTGATGGCTGAATAATATTCCTTTGTATATATGGACCACATCTTCTTTATCCATTCATCTGTTGAAGGGCATCTCAGCTGTTTCCACAGTTTGGCTATTGTGGACATTGCTGCTGTGAACATTGGGGTGCATATGGCCCTTCTTTTCACTACATCTGTGTCTTTGGGTTAAATACCCAGTAGTGCAATTGCTGGGTCTTAGGGTAGCTCTATTTTTAATTTTTTGAGGCACCTCCACACTTGTTTTCCAAAGTGGCTGTACCAACTTGCATTCCCACCAACAGTGTAAGATGGTTCCTTTTTCTCCACAATCTCTCCAACATTTGTTGTTTTTTGCCTTATCAATTTTGCCATTCTAACTGGTGTAAGTGGTATCTCAATGTGGTTTTGATTTGAACTTCCCTGATGGCTAATGATGATGAACATTTTTTCATGTGTCTGTTAGCCATTTGTTTGTCTTCTTTTGAGAAGTGTCTGTTCATGTCTTCTGCCCATTTTTTGACTTATTTGTTTTTTGGGTGTTGAGTTTGAGAAGTTCTTTATAGATCTTGGAAATCAGCCCTTTGTCTGTAGTGTCATTTGCAAATGTCTTCTCCCATTCTGTGGATTGCCTCTTTGTTTTGTTGACTGTTTCCTTTGCTGTGCAGAAGCTTTTCATCTTGATGAAGTCCCAAAAGTTCATTTTTGCTTTTGCTTCACTAGCCTTTGGAGATGTATCTTGAAAGAAGTTGCTGTGGTCGATGTTGAAGAGGTTACTGCCTATGTTCTCCTCTAGGATTTTGATGGATTCCTGTCTCACATTGAGGTCATTCATCCACTTTGAGTTTATCTTTGTGAATGGTGTTAGAGAATGGTCGAGTTTCATTCTTCTGTATATAGCTGTCCAATTTTCCCAGCACCATTTATTGAAGAGACCGTCTTTTTTCCATTGCATATTTTTTCCTGCTTTATCGAAGATTATTTGACCATAGAGTTGAGGGTCCATATCTGGGCTCTCTATTCTGTTCCATTGGTCTATATGTCTGTTTTTGTGCCAGTACCATGCTGTCTTGGTGATCACTGCTTTGTAATATAGCTTGAAATCAGGCAACGTGATGCCCCCAGCTTTGTTTTTCTTTTTCAGCATTTCCTTGGCCAATTCAGGGTCTTTACAGATTCCATACAAATTTTAGGATTGTTTGTTCCAGCACTTTGAAAAATGCCATTGGTATTTTGATTGGGATGGCGTTGAAGGTATAGATTGCTCTGGGTAGCATAGACATTTTAACAGTGTTTATTCTTCTGATACATGAGCATGGAATGTTTTTCCATCTTTTTGTGTCTTTTTCCATTTCTTTCATGAGTGTTCTGGGGTTCCTAGAGTATAGATCCTTTACCTCTTTGGTTAGGTTTATTCTGAGGTATCTTATGGTTTTGGTGCTATTGTAAATGGAATCGTTTCTCTAATTTCTCTTTCTACAGTTGCATTGTTTATCATTTTAATTACTATGTGTCTTGGGGTGGACCTCCTTGGGTTGATTTTGTTGAGGGGGATCTCTATGCCTCCTGGATCTGGGTTTCTGTTTCCTCCACAGATTTGAAAGGTTTTCAGTGTAATTTCTTCAAATAAGTTTTCTACCCCCTTTCCCCTCTCTTCTCCTTCTGCAATCCCTGTAATGTGAATGTTATTATGCTTGATGGAATCACTGAGTTCCCTATGTTTATTCTCACTTTGCATAATTTTTTCCTCTTACCTGTTCAGCTTGATTACTTTGAATTACTCTGTCCTCCAGGTAGCTGTTTTCTTCTTCTTCTTCCTCTAGCCTACTCTTTATTCCATCTAGTGTATTTTTAATTCCATTTATTGTGTGCTTCATCTCTGATGGGTTTATTTTACCTTTTTGTTTTAAGGGTCTCACTGATGTCCTCCACTCTTTTCTCAAGTTCACTGAGTATCTTTATGACCATTACTTTAAATTCTGCATTGAGCATATTACTTATGTCCATTTTGTTTAGGCGTCTTGCTGTGATTTTGTCCTGTTCTTTCATTTGGGACATATTCCTCTGTCTCCTCATTTTGTCCTACTCTGTTTCTGTATGTTACAGAGCAGCTACATGTCCTGCTCTTGAAAATAATGGCCTTATGAAGAAAAGGTTCTTTAGTGCCCTGCAGTTTAGTGTCCCCTGTTCACCAGAACCTGGTACTTCAGGAGTGTCTCCTATGTGTGTTGTGTGCACCCTGCTGATGTGTCTTGGCCACTTTTTCCTTCAGTCATCTGCAGTGGTTCTCTTTGCCTGTTGTGGACAGTGTTTGTTCTCTGTGGTGTTAGTCACCAGTCTGGGGCCACCTTGGGCTTGAGTTAAGTCAGACCAGACATTTGCCAGAGATGCAGTAGCACCAAACTAGGGTGCTTTGGCTGTTTGTCCCCTGAAGTGCTTTCATTGATGGACCAGGTCAGCAATGAGACCAGCTGTCTGCCTCCAGCCTACTGCTAGGTCTGCTGTTTGATTCTTGTCTATGGTTATCTTTCCCTCTCCCCAGGGCAGGAGTTACTTTGGAGTGATGCCTGTTGGAGTTGTTTGCATACTTCCAGGCTTGTGGCACCAATCTGGATGGACTCTGGCAAAGAGCATATTGGAGGGGACAGTGGTGTTAGCAAGTTAGGTAGTATCAGAGCTGTGTTGGTCCTGCAGGTGGCCATTTGTTTATGATGGGGGAAGGGGGCAGGGAATGGCACCTGCCAGGTCTTTTGTTGCTGGAGGAGTCTCCTAGCAATCTCTGTCCCACTGGGGCTTGCTCTGAGATGAATAAACAACTCTCTCTCCCATATACCCCAGACATTGTACAAACTTCTGCTCCTGTGCTGTATCTCAGCAGGACTGGGTTTTTTTTGGTTTTTTTTTTTTTTTTTTTTTTTTTTTTTGCTATCTCTTTAAGAGCAGGGACCCAGATTCCTCTCATCCAATGACTCTCCTAAAGCTGAACCTGCTGAATTTTGAAATGCCAGGTCTTAAGCCCCACTGGTTGTAAGAACTCACAAAATTTGGCTCCTCTGGTTTTCAAAGCCAAATATTATGGGAGTTTGTCTTCCCTATATGGGCTCCATGATGTGAGGGTTTGTTTCTCTCCCCTTTCCATGCCTGCAGCACCCTCCCTCCTGCAGGCAATTGTATGGGTCTCTTTAGCTCCAGATCATGTCTCTGCCCTTACTACCCTCTTTGATGTGGCCTCTTCTCTACATTTAGTTGTGGAGTTTGTTCTGCCAGTCTCCATGTCATTTTTTGCATTATTTACACTGATGCATTACTTAGTTTTATCTGTGTGAGGAGATGAGCTTAAGGTCCTCCTAATCTGCCATCTTCCCCAGAAGTATCTTTGACATTATTTTAAATGGTATTTTAATATTTTCTTATTGGCTGCTGATATATGGGAATATAATTGATTTTTGTATATATATTCAGTACACTTCATAAATTCATACATTAAACAGACACATCAAAAGATGCTCAACATCACTCATCATCAGGGAAATGCAAATCGAAAGCACAATAAGATATCACCTCACACCTGTCAGATTGGCTAAAATCAACAATACAAGAAACAACAGGTGTTGGTGAGGATGAAACAAAAAGGAACCCTTGTGTACTGCTGGTGGGAATGCAAACTGGGTGCAACCACTGTGGAAAACAGTGTGGAAGTTCCTCAAAAATAAAACAATAGACATATTCTGTGATCCAGGAATCACACTACTGGATATTTACCCAAAGAAAACAAAGACACGAATTCAAAATGATATATGCACCCTTTATGTTTATTGCAGGATTATTTGCAATGGCCAAACTATGGAAGCAATTCAAGCATCCATCAATAGATGGATAAAAAAGATGTCATATATATTTTTCAAAGGAATATTAGTCAACCATAAAAAATGAAATCTTGCCATTTGCAACATGAATGGATCTAGAGACTATCATGTGAAGCAAAATAAGCCAGTCAGAGAAAGACAATTACCATATGATTTTAGTTATGTAGAATTTAAGGAACAAAACAAATGAACAAAGGGAAAAAAAGAGTCAAATAAAAAAACCAGACTCTTAATTATAGAGAATACACAGGTTGTTACCAGAGGGGAGGTGAATGGGGGGATGGGTGAAACAGATGAAGAAGAAAGAATATTAAGAGTACACTCATCTTGGGCGCCTGGGTGGCTCAGTCGGTTAAGCGACTGCCTTCGGCTCAGGTCATGATCCTGGAGTCCCGGGATCGAGTCCCGCATCAGGCTCCCTGCTCGGTGGGGGGTCTGCTTCTCCCTCTGACCCTCCTCCCTCTCATGCTCTCTCTATCTCATTCTCTCTCTCAAATAAATAAATAAAATTAAAAAAAAAAAAAAGAATACACTCATCTTGATGAGCACTGAGTAATATATGGAACTGTTGAACCACTATTTTGTACACCTGAAACTAATATAATACTATATTAACGATACTGGAATTAAAAATAAAACACTGGAATGAATAAATGATCACAAAAAAATTATTTCATAAATTCATTTTAATAAGTTGTATATTCCTTGGGCTTTTTATGTATATAATCATGTAGTTACTACTTTCTTAACTTTGTATACTTTTTTTTTCTTTATTGAATTGTCTAGGACCTCCACTGTAGAGTTGAATAGTAGTAAGAACACTCTTTGCTTGTTCCCAAACTTAAATGGAAAGAATTAGAAATTCTACTATTAGAATGTGTTTTCTAGAGGCTTTTTGTAGCTATTCTTTACCAGATTAAGAAACTTTTATTTATTTCTAGTTTAGTAGGAGTTGAATCATGAAATGGTGAATTTATCAGATATTTTTTCTGTGTGTATGGAGATAATCAAAGGTTTTCCTGTTATTTTCAAATGTGAAGTCAACCTTTTTTATTCCTGAAATAAACCCCCTTTGGTCTTAATGTGTTATTTATATATCACTACTTTCTATTTGCTAATATTTTATTTACAACTTCTTGTATATGTTGATGAGAGATATTGACCTTCACTGTTCTTTTTTTTTTTTTTACTGAAGTGTAGTTGACACATACAATGTTACTTTAGTTTCAGGTATACAACATAGTGATTTGACAAATCTATATGTCATACTATGATCATTACAAGTGTAGTTAAATTTCTGTCACCATAAAATACTAGTATAATACCATTGGCTATATTCCCTATGCTGTACCTATTATCCCCATGACTAACTCATTCCATAAATGGAAGCCTGTATCTCCCATTCCCCTTCATGTATTTTGTCTATCCCTGCGCCCCTCTCCCCCTTGGGAAACATCAGTTTGTTCTGTGTATTTATGGGTCTGGCTCTGCTTTTTGTTTGTTCATTTTGTTTATTAGATTCAAAACATAAGTAAAATCATATGGTATTTGTCTTTCTCAGTCTGACTTACTTCACTAAGTATAATACCTTCTAGGTTCATCCATGTTGTTGCAAATGGCAGGATATCATTCTTTTTTATGGCTCAGTAATATTCTTTGTATATATATACCACCTCTTCTTTAGCCATTCATCTGTTGATGGACACTTGGATTATTTCCATATCTTGGCTATTGTAAATAATGCAATAAACATAGAGGTACAGATATCTTTGTGAATGAGTATTTCTGTTTTCTTTAGGTAACCCAGTAGTGAAATTGCTGGATCATATGGTAACTCTATTTTTAATTCTTTTGAGAAACCTCTGTACTCTTTTCCACAGTGGTTGCACAAATTTGCATTCCTACCACCAGTGCACAAGTGTTTCTTTTTCTCCACATCCTCACCAATACTTATTTCTTGTCTTTGATTTTAGCCATTCTGATGGGTATAAAGTGATAGCTCATTGTGGTTTTGATTTGCATTTCTTTTTCATCTTTTCATGTGTCTGTTGGCCATCTCTATGTCTTCTTTGGAAAAATGTCTATTCAGGTTTTCTGCCCATTTTTAATTGAATCTTTTTTTTTTGTATTGAGTTGTAAAAGTCCTTTATATATTTTGAGTATTAATCCCTTATCAGATATATCATTTGCAAATATCTTCTTCCATTCACAAGGTGGCTTTTTGGTTTTGTTAGTGGTTTCCTTCACCATACAAAAATGTCTTATTTTGGAGTAGTCCCAATAGTTTATATTTACTTTTGTTTCCCTTGCCTGAGGACACATATCTAGAAAGATGTTGCTATGGCTGATGTCAAACAGCTTACTGCCTATGTTTTCTGTCTCACATTTAGGTCTTTAATCCAGTGTGTTTATTTTTGAGTATTGTGTAAGAAACTGGTCATTTCATTGTTTTACATATAGCTGTCCAGTTTTCTCAGCATCACTTGTTGAAGAGACTGTCTTTTCCCCAGTATATAGTCTTTTTTTTTTTTTAAGATTTTATTTTTATTTATTTGAGAGAGAGAGAGAGAGAAACAGCATGAGAGGGGATAGGGTCAGAGGGAGAAGCAGGCTCCCCGCTGAGCTGGGAGCCCGATGCGGGACTCGATCCCGGGACTCCAGGTTCATGACCTGAGCTGAAGGCAGTCGCCTAACCAACTGAGCCACCCAGGCGCCCCCCCCCAGTATATAGTCTTGCCTCCTTTATCCTATCCCTATAAGTGTGGGTTTATTTCTGGGCTCTCTAATCTGTTCTATGTGTCCATTTATGTGCCGGTACTATACTATTTTGATTACTACAGCTTTGTAGTATATCTTGTAATCTGGTTTGTCTTCAATTTCTTTCATCAGCATTTTATAGTTTTTTTTTAAAGATTTTATTTATTTATTTGAGAGAGAGAATGAGAGACGGAGAGCACGAGAGGGAAGAGGGTCAGAGGCAGAAGCAGACCCCCCGCTGAGCAGGGAGCCCGATGTGGGACTCGATCCCGGGACTCCAGGATCATGACCTGAGCCGAAGGCAGTCGCTTAACCAACTGAGCCACCCAGGCGCCCCCAGCATTCTATAGTTTTTAGAGCACTGATCTTTCACCTCCTTTGTTAAGTTCATTTCTAGGTATTTTATTCTTTTTTCTGCAATTATAGATAGAATTGTTTTCTCTTTCTACTACTTCATTATTAGTGTACAAAAAACCCAATCAATTTCTGTGTATTTTGTATCCTGCAACTTTACTGAATTCATATATTCTAATAGTTTTTTGATTGGGGTTTTAGGGTTTTCTCTGTATAGTATCATGTAATCTGCAAATAGTGATAGTAACTTCTTCCTTACCAATTTGGATGCCTTTTTTTTTTCTTGTCTGATTGCTGTGGTTAGAGCTTCCATGAGTATGTTGAATAAAAGTGGTAAAAGTGGACATCCTTGTCTTGTTTCTGATCTTAGAGGGAAAGTTCTCAGTTTTTCACCATTAAGTGTGATGTTAGCTCTGAGTTTGTCATATATGACCTTTACTATGTTGAGGTATGTTCTTTCTAAACCCATTTTTTTTGGAGAGCTTTATCATGAATGGATGTTGAATTTTGTCATGAACTTTTTCTGCATCTGTTAAGATGATCATATGGTTTTTATACTTCATTTTGTTGACTTGGGGTGATTGCCTTACAAATATTTAGCCATTCTTGCAACCTGGAATAAATCCCACTTGATCATGGTGAATGTTCCTTTTAATGTATTGTTGAGTGTGGTTTGCTAATATTTTGTTGAGAATTTTTCCTTCTATGTTCTTCAGTGATAATGTTCTGTAGTTTTGTTTTTTGTAGTGTGTTTGTTTTGGTATCAGGGTAATGCTGGCCTCAGAGACTGTATTTTTTTTTAATTTTTTTATTGTTATGTTAATCACCATACATTACATCATTAGTTTTAGATGTAGTGTTCCATGATTCATTGTTTGTGCATAACCCCAGTGCTCCATGCAGAATGTGCCCTCTTTAATACCCATCACCAGGCTAACCCATCCTACCACCCCCCTCCCCTCTAGAACCCTCAGTTTGTTTTTCAGAGTCCATCGTCTCTCATGGTTCATCTCCCCCTTCTATTTCCCCCCTTCACTCTCCCCCTCCTGCTATCTTCTTCTTTTTTTTTTTCTTAACATATATTGCATTATTTGTTTCAGAGGTACAGATCTGAGATTCAACAGTCTTGCACAATTCACAGTGCTTACCAGAGCACATACGCTCCCCAGTGTCTATCACCCAGTCACCCCATCCCTCCCACCCTACCCCCCACTCCAGCAACCCTCAGTTTGTTTCCTGAGATTAAAAATTCCTCATATCAGTGAGGTCATATGATACATGTTTTTCTCTGTTTGACTTATTTCGCTCAGCATAACACCCTCCAGTTCCATCCACGTCATTGCAAATGGCAAGATCTCATTCCTTTTGATGGCTGCATAATATTCCATTGTATATATATACCACTTCTTCTTTATCCATTCACCTGTCGATGGACATCTTGGCTCTTTCCACAGTTTGGCTATTGTGGACATTGCTGCTATAAACATCAGGGTGCACGTACCCCTTCGGATCCCTACATTTGTATCTTTGGGGTAAATACCCAGTAGTGCAATTGCTGGATCATATGGTAGCTCCATTTTCAACTTTTTGAGGAACCTCCATACTGTTTTCCAGAGTGGCTGCACCAGCTTGCATTCCTACCAACAGTGTAGGAGGGTTCCCCTTTCTCCGCATCCCCGCCAACATCTGTCATTTCCTGACTTGTTAATTTTAGCCATTCTGACTGGTGTGAGGTGGTATCTCATTGAGGTTTTGATTTGGATTTCCCTGATGCCGAGTGATGTTGAGCACTTTTTCATGTGTCTGTTGGCCATTTGGATGTCTTCTTTGGAAAAATGTCTGTTCATGTCTTCTGCCCATTTCTTGATTGGATTCTTTGTTCTTTGGGTGTTGAGTTTGATAAGTTCTTTAGGGATTTTGGATACTAGCCCTTTATCTGATATGTCATTTGCAAATATCTTCTCCCATTCTGTCGGTTGTCTTTTGGTTTTGTTGACTGTTTCCTTTGCTTTGCAAAAGCTTTTTATCTTGATGACGTCCCAATAGTTCATTTTTGCCCTTGCTTCCCTTGCCTTTGGTGATGTTTCTAGGAAGAAGTTGCTGCAGCTGAGGTCGAAGAGATTGCTGCCTGTGTTCTCCTTTAGGATTTGGATGGACTCCTGTCTCACATTTAGGTCTTTCAACCATTTTGAGTCTATTTTTGTGTGTGGTGTAAGGAAATGGTCCAGTTTCATTCTTCTGCATGTGGCTGTCCAATTTTCCCAACACCATTTGTTGAAGAGACTGTCTTTTTTCCATTGGACATTCTTTCCTGCTTTGTCAAAGATGAGTTGACCATAGAGTTGAGGGTCCATATCTGGGCTCTCTATTCTGTTCCATTGATCTATGTGTCTGTTTTTGTGCCAGTACCATACTGTCTTGATGATGACAGCTTTGTAATAGAGCTGGAAGTCCGGAATTGTGATGCCACCAGCTTTGTTTTTCTTTTTCAACATTCCTCTGGCTATTTGGAGTCTTTTCTGGTTCCATACAAATTTTAGGATTATTTGTTCCATTTCTTTGAAAAAAAGTGGATGGTATTTTGATGGGGATTGCATTGAATGTGTAGATAGCTCTAGGTAGCATTGACATCTTCACAGTATTTGTTCTTCCAATCCATGAGCATGGAACGTTTTTCCATTTCTTTGTGTCTTCCTCAATTTCTTTCATGAGTATTTTATACTTTTCTGAGTACAGATCCTTTGCCTCTTTGGTTAGATTTATTCCTAGGTATCTTATGGTTTTGGGTGCAATTGTAAATGGGATTGACTCCTTAATTTCTCTTTCTTCTGTCTTGTTGTTGGTGTATAGGATCAGAGACTGTATTTTAAAGGTATACTTCTTTTATCTTTTTGGAATAGATTGAAGATATTAGGTATTACTCTTTAAATATTTGGTAAATTCACCTTTGAATCTGTCTGGTCCTGGAATTTGTTGGGAGTTTTTTGATTAACAATTCAATTCTGTGAGCAGTAATTTGGTTTTCAAATTTGTATTTCTTCCTGATTCAGTTTAGGAAGATTGTATGTTTCTAGGAGTTCATCTATATTTTCTAGGTTATCCAATTTGTTGGCATATAATTTTTTGTAGTATTCTATTATAATCCTTTGTATCTCTATGGTGTTCTTTGTTACCTCTTTTGTTTCTGGTTTCATTTGGTTCCTTTTTTTTTTTTTCCCTTGATCAGTCTGGCTAAAGATTTATTGACTTTTTTACATTTTGAAAGAACCAGTTCTTTGTTTCATTGGTCTTTTCTATTCTTAAAGACTCTATTTCATTCATTTATGCTCTGATTTTTATTAAATCTTTCCATCTTCTAATTTTGGGCTTTATTTTTCTTTTTCTAGTTTTTTTAAGGTGTAAGTTTAGACAGAGGTTTTTCTTATTTCTTCAGGTCGGCTGGTATCTCTATAAATACCCTCTTAGGACTCTCTGGGTCTCAAAGATTTTGGACTATTGTGTTTTCATTTTCATTTGTCTCCATAGATTTTTTAATTTGCTCTTCATTTTCCTTGTTGACTCATTTGTTGTTTAGTAGCATGTTGTTTAGCCTCCACCTATTTTGTTTTCCTTTTTTTTTTCCTGTGATTGATTTCTATTTCACCCCATTGTGATAAGAAAATATACGTGATATGATTCAACCTTTTTAAATTTATTGAGACTTGTTTTTTAGCCTACTATGTGATCTATCCTGGAAAACATTCCATGTGCATATAAAAAGAATGTGTATTCTGTTGTTTTTGTGTGGCATGTTCTGTATTTATCTGTTAGGTCCATCTGACCTACTGTGTTGTTAAAAGACACTGTTTCCTTATTGATATTCTGCCTGTATGATCTATCTATTAATGTAAGTGTTGTGTTAAAGTCCCCTACTATTATTGTATTACTCTTTCTTCCTTTATGGCTATTAATATTTGCTGTAACTATTTAGGTACTCCATTGTTGGGTGCATAGATATTTATAATTGTTATATCATCTTGTTCAATTGACTCCTTGATCGTTATGCAATGCTCTTCTTTTTCTCTTGTAAGTCTTTAAGGTCTACTTTGTGTGATGTAACTATTGTTACCTTGGGTTGTTTTTTTTTTCCCACTTCCTTTTGCATGAAATATCTTTTCCATCCATTCACTTTCAGTCTGAGTGTGTCCTTATATCTGAAGTGAGTGTCTTGTAGGCAACATACAGATAGGTTTTGTTTTTTATCCATTCTGCCACCCTATGCCTTTTGATTGGAGCATTTAGAGCACTTATATTTAAGTAATTGTTTTCAGTATGTACTTATTGTCATTTTGATTGTTTTCTGGTTGTTTTTGTGGTTCTTCTCTGTTATTTCTTCTCCTGTTCTCTTTCCTTGTGATTATAACTTTCTGGAGTGTTATGCTTGGCTTTTTTTCTTTTTTTGTATATCTATTATAAGTTTTTTTTTAAATTTTGTTATGTTAATCACCATACATTACATCATTAGTTTTTGATATAGTGTTCCATGATTCATTGTTTGCGTATAACACCCAATGCTCCATGCAGAACATGCCCTCTTTAATACCCATCACCAGGCTAGCCCATCCTCCCACCCCCCTCCCCTCTAGACCCCTCAGTTTGTTTTTCAGAGTCCATCATCTCTCACGGTTCATCTCCCCCTCCGATTTCCCCCCCTTCGTTCTGTCCCTCCTGCTATCTTCTTTTTTTTTTTTTTTAACATATATTGTGTTATTTGTTTCAGAGGTACAGATCTGTGATTCAACAGTCTTGCACAATTCACAGTGCTCACCATAGCACATACCCTCCCCAATGTCTATCACCCAGCCACCCCATCCCTCCCACCCCCCACCACTCCAGCAACCCTTAGTTTGTTTCCTGAGATTAAGAATTCTTCATATCAGTGAGGTCATATGATGCATATCTTTCTCTGATTGACTTATTTCGCTCAGCATAACACCCTCCAGCTCCATCCACATCGTTGCAAATGGCAAGATCTCATTCCTTTTGATGGCTGCATTATATTCCATTGTATAGCAATACAAGCCTTTTTCAAGAAACAAGAAAGGTCTCAAATACACAACTTAACCCTACACCTAAAGGAGCTGGAGAAAGACCAGCAAATAAAGCCTAAACCCAGGAGGAGAAGAGAAATAATAAAGATCAGAGCAGAAATCAATGAAATAGAAACCAGAAAAACAGTAGAACAGATAAACGAAACTAGGAGCTGGTTTTTTGAAAGAATTAACAAGATTGACAAACCCCTGGCCAGGCTTATCAAAAAGAAAAGAGAAAGGCCCCAAATAAATAAAATCATGAATGAAAGAGGACAGATCACAACCAACATCTATTTTAAGTTTTGGGTTTGTGTTTACCATGAGGTTTATATATGGCATTCTAAGTGTACATCAGTCTATATTAAGTTGATGGTCATTTAAGTTCGAACACATTCTAAAAGAACTTTTTAAATCCTTCCTCCATGTTTTATGTATATGTTGTCATATTTTACATCTTTATTTATAATTTTCTTCTAATTAAGGCCTTCTCTCTTTCACTTTAAGAAGTCCCTTTAACATTTCTTGTCAGGCTAGTTGAGTGGTGATGAACTCCTTTAGCTTTTGTTAGTCTATGAAACTCTATCTCTCCTTCAATTCTAAATAAAAACCTTGCTGGGTAGAGTATTCTTGGTTGCAGGTTTTTTTCCTAGCAGCACTTTGAATATGTCATGCCACTGTCTTCTGGGCTACAATTTCTGCTGAAAATTCAGCTAATAACCTTATAGGGTTTCCCTTGTATGTAAATTTTTGCTTCTCTCTGGCAGCCTTTAATATTCTCTTTAACATTTGACATTTTAATTATTCTGTGTGTGTGGCCCTGCTTGGGTTCATCTTGCTTGGAACTCTGTGCTTCCTGAAACTGGATGTTACTTCTTCCCCAGGTTAGGGAAGTTTTCAGGTATTATTTCTTCAAATATGTTTTCTACTCCTTTCTCTTTTCCTTCTGGGACCCCTATAATGCGAATTCTTGCTTGCTTGATATTGTCCAAGAGATTCCTTAACCTATTCTCATATTTAAAAATTCTTTTTTCTTTTTGGTGTTCAGCTTGGGTGCTTTCCATTTCTCTATCTTCTAGATCACTGATCTGTTCTGCATTTGCTAACCTACTGTTGATGCTATCTAGTTAATTTTTCATTTCGGTTATCATATTCTTCAACTCTGATTTGTTCCTTTTTTTTTTTTCCATCTCTCTGTTGAAGTTATCCCTGAGGTCTTCCACTTTTATCTCCAGTCCAATGAGCATTTTTATGATCATAACTTTAAACTCTTTATCAGGCATATTGCTTATCTCTGTTTCATTTAGTCTTTTTCTGAGGTTTTTGTCTTGTTCTGTTATTTGAAGCATAGTCCTCTGTCTCCCCATTTTGCTTGATTTTCTGTATTTGTTACTATGAATTAGAGCAGCTACTTATCCTAAACTTGAAAGAATGGTCTTGTGTATGGTCATCCCCTGGGTACACTGTGTGTGCCTGGTAAATTGGAGGGGCTGGATAGAGTTGTAGCTTGTGTGATCTGTGGGTCCTGGAGCACTCCACACGGGGGCTGCCCTGGTGGGATGGCCACAGCTGAAGTGTGTCTGGGTCAGGTCATTCGCTGTCCACATAGAGAGTACCCTGGTAGGACAGTTGACCACGATCTAAGTGGAGGGGGAGCATAAACTCAACAGCCTGTCCAATCTGGAGAGATTTCTAGGAGCTTCCCCACCATTTGGTAGAGTTCTAGGGATAAATTTTTTTTTTTAATATCCTAGTTGCCCTTTTAAACCATGGCTTATTTTCTTGCCCCAAGGCAGATGAATCTCTTCCTGGACTCTCAGTACTGTGCCTCCCCATTGTAGTTCACAGTGTCAGGGGTGGGGGTTCCCTTAATTACTGTGTCTGCCTCTCTCTTGCTGTTCTCTATGTGGTTTCTTTATCTTTTGTTATGCAGAAGCTGTTCAGTCATCCCTCAGTTCTTCAGGAGGAACTATTCTATTAATATTTGTAGATTTGGTGTGGCCTTGGAGAAGGTGAGTTTAGGGTCTTCCTACATCACCACTGTGGAATGGAATCTCAGTTTTCCTTATCAACTGCTCTATAATGACCTTACCTGGGGTATCTGGAGTAACTCCTATCTGCTCCACATCTTTTCATCCTTTATTAGGCTAGCCTGGGTGTGTTCTTATGTGATGGCAAAAGGCAAGAGCTAGAGTGGAATCTTACAAGGGTTTTTGCAATTGCCTGCTTTATGTCATTCCATTGACTAAATCAATTCATGTGATAGAGCCCAATAGGGAAGGATAAAGTATTTGGATCATTCATGAAGTCATTCTACCTTATTCTAAGGCAGGGAAACTTTTCTATGCAAGCAATAAAAATGACAAACAGTAACTAGTACATATTCATAGTCTTGAGACTTGGGCAGTCAAAATCAATTTGTAAATGTTCAAAAAGGTCTTAAGGAGGAGAGTGTGAACCATATCTTATCTAGGGTATGCTATTTATAAGTAAGACAAGATTCTACTACTCCCTTGACAAATTTTGAAAAGTTTTCCAAACCTCTATTTAATGTGGAAACTACTTTATTGATTCCATAATGGGAATAGTAATGGAGTAATTTGACCAGGGTCCATTGGATGGTTTATGGCACTTCTGGACAGCCATCCTCAAATTACCAGAATCCAACTCTAGGGATAGATTATCTTTTGCCAGTATTACTTTTCAGTAGGTTGAGCTCAGAACTGTGAGTTAATTACAACTTGTCTAAATTGATTCATTTTTATCTGTAGATTTGGTGGTGATAAATATAAATTTAACAACACTTAATATTAGCTAGGGTGTTAAAAAGCCACAAACTTCATTTAACGTGTACATCAAAGCAAAGATATTCTTGGCTTCTAGAGTGTTCTCTAGACCACTGAAGTGGGTTTTTTTCAGTTCTTAACACTTATCTCCTTGGGATATTGACAAAGTTCTAATAAACCATGATCTTTTTACCATTTTTAATAAACATATTAGAAGAGGTGATAAATCATCAGTTTTCATAAAATTCATGAATCATAAACCACCCCCAAATCATATCTACTATCCATATGAATATTTATCTTCATCTTTTGCCAGAGGGCAGGCTCATGTCTGAGCTATTAGTTCAGCTACCTGGGCAGACTGAGAATTAGGCAATGGAGCTGTGTTGGTGCTTGCATGTTCAGTGATAACAACATATCCTGCACAGAGTATGCCTTTGTTGTTTTTTTTTGATGAAAGCCATCTACAAACTAATTTAAATTGAGTTTGACTAAAGGGTACAAGATTCAGATATGGGCATGATTAATTCCTGAGAGAATGCTAAGTGGTCATGTGGTTCCCCTTCACTCTAAGGAGGGAATAAATTTACAGGATTAGATTTTGAACAACAGTGGATAGTAATATGTAGAGCAAACAGTAGGATTTCATATGTGGTAAATTTGCTAATATAAATGTCAAGTGTTGCCTAGAAGTAGCAAGACTGGACATATGTGGAAATAAAGAAGCAAGCACTAAGGTGGAAGTGTCAACAAGTTTAGCCAGTGCTGCCACCACATGCAAGGAAAGAGGAGGGACCTTCATCTCCAAATCAAGGAACATGCTAAGATGGACAATCACTTCTGGTGTAAACTATTCTGTTTAGTTAACATTTTGTGAACACACAGAAGGGGTTGGCATATTTAGGACAAAGGTGGAGGTTGTTGCAAAGAGGCTTTCAAAGAGTAGACAGCATTTTTGACTTTCACATCCCAAGAAAGAGTTTCAGGAATTGTAAACTTAAGGCTATTGAGAAAAAGGAGATCTACATTACCTACAGTCCTAAAAATCTTAGTTATCTTTTAATTTTTGACTTTGGTACAATTGCATATTCTTATTCTGGTTGAGGACAAAAACTATCCATCTGGTCCCCAAAAATGTAGTTTCTTGGCAGAGTTGAACTTTCTTTTAGATGCTTTTTGTCTCTGTTCAGCTAGTTAGTTTAAGAGAGATTTGTAGTCTTCGGGTAAGCTATATAGATCAGAAAACACAGCAGTAAGTTATCTTTGTATTGAGTCAAGGATGGACTCTTGGAGAAAATTCAAATCCTTGAGACATTTTTTTTAGACATATAAAGAAATATGAGGTGATTTTTTAAATCCCTGAAGCTTAACCATCCTGGTATATTTACATATAGAGAAATAGGAGGTGATTTTTTAAATCTCTGAAGCATAACCATCCAGGTATATTTTTTCATAAAAAAGCAAATACTGACTATCCTTAAGTGTGGGTATACTAAAGAAGGCTGCACATAAATTAACCACTGTGAAATGTTTACTTATTGAGAGAATGAAGGGCAAGACAGTATTCTAATGGTTGTGTGATATTTCATTAGTGCTATAATCAACCTTGAATGTTGGATATTTAGGTGTCATCAATATTAATAATGCAGCATCAGAGGCTCAAAGGCATAAAGCCTTTTCTGAATAGATTTCTAGGAGTAAAACTACCTGGTATGACATGGAAAAATAGTATGACTATTTTTAGGGTTCTCAATATGTATTGCCAAATCCAAGGGATTATGTCAGCAATAAATCAAAAGTTTTATTTTCATGCCATCTTTGTGAGCATTGGATTTTCTCATTTGAAAAGGAGAGGGCTAATTTCATGGGTGAAAATGGGATTTTATTATTGTTTAGACTTCTCTATTGGTGAGGCTGTTATGCGATTAGATTTTCTCTTTTATGAATTTATTTATGTCCTAGGCCCACTTATCTATTGGCTGAGGGAGTACTATTTAAATTGTTATGAGTTACTAGTTTATACTAGTATAACTAGTTTATAGATAATACTAGACATAGTCCCCATTCACTCAATTTTACTGAAAATTATTGTCCCCTGTTATTTGTTTGTTGTACTGTGGCATTTTTTAAAAAGGAAATTTCAAATTTTTATAAAGTCAAAACTAAATCTGTTGATCTTCCATTGATTTGATTTCTTTAATCCAAAAGAATTGATGTTCACTTAAACTTCTTAGAGATATTTGTGGGTTTTTTATATCTGATCCCTCAATCCATCTGGACGAAAATGTGCAAAGGATCTCATGAAATCTTGATGTGTACGAGTCTATTTATTCCTCCATTCCAGCCTTATGCAGACTCAGAGTATTTATCTTTTTGACTTATTATTTCCTCCTGACTATTTAATCAAGTGATCATTTTGATATCTTTTCTTTTTCTCAATATGAAGCTAGTAAACATTGCTCAGGGTACTATACCCATCAATTTTTTACAGTCATTTTGTTGTAAACAGACACATGCACATGTGTGTGAGTTTCAAATGGATAAATTTGTTGGAAATATTGTATTAGTATGGTGATTGTAACTGTATTTTAGATCACTATTTCTTATTTGAAAAGTTATGCATATATGCATATTTGTGTGTGTGCGTGTATATATATATATATACGTATATGCACATACACACATATGTATTCATTTTAGAAAACATGCAAAGATAATCCAAAAAAGTCTCCACATTGCCACCACTTAACTAAAATTTAATATAATGTGTTTATCTTTTTCTATTATGCATATATACACACACAATCATACACATTTTTGCATTATTTATTCATTTAAATATTGCATAGGTAGACTATAATATCCAGATCATTATCTAAAAAACCTATCTATTGGGGTGCCTGGGTGGCTCGGTTGAGCCTGCGATTCTTAGTTTTGGCTTAGGTCATGATCTCAGGGTTGTGAAATGGAGCCCCACATCAGGCTCCACGCTCAGGGGGAGTCTGCTGAAGATTCTCACTCTCTCTCCTCTTCCCCCTACTCACGCTCTCTCTCTTTTCTAAAATAAATAAATCTTTTTTAAAAATTAAAAAATATAAATAAAAACCTATCTATTCAGAAAATAGATCTAGATAAGAATCATATATTACTGTGAAATCATAATTTTCACAAATTTACTTAAGGCTAGTTAACTGTCTCTGGTAGCTTTAAGCAATGTGTATTTATAGTAGAGGTTAATCAGAGTAGTCAAGCACAACATTGTGGGCTATTTGAAAACCATCAGTGGATGAGATAGGACTTGGAATGTACATACTCTTATATTCCCTAAATCTCCCCTAAAAGGTGGTAAGTGAGGGACAGTTGAATAAAAGGTAATGACCATTTTGGCTTACTCCTAAGGAATGGCTTATATATGCCATGTGGATTTATGTAAGATATGTGTCTATTTTTTCTAGGAAGTTGCACGGTTCCTGGATACCAAACATCAAGACCACTATCAAGTCTACAATCTATGCAGTATGTGCATGGCCAGATATTTTGCTACTATTGATTTAAAACAGGATGATTCAGTCTTTACATTTCATTTAATCATAAGTATTTGGTGGGTGATGGGAAGTGAGTTTAAAAATCTCTATCTTGCACTGGTTCTGTTTTGTAGGAAAAAAATATCTCAATAGTATAAATGCCCTGTGAGGGAGGCAGGAGGCTTAAGTTGAGGCATAGCCAATTTGGTTGAATCTGCTCTAGTGGTATTAGGTTTAGGAAAATACTTCTGTTTTTCCTGCCGGCTTGTGTTTTGAAGACAATTCACTAGGAGTGAGGTGTGAGGAGAGCAAAACCCAAATGAAAAAAATCCAAATAGTCAATAAACAAGGGAAAATATGCTAAAAAGCAAAACCCTGTAGAAAAGAGATTATATCCCCACTTACTACTCTGTCTGTTTTGTCTTTTCCTCTTCCTGTATATTAAACGGACATTTTCAGGAGGCAAGCACTCTGGTTGGCCACATTTACTTCTGCTCTGTCGTGTCTGTCTACCCTATGATAATATGATGAGTAGCCTGCTAGAAAATTAAAAGTAAGACCTGTTAAACCCAAATAAGTTGGGTTTACGTTATGCAAGATGGACAAACCACTACTATATTTTTCAGACCCTTAATATTCTTAAAGCAGCAAGAACCAGTCAGGAAGCTCCTTTTAAAGGTGGATAAGGAATTTATAATAAAAAAGTATAACTTCTTCATAACTTTATCATTTACTATGTTTATTAGGCATAGATATATGACCTATGTATCATTTATTTTAGGTGAAGGAGCTTATGATCCTAAGTACTTCCATTATAGGGTCCAGCGAATCATGATCGATGATCACAACGTCCCCACTCTAAGGTAAGTTTTATGCCAAGATGGCTGTCAAAATAAAGCTAAATATACTGGCCTTGATTTTTTGGATGCATTTTAATTCAACTAAAAATTTTACATTTAAAATCAGTGAGATGGTGGCATTCACCAAGGAAGTAGATAAGTGGATGGCTCAAGATGATGAAAACATCGTAGTGATTCACTGTAAGGGAGGCAAAGGTAAAAATATTTTTTTAATTTCTCTTTTTCTAAATAAATATTAATACATTAAAGTACAAGAACAAGATGCATACTGCTATTAGTATTAATGGTTGTTAAATTTTTCTTTGGCGGGAGGCACCTAGGTGGCACAGTGGTTAAGTATCTGACTCCTGGTTTCAGCTCAGGTCGTGATCTCAGGGTCATGAGATGGAGTCCCCCACCAGGCTCTGTGCTCAGCGCAGAGTCGGCTTGAGTTTCTCTCTTTCTCTGCACCTCTGACCCCACCCTGCTCTCTCTCTCTCTCTCTCTCTTTCATCTCTCAAATAAATGAATAAATCTTTAAAAAAATAGTTGTTAATATTTTTTGATGTTAGCTTCAAGACTGAAAGAAGGGAAGGAAAGAGTAAGGAGGGAGGGTGGAAGGTAAATACTAAAGGGAAGAAAATAGGAATAACAAAACTAAGGAAGGTTGAGCATATTTTTTCCTGTTTATTGACTACTTGAGTTTCTTCATTTTTGATTTGTCAAAATATCTATGAAATAAAAATGTCTAATTTTAAAAACTGTCAGAGCACTTTTATTTAAGATTGTTCTTAAACTTTGTGAGAACCTTTTAAAGTTAAGGAGCCAACAGCGTTGCTATTGCAAAACCCAAAAATTATAGTGGAATTTTTATAGTGTACAGATACAATGAAGTTGATTTTTGTGAGGTCAAATGAAAAAAAAATGTAAACTCATTCAATTTAAATTGAGTTAGATTTTTCTCTCATTCAGCTTAGGCTTTTAATAATCATCTAAGCATATTTCACAGTTTTTGACCAAGAATTACATTTTTGGTGGGTTATAAAACAGTTTTTTATTGCATTCCAGGAAAACACAATACTTTACCATATATAATCGAGTAAAATCAAGTTTTAATGTTACCTGAAAATTAGTTTCAAGTCCATGAATTAGTAGGTAGTTTCTATCTTTAGCTCTACAGGTTGAAATATTCTGGACATGCAATTTGCAATACCGTCTATAAATGAAGACTATAGAAATGGAACCATAGGAATTGCCAGTTTTTGACTATCTTTTATTTACAAATATGGTCATTTTACATGGCTCAACCTAAAGTATTATAATCCAAGCAATTAACTTTAGTTTCCTTTTAATTAAAGCTAATTCCCTGCTTGAAGGCTAACCTTCATTTCTAATTTCTTTTTTAAATTTTTTCTGAGAAGGGACTTCAATTATCCTGTATTTGCATGTCTTGCCTTGACTTCCCTTTAGGATTGTTTGGCAGACTGGTATTCAGCCAGCTGGTATGCACCAGAGTAGCCTCTTTTTTCAAGTTTTCATTCATACTGGTTTTGCTCTCTTCTTGCTGGTTGGTGCCTGCACATTATTTTATTATTGATTTTTGGGACTACTTTAAACTGGGTGTTGTTTTTTTTAGTATAGTTGACATGCAATGTTAGAATGAAAACACTAATTTGAAAAGATCTATGCACCCCTATGTTCATTGCAGTGTTATTTATGATGGCCAAGTTGTAGAAGCAACTCAAATGTCCATCAATAGATGAATGGATGAAGGAGATGTGGGGTGTGTGTGTACATACATTTTACTCAGCCATAAAAAATGCATGCTGTTGTTTCTGTTAGTAGTTTATATTACAACTATCAACTCCTACGTGTTGTCTTTTAACTTGATTATGATTTATTTTGTCATATAGGAGTATTTATAATTTTGAATGGAGTGAAATTTATTAGTCTTTCTGTGTGTGTGTGTGGTTTGTGCTTTTTGTCATGTTTAAGAAATCCAGCCTGCATACTGAAGTAGTGAAGGTATTATACTTTATAAAATATTAAAGTTTTGTTTTTTACATTTAGGTCTTTAATTAGGATTTGGGGAGGGAGGTTTTTTTTTTTCCCATATGGATATACAATTGTCCTAACACCATCTATCACAAGCTCATTTATTCCCTGTTGATTTATAATCCCTTCTCAGTCACGTATAAAGTTTTAATAAAAGTTTGAGATGGTCTATGAGTTCTTTATGCCACACTACTGAAATTTTTTTATTTAAAAAATTTTTTATTAAAGCATAGTTGATACACAATGTTACATTAGTTTCACGTGTGCAACATAGCAATTTGACAAGTCTATACATTATATTATGCTCCCAACAAGTGTAGCTACCATCTGTCACTATGCAATGCTTTACATTATCTTCAATTACAATACCATTGACTCTGTTCCCTGTACTGTACCTTTCATCCCCTTGACTTATTCTGTAACTGGAAGCCTGTATCTCCTACTCCCCTTCACCCATTTTATCCAAAGCCTCACCTGCTTCCCTTTGGCACCAACCACTTTGCTTTCTGTATTTATATGTCTGTTTCTGCCTTTTGTTTTTTAGAATCCACATATAACTGAAATAATATGGTATTTATCTTTCTCTGACTTATTTCACTTTGCAAAGCACCCTCTAGGTCCATCCATGTTGTCACAAATGGTAAAAATCTCATCCTTTTTATGGCTAATCTCATCCTTTTTATGGCTAATATGCGTGTATACACACACACACACACATATATAGATATATATATATATATCACCTCTTCCTTTGATGGGGACTTGGATTGCTTGCATACCTTGGCTATTGCAAATAATGCTGCAATGACCATAGGGGTGCATATATTTTTTTAATTAGTGTTTTCATGTTCTTTCGGTAAATGCCAAGTAACAAAATTACTGGATCACATGGTAATTTTACTTTTAAGGAACCTACAAAATTTTAAGGAATTCTGAGGAATCTCCATACTGTTTCATTTTGGTTTTTCTCCATGTATTTCTTGATTCCTCTTTGATTTTTGGTTGACCCATTCATTGTTTAGTAGCATGTTATTTAACTTCCATGTATTTGTGCTCTTTCCAGATTTCTTCTTGTAGTCGATTTTTAGTTTCAAAACATGGTCAGAAAAGATGCATGCTATGACTTCAGTCTTTTAAAATTTATTGAGACTTGTTTTGTGGCCTACCATGAGATCTATCCAGAGAATGTTCCATGTGCACTTGAAAATAATGTGTTTTCCACTGTTTTAGGGTAGAATGTTCTAAATATATCTGTTAGATCCATCTGGTCCAATGTGTCCAAAGCCATTCTTCCCTTCCTGATTTTCTGTTTGGATTATCTGTCCATTGATGTAAGTGGGGTGGTAAAGTCCCCTCCTATTATTGATATTACTATTGATTACTTTCTTTATGTTTGTTATTAACTGCTTTATGTATTTGGGTGCTCCCATGTTGGATGCATAAATATTTACAATTGTTCTATCTTCGTGTTGGATTTTTCCCTTTATGATTATGTAGTGCCCTTCTTTGTCTCTTGTTACAGTTTTTGTTTTAAAGGCTATTTTGTCCAATATAAGTATTGCTACCCCAGCTTTCTTTTCACTTCCATTTGCATGATAAATGCTTTTCTGTCCCTTCACTTTCTTTTTTCTTTTTTTTGTTTTGAGGAATAAATTTTATAATTGTACATAAAGTGCATAGTAGTATACTTAGTAAGTTCTTCACATATTGTAGTTGTGTGTATTTTTTAATCACTTATCCACCTGGATCTTCTTTCCATAATATTTTTTTTGTATGCATGCAGAAAAATTTTAGTGATTTTTTATTTAATTTTTCATTTAAAGTCAATTAATTAACATATAATGTATTATTGGTTTCAGAGGTAGAGATCAGTGATTCATCAGTCTTATATAATACCCAGTGCTCATTACATCATGTGCCCTCCTTAATGTCTATCACCCAGTTACCCCATCCCCCACCTCGCTCCCCTCCAGCAACCCTCATTTTGTTTCCTATGATAAAAAAAAAAAAGAGTCTCTTATGGTTTGTCTCCCTCTCTGGTTTCATCTTGTTTTATTTTTTCCTCTCTTCTCCTATGATCCCCCATCTTATTTCTTAAATTCCACATATCAGCAAGATCATATGATAGTTGTCTTTCTCTGATTGACTTATTTCGCTTAGCATAATACCCTCTAGTTCCATCCATGTCGTTGCAAATGGCAAGATTTCATTTTTTGATGGTTGAGTAATACTCCATCGTATATATATACTACATCTTCTTTATCCATTCATCTGGGCTCTTTCCATAGTTTGGCTATTGTGGACATTACTGCTATAACCATTGAGTGCAGGTGCCCCTTCAGATCACTAATTTGTATCTTTGGGGTAAATACCCAGTAGTGCAATTGCTGGGTTGTAGGATAGCTCTATTTTCAACTTTTTGAGGAAGCTTCATACTGTTTTTCAGAATGGCTGTACCAGCTTGCATTCCCACCAACAGTGTAAGAGGGTTCCCCTTTCTCCACATCCTTGCCAACATCTCTTGTTTCCTGACGTTAATTTTAGCCATTCTGACTGGTGAGGTGGTATCTCATTGTGGTCTTGATTTGTATTTCCCTGATGCCGAGTGATGTTGAGCATTTTTTCATGTGTCTATTGGCCATTTGTATGTTGTCTTTGGAGAAGTGTCTGTTCATGTCTTCTGCCCATTTCTTGATTGGATTGTTTGTTCTTTGGGTGTTGAGTTTGATAAGTTCTTTATAGATTTTGGACACTAGCCCTTTATCTGACATGTCATTTGCAAGGATCTTTTCCCATTCTCTCAGTTGTCTTTTGGTTTTGTCTGTTTCCTTTGCTGTGCAAAAGCTTTTTATTTTGAAAAAGACCCAATATTTCATTTTTGCCTTTGTTTCCCTTGCCTTTGGAGATGTGTCTAGCAAGAAAGTTGCTATGGCTGAGGTCAAAGAGGTTGCTGCCTGTGTTCTTCTCTAGGATTTTGATGGATTCCTGTCTCACATTTAGGTCTTTCACCCATTTTGAGTCTATTTTTGTGTATGATATAAGTAAATAGTCCAGTTTCATTCTTCTGCTTGTGGCTGTCCAATTTTCCCAACCTACTTTGTTGAAGATTAGTTGACCATAGAGTTGAGGGTCCATTTCTGGGTTCTCTGTTCTGTTCCATTGATCTATATGTTTGTTTTTGTGTCAGTACCACACTTTCTTGATGATTACAGCTTTGTAATAGACTTTAAAGTCCGGAATTGTGATGCCACCAGTTTTGGTTTTCTTTTTGAACATTCCTTTGGCTATTTGGGGTCTTTTCTGGTTCCATACACATTTTAGGATTATTTGTTCCAGCTCTGTGGAAAAAGTTGATGGTATTTTGATAAGGATTGCATTGAATGTGTAGATTGCTCTAGGTGGCATAGACATTTTAACAATATTTGTTCTTCCAATCCATGAGTATGGAATGTTTTTCCATTTCTTTGTGTCTTCCTCAATTTCTTTCATGAGTGTTCTATAGTTTTCTGAGTACAGATCCTTTGCCTCTTTGGTGAGGTTTATTCCTAGGTATCTCATGGTTTGAGAGGCAATTGTAAATGGGATCAACTCCTTAATTTCTCTTTCTTCTGTCTCATTGTTTGTGTATAGAATTGCAACTGATTTCTGTGCATTGATTTTATATCCTGCCACATTGCTGAATTCCTGTATGAGTTCTAGCAATTTTGGGGTAGAGTCTTTTGGGTTTTCACATAGAGTATCATGTCATATGCAAAGAATGAGAGTTTGACTTCTTCTTTGCTGATTCGGATGCCTTTTATTTCTTTTTGTTGTCTGATTGCTGAGGGTAGGACTTCTAGTACTATGTTGAACAGCAGTGGTGATAGTGGCACTATCCCTGCTGTGTTCTTGATCTTAGGGGAAAAGCTCTCAGTTTTTCTCCATTGAGAATGATGTTCAATGTGGGATTTTTGTAGATGGCTTTTATTATACTGAGGTATGTTCCCTCTATCCCTATACTCTGAAGAGGTTTAATCAAGAAAGGATGCTGTACTTTATCAAATGCTTTTTCTGCATTTATTGAGAGGATCATATGGTTCTTGTCCTTTCTTTTATTAATGTAGTATATCACATTGATTGATTTGCGGATGTTGAACCAACCTTGCAGCCCATGAATAAATCCTACTTGGTCATGGTATTGCCCTAGCGCTGGAGTTTTGCAGTTCTCATTGATAGGTGAACTTGGTCTTGGCTGGATGTTCTTGCTGATCTTCTAGGGGAGGGGTTTGTTGCTTAGATTCTCAAGTGTCTTTGCCCCAGGGATTGCTAGGGGGCCAGGCTAAATAATCTGCTCCAGTTTGCTCTTTATGACTTTTGTTCCCTCAAGGCTCTCTGCAGCTTTAGAGGATGAGAATGAAAATGGCAGCCTCCCAATCTCCAGCCCAGAGCCAAGAGCTCATGGCCCCACCACTCAGTGCACCCTCAGGGAAAAGCAGTCAATCACTCCTGTCTCCCTGGCCTCTGTCTGCACTCCATGTTCACCCAGCCCCTGACCGAGCGTTTCTATCTCAGGCATAGGATGCTGTTTTGAGTCTCCAAACCTTGCAGATTCCTGTGGCTCACACCTGTGCCACTCCTCCCAGGGTTTCACTGATTCTGCCACATCTTGGGCCCCTGCTCAGAGAGCAGTCACTGGACCATCCCTCTATTGGTGGTTTATGGCAATCCCGGGGCTGAGAGTCCACTCCTGGGCTTGCTGATTGCAGCCAGCTTCCCCGCTCTGATGCCTGGGAGCTCTGTGGCACTCAGGCTCCCCCGGTCTTCCTGTGACCCCGAGGGTCCTGAGACCTCACTGTCCCACCTAGAGTTCCGCCCCCACTTAGCCACTTGAGTCCCTTTCAAGCCAGGGCGTCCCTCACCAGAGCAGACTTCTAAAAGTGCTGATTTTGCACTCTGCTGCTATATCACTTTCTGGTTGATGGCTGACGGAGGCTCCCCCCACCCACGGTTTATCTTCCCATCTATTGCCTCGGATTCACTTCTCTGTACGTTCTACCTTGCAGAAAGTGGTTGCTTTTCTGTTTGTAGAGTTGCAGCTGTTCTTTTTTTAGATCTCTGGTTGAGTTCCCAGGTGTTCAGAATGATTTGATAGCTATCTAACTGAATTCCTGGGACCAGATGAAACTAAGGTCTCCTACTCCTCTGCCAACTTGGACTCCTCCCCATCCCTTTACTTTCATTGTGCATATGTTTTTAGTTCTGACGTGAGTCTCTTGTAAGCAGTACCTAGATGGGCCTTGCTTTTTTATCCATTTTGTCACCCTATGTCTTTTGATTAGAGCATTTAGTCCATTTAAATTGAAAGTAATTATTGATAAATGTGTATTTATTGCCGTTTTGTTACTTGGGGTTTTTTTTGTTGGTTGTTTTTGAAGTTCTCTTTTCCCTTATTCTGTTACTCTCTTCTCTCATGGTTAGTTTGCTTGCTTTAGTGATATACTTGGATTCCTTTCTCTTTATTTTTTGCATATCTGTTATTGGTTTTTGATTTGTGGTTATCATTATATTCATATATAACATTTTATGCATATAGCAGTCTATATTAAGTTTATGGTCACTTAAGTTTGTCATTCTAAAAGCACTAAATTTTTACTCCTCTCCCCTCCCATGATTTAGGTACACTGTATCATACTCTACATTCTTTTATTTTGGGAATGCTTTGAGTGATTTTTATAGATGCACTTATTTTTTATTGCTTTTGTGCTTCCCACTTTTCTTACTCTTACTTATGGTCTTTCCTTTCCACTCAAAGAGTACCCTTTAGCATTTCTTGTAGGGCTGGCTTACTGGTCATGAATTCCTTTATCTTTTGTCTGGAAAACTCTTCATCTCTCCTTCTAGTCTGAATGATAGCCTTACTGGATAGAGTATTCTTGGCTGTGCGTCTTTTCCTTCCAGCACTTTAAATATATCATGCCACTCTCTTCTGTCCTGCAACATTTCTGCTGATAAACCAGCTGATATTTTGGGGGGGGGGGTCCCTTATATGTAACTGTTTCCTTTTTTCTTGCTGCTTTTAAAATTCTCTCTTTATCACTACTTTTTGCCATTTTAATTATTGTATATCTTGGTATGGATATCCTTGGATTGAGTTTGTTGGGGGTTCTCTGTGCCTCCTGGACCTGGATTTCTGTGTCCTTTTCAGAATCGGGGAATTTCTCAGCTATTATTTCGTCAAATTTTCTGCCCCCTTTTCTCTCTCTTCTTTCTGGCATCCCTATAATGTGAATGTTATTATGCTTGATGGTATTGCTGAGTTCCCTTAATATACTCTCATTTTTTAACTAGTCCTTTTTCTTCATTCTGTTCAGCTTGATTGCTTTCCATTACTCAGTCCTCCAGGTTGCTGATCCATTCTTCTGCTTCCTCTAGTATATTATTTATTCCATCTAATGTATTTTTAATTTCAGTTATTGAGTTCCTCATCTCTGGTTGGTCCTTTTTTATGTTTCCTATCTCTTTGTTGAGGATCTCACTGAGTTCCTACACTCTGTTCTCAAGTCCAGTATCTTTATGGCCATTACTTTAAATTTTCTATTGGACATGTTACTTATCTCTGTTTCATTTAGCTCTCTTGCTGTCATTTTGTCCTGTTCTTTCATTTGGGACATATTCTTCTGTCTCTTCTTCTTATCTGTCTGTTTCTATGTGTTAAGAAAGTCAGCTATGTCTCTTGCTCTTGAAAGTAGTGGCCTTATGAAGAAGAGGTCCTGTAGTACCCTGAAGTGCTATGTCCCCTATTTACCAGAAACTGGTACTTCAGGGGTGTCTCCCATGTGTGTTGTGTGTGCCCTATGGTTGTGTCTTTGCCACTTTTTCCTTCAGTCCAGTCATCTACAAGTCATCTTTGCCTGTTGTAGGCAGATTTGGGTCCCTGTGTTGTTGGGCCTGTCTGGAGCCTCCTTGGACTTGATTTTAGTCAGACCAGGCATATACCAGAGATGCAGTAGCACCAAACTGCAGGCACTTACCCTGTGTTTTCCCCTGAAAAGCTTTTATTGGTGGACAGTACTAAAAGTCAGACCCCTTGTCTGCCCCCAGCCCACTGCTGGGGCTGTCAAACTGCTGGTGTATGGGGTCTGCTTTCCCTCTCTCTGGGGCAGGAGTCACTTTGGAGTGGTGCTGGCCCCCGTCAGGGCTGCTTGCCCACTGCCATGGCTGTGGCACCACTTTGTTTTTAGTTTGTTTAGTTTTTTTTTTTCTTAAGATTTTATTTATTTCAGAGGGGCAGGGGAGAAAGCTCAAGCATGAATGAGGGGAGGAGGAGACGGAGAAGCAGACTCCCTGCTGAGCAGAGAGCCTGATGCCTGATGCAGGGCTTGATCCCAGGACCCTGGGATCATGACCTGAGCCTAAGGCAGACGCTTAACTGACTGAGGCACCCAGGTGCCCCTGTGACACCACTTTGGATGGACATCCAACAAGTGTGTGTTGGAGGAGGTGGGTCTGCAGAAGAATGCAGGGTGGGGCATGTGATGCTAGCAAGGTCCATGTCAGCCCTCTGCTAGAGGGGACCTATAGCCTCCCAAAACTTCCTTTCAAGGCAGGCAGGAGGGGTGGATCTGCAGAAGAGCTCTGGGGCGGGGTGCACTGTTAGTAAACAAAATGGAGAGTGTTTGTGTTACACTGGTTCCCCAGATGTTGTATATCTAGACTGGGGGGCTGGGGAGCAAAACAGTACCTGCCAGCTCTTTTGTTCTTGGAAAAGTCTCCTGAAGATCCCTGCCCCTCCAGCACAGGCTCTAAGATTAGTAAACAAATCTCCCTCCCATATATCTCAAGTGTTTTTCAAACTGCTGCTTCCATGCTGTATCTCAGCTGGGCTGTTGTGCTGTCTCTTTAAGGGTGAGAACTCAGTTTCTTATAGTCCTCAGGGTTTCCCTGAGCCTGGCCAGCTGATTTTTAAAGTTCTAGGAGTTAAGCCCACTGACTGTAAGAATTAGTGAAGTTAGGCTCCTCTGGTTTTCAAAGCCAAATGTTATGGGGATTCATCTTCCCAGTGTAGATCCCCCATGCCTGGGATGCCTATTGTGGTGTCTCCTTCTCTGTCCTCTCCACACCAGTGGTGTCCTATCCTCCCACAGACAGTCCTGAGGGTCAGTTTGGCTCCCAACAGCATCTCTTCCCTTTGTAGCCTCTTCAATGTGGACTGTTCTCTACATTTAGTTGTGAAGAGTCTGCTCTACCAGTATTCAGGTCATTTTCTGGTTTATTTGCACTGATGTGAATGTTACCTAGGTGTATCTGTGGGACAAATTGAACCTAGGATCATCCTACTCTGCCATCTTTCTTGGAAGTGTCTTGTTTTTCAATAAGAATTTATACTTTCCTTCATAATGTCTTGCATTTTTTTTTAGTATAGTTGACACGCAATGTTTCATATGGTCTTGCATATCTTTGTTAAATTCATTCCTAGACATATTGCTGCTACAAATGGAAGCTGGTTTTTAATATACATTTGGATTGTTTCCAGTTTTTACTACTATAGATAATGTTTCTATTATAAATATATGTTCCTTGTTGCACATGTTCTCACATTTATTTTGAGTATGTACCTTGGAATATAATGTTCGTGTTTAGGATAATGAATCTCAAACTTGAATAGATGATGTCCAAAAACAGTTGTACCAATTTACACTCCATTGGCATCGTTTGAAATTTCCATGTGTTCCATATCTTTACCAACAATTAGAATTCTTAGTCTTTTTATTTTTAGCCACTGAGTGTGTGTGGGTGTATAGTTGAATCTCATCATGGATTTAATTTGCATTTCTATTATTACTAATAAAACTGGGAAAGTTTTCATCACAGGTTTATTAGCCACTTGGATATCCTTTGTTATGAAGTAACTCTTTAATTTCCTTGCCCATTTTTCTCCTGACCCATTTTTTCTCCTGAATTTTTGGGGTTTTTTCCCAATCGAGTTGTGGGAGTTCTTTACATATTCTGGATTTCAACTCTGTTATTTGTTATATGTATTGCAAGAAACATTTTCTGCTCTGTATTTTGCATTGTTGTGTTTTATGAGTATCTTTTGGTTAACAGACATTCTTAGTTCTAACATAGTGTATATCATTCTTTCTCTTTATAAGGTTAGCGTTTTTGTAACTTGATTAAGAAATCTTTCCCTGAGTTTAAGAAGACATTCTCCCATGATATCCATTTGGAATTGATTTTTTTTTATTCTTATGTTAATCCCCATACATTACATCATTAGTTTTAGATGAAGTGTTCCATGATTCATTGTTTGTGCATAACACCCAGTGCTCCATGCAGAATGTGCCCTCCTCAATACCCACCACCAGGCTAACCCATCCTCCCACCCCCCTCCCCTCTAGAACCCTGTTTGTTTTTCAGAGTCCATCGTCTCTCATGGTTCGTCTACCCCTCCGATTTCCCCCGCTTCATTCTTCCCCTCCCGCTACCTTCTTCTTCTTCTTTTTTTTTTTAACATATATTGCATTATTTGTTTCAGAGGTACAGATCTGAGATTCAACAGTCTTGCACAATTCACAGCGCTTACCAGAGCACATACCCTCCCCAGTGTCTATCACCCAGTCACCCCATCCCTCCCACCCCACCCTCCACTCCAGCAACCCTTAGTTTGTTTCCTGCAATTAAGAATGGAATTGATTTTTGTGTGTGTGTGATGCAAGGGTTTCATCTTTTTCCCTATGGTTATCTAATTGTTTCAGCACACTGATTGGAAAGACTTTTATTTCTTTATTGCCAAGGGGCATGGTTCAGTTTCTGAACTTTCTATTCTGTTCATTGATCTTTCATCTATCTGTGTGCCTGTCACACAACTATCTTATTTACCATAGTTTTCTAATAAGTCCTGATTTCCAGTCAAAGGAGCCCTCTGGTCTTGTTCTTTTTCACAATTATTTGGGTTTTTGTTTTTTCTCAAAATTTTATTTAAATTCTAGTTAGTTAACATATAGTGTAATATTGGCTTTAGGAGTAGAATTTTGTGACTCATCACTTACATATAACTCCCAGTGTTCATCATAACAAGTACCCTCCTTAATACCCATCACCCATTTAGCCCATCCCCCACCTACCTCCCTCCATCAACCCTCAGTTCTCTATTCTTAAGAGTCTCTTATGGGGGGCACCTGGGTGGTTCAGTCATTAAGTGTCTGCCTTCAGCAGGGTCCTGGGATCGAGCCCCAGACTGGGCTCCCTGTTCTGCAGGAAGCCTGCTTCTCCCTCCCCCACTGTCCCTGCTTGTGTTTCTGCTCTCACTCTCTCTCTCTGTCAAATAAATAAATAAAATCTTAAAAAAAAAAAAAAAAGAGTCTCATGGTTTGCTTTCCTCTCTCTTTTTTTTTCCTTCCCATATGTTTATCTGCTTTGTTTCTTCAATTCCACATATGAGTGAAATCATATGGTATTTGTCTTCTCTGATTGACTTATTTCACTTGGCATGATACCCTCTAGTTCCATCCACATTGTTGCAAATGGCAAGATTTCATACTTTTTGATGACTAAGTAATATTCCATTGTGTATATGTACCACATCGTCTTTATCCATTCATCTGTTGATGGACATCTGGGCTCTTTCCATATTTTGACTATTGTGGACATTGCTGCTATAAACATTGGGGTGCATGTGTCCCTTTGAATCACTATGTTTGTGGGGTTCTTTTCAAGCCCCATGTTGGGTATAGAGATTACTAAAAAATAAACTTAAAAAAAAGAAAGCTTATATATTTTTGGTTACATTTATTCCTGAATATTTTTGATACTATTATAAATGATATCCCTTGAAAATTTTTATTTTCTAAATGTTTATTGTTGCTCTGGCATGCAATTCATTTTATTAACCTTGCAATTAGCAACCTCACCAAACTTTCTTCGTCTAATTTATGTGTAAATTCTTTTGGATGATATGGTACATGCTTACATCATGTGAAAATAATCAATTGCATTTCTTCCACTTCAATTTTTTTTTTTTTTCCTAGCACTGGCTCAAACCTTTGGTCCAGTGTTGAATTAGAAATGGTGATAGCAGTCATCCTTGTTCTGTTCCTGCTTTAAAAAGAAAAGCTTTCAAGTCTCTCACCAATTACTTTAGGGTGTGTGTATGTGTGTGTTTTATTTATTTAATTTGTTTATTTGCCAAAGAGAGCATACACACAAGTGGGGGGGGGGCGGTTAGAGGGGGAAGGAGAGGGACAAGCAGACTCTGCAGAGCCCCATGCAGGGCTCAGTCTCACGACCCTGAGATCATGACTTGAGCAGAAAGAGTTGGACACTCAACTGACTGAGCCACCCAGGCACCCCTTGTGTGTTTTAGATACTATCAGATTAAGAAATTTCTTTAATTAATGCTAAGTTTTTATCATCAGTGGATGTTAAATTTTATCAGAAGGTTTTTGAGTCCTTAACATAATATAATTTTTACCTTTATTCTATTAATATGATTGATTGCATTGGTGAATTATCCTTATATTCCTAGAATAGACACAATTTTGCTGTGCTCTATTATTTTTCATAAATTGTTGGATATTTAATTTTAATTAATTAAAATTTAACCTTAAGAATTTTTGTATCCATGTCATAAGTATGATTGGTTATAATTTTTCTTTTCTCATAATACTCTTTTCAAATTTTGGCTTCATAAACCAGAATTGGGTTATGTTTCCTCTTTTTTAAAATTCTCTCAATGAGCTTGTATAAATTGACATGTTTTTCCTTAAATATAATGTGGAATTCTCTAGTGAAGCCACATTGGCCTCAGTGTGGGGATTTGGCCGCATTTTCTTTGTGGGGAAGTTTTTAAATTGTGGTTCAGTTTCTTTATTAGATATAGAATTATTTACAGTTTTATTTATTCTACCCATTTTTGGTAGGGTGTATTTTTCCAAGCACTTGTCCATTTTATCTACATTTTCAAATGTCTTGGCATCACATTGTTCAAAATATCATTGTATTCTAATGTCTATCATGGTGGTCCCTTTTTCATTCTTACATTATTGTTTTCTTTTGATTAGTCTCATCAGAGATTCATCAATTTTATTAGTCATTTTAAAGTACCAAGTTCTTTTGGCTTGATTGTTTCTCTTGTTTGTTTCCTAGTTCATTAATTACTATTATATTTAGTGTTTCCTTTCTTCCACTTTGTTTGGTTTAATTTGTTCTTTTTTTAAAAAAACTTCTTTAAAGGAATGATTAACTCATAGATTTTCAACTTTTTCTTTTCTATTTGGTATTTCAGGCTATATTTCCCTCTAAGAATTTTTTAGCTTCATCCCACAAATTTTTATATGTAGTATTTTTATCAGTATTTAGTTCAAAATGTTTTCTATTTTCCATTGTGCTTATTTCTTTGACCCAGGTATTATGTAGAAGTATACTTTCTTATTTCTAAACATATGAGTATTTTGTAATTATCTTTTAGGAGTTGATTTCTGCTTGTATTGCATTGTGGTCAGAGAATATATTACCTATTTTTTTTTAGTTCTTAGAAATTTGTTTATACTTGCCTTGTGGTCCACAGTTCAGTCAATTTTATGAAATCTTTTCCGTGCAATTGGAAGTGTATTAAGCATTGTTGTGAACAGTGCTCTGTATCTGTTAGGTCATTTGTAAATTGTTTTATTCAAATCTTCTGTATCCTTACTGACATTTTATTTTGGTTTGATTGAAATTTTACAATATAATTACTTCCTCCCATGTAGCAATTATGCTAAAGATTTCAACTTGCATCCTCCATTTAGCTATTGATTTTTTTATGTTGGCTTTGTATCGAGCAATGTACCTGAACTCTCATTAATTTTAGGTTCTAGCCTGTAGATTTACTTGGATTTTTCTAATCTGAAAGTAAGGAAAGTTTTGTTTCTTCTGTTTTTATCCCTACACATTTGATTTCTTTTTCTTACTGCACTGGCTAAGCCCTATAGTACGGTGTTAAATAGGAACAGAGAATAACGGACATTCTATTTAGTTCCTGGCTTTAAAGGGAGTGCTAACAACATTTCAACATTAATATGATGTACAGGTTTCCTGCTATCTGAAAGTAGAGCATTCCTATGAAAATTTGCATAAGCCAAAATGGTGTGAAATAAAGAAGCAATTACCATTAATTTATATGGAAAATGTTTAGAGCATTCCCAGACCTGAAAAAATAACCCGTCTTAGCCTTTTCCGGTATCTTAGGACACATCTTGCTAATGGATGCACAAAATAAATCAAGGTAAACCACAGATGCTCACAGACACAGTTCAAAGCTACAGTGGCTTGATACTTAGATGCTGAGTGTATTTCCCAGGGTGGGAGCTTGGCGGTATCACTCTCGCTGCTCTGAGCGTGTGCTGCCTCCGTAAGTACTCACTGCAAAATAAATGCTGAACCGTATTTTTGCTTTATTCCTTCTCTTCATAAAAGTGAAAATCCTCTTCAGATTGCTTTCACTTAGCAAAAACAGGTGCTGACATGGGTTTTTCATAAAAGTGAAGTGGCATAATGCAAACTTTTGAAAAAATGGAGGACACTTAACACCTGGTAGGTATTTTGGTAGATTCCCTTCATCAAGTTAAAAAGGTTTCCAGGGCGCCTGGGTGGCTCAGTGAGTTAAATGTCCAACTCTTAATTCTGGCGCAAGTCATGATCTCAAGTCTGTGGGATTGAACCCCTCTGTCAGGCTTTGAGCTGGGTGTGGAGTCCACTTAAGATTCTCTCTCTCTCTCTCTCTCTCTCTCCCTCTGCCCCTCTGCATCCCACTCAATGTGCCTTCTCTCTCTCTCTCTCAAAAAAATAAATAAGTAAAAAAAGAAGTTCCTAGTTTTACTTGGCTCTTAAAACTGTGAATATATACTGAATTTTAGTAAATGGTTTTTTTCCTGCACTTACTGAGATGATTACAAGGTATGTCTCTCTTAATCTGTAAATATGATATATTACATTAATACAGGTTTCTGATATAAGATTATTCTTGCATTTCTGAGATAAATGGAACTTGGTATTGATATGTATTTTTTCTACTGCTGGATTCACTTTGCAAATACTTTAAGTTTTAACATCTATATTCCTAAGTGACATTGGTATAAAGTTATCTTTTATTATATTTTTGCAATTTGGGAATCTATTATATTAGTGCTAGTAAATGAGCTGTAAATTTTTCTCTTTTTTACCATTATCTAAAAGAATTTATAAAAGAAAATATTTCTTATAGATTCGGTAACAATGTCATCTTGTTCTTTTGGAGGGAGGTGGTAAAAAAGACTGTAAATATAATTTTTAATGCGATGTTGTTTTATTCAGGTTTTCCCTTTTTCAATTTTTTTAATTGATATTTTCATTTAAGTTTTTTTTAAGGTTTATTTTAGAGAGCGGGAGAGAGCATGGGGGTGGGGGGGGGGAGACCGAGAGGGAGAGAGAATCTCCAGCAGACTCCCCGCTGAGCAAGGAGCCTAACCAGGGTCTCCATTTCACAACCCTGAGATCATGACCTGAGCCAAAATCAAGAGTTATATGCTCCACCAGCTGAATCACTCAGGTGCCCCTGTTTTCATTTAAGTTTTTTAAATGATTGACTTATTAAAGTTATTCTTACAGTGTTTTTGAATTTCTGCTATACAGTAATTTTGACCCCTGTTTTATTTCTAATATTTGTCCCTCCTCTCCTTTTCTAAAAATCGGGTGCTTTTTTGTTTTGTTTTTGTTTTGTTTTAAAGATTTTATTTATTTGACAGAGAGTGGGAGAGTACAAGCAGGTGAATGGCAGAGGGAAAGGGAGAAGCAGGCTCCCCGCTGAGCAGGGAACCCAATGTGGGGCTCAATCTCAGGACCCTGAGATCATGACCTGAGCCAAAGACAGACACTTAACCAACTAAGCCACACAGGCGCCCCTAAAAATCACTTTTATAAGAGATTTGTGTCTTCGTTTCTTGAGGAAAAAAGCACTGGTGTTTAATGTTATCAATCATGTCTATTTTGTTTTCTGTTTCATTTCTGTTTTAATATTTCACTTTTTACTGTGATCTAGAATCAAATTGTGGCCCAGGGACTAGCAAAATCTTCATATCCACCTCAGACCTACTAAATTAGAATCCACACTTTAATAAGATTCTCAGATGCCCTGTATATCATTGACGTTTGAGAAGCACCAGTCTAGATGATTGCTCAGTAACGGTTTAGAGTGTTTTTCCCCTTTAATTTTTTCCCCCTCTGGTTTATCTAAAGATTTGCTTCCCCTGGGCACTGATTTAACCATTTTTCTTCCGACTGGAGGAAAGAACAATGCGAACTTTTAGCATTTTGGGCTCCCTCAAAGCTCACCTTTAGGAATGTTTGGGCCCTTTCTCCTTTTACTTAGAGGAAGGGGAAAAAAAACGAAGGGCATCATCTGGGTTGCACTTTTCTCTCCCTTTAGCCAGCATGGCCAAAATCAGCCAGGGGAACCAGCAAGCCAGTTCATATATGGTTGAATCTATTTGTTTTTAATTCCATAGGTAACTACCACCTCTTTTTCCATTTATCTATGGATGGACACTTGAGTTGCTTCCATATCTTGGCTTTTGGAAATAATGTTGCAATAAACACAGGGGAGCAGATACCTTTTCAAATTTTGAATTACTGGATCATATGATAATTCTATTTTTAATTTTTTGAGGAACATCCATACTGTTTTTCACAGTGGATGCACCAACTTGCATTCTCACCAAGAGTGCACAAGGATTCCTTTTTCTCCACATTCTTGCCAACACTTGTTATATATTTTCTTGTCTTTTTTATTCTAGCCATTCTGACAGGTCATCTGTCAGGTGATATCTCATTACAGTTTTGATTTGCATCTCCTTAATGATTAGTGATGTTGAGCATCTTTTCATTTGTCTGTTGGCCATCTGGTATGTTGTCTTGGAAAAATGTCTATTCAGGTCCTCTACTCATTGTTTCATTGGATTGTTTGGGGGGTTTTAGTGTTGAGTTGTGTAAGTTCTTAATGTATTTTGGATATTAATTCCTTATCAGATATATCATTTGCAAGTATCTTCTCCTGTTCAGTAGGTTGTGTTTTCAATTTGTTAATGGTTTCCTTCACTATGGAAAAATTTTTATTTTGGTTTAGTCCCAATAATTTATTTTTGCTTTTGTTTCCCTTGCCTGGGAGACAGATGTAGAAAAATATTGCTAAGGGTAATGTCAAAGGGCTTACTGTCTAGGTTTTCTTCTAGGAGTTTTATGGTTTCAGGTCTCACATTTAGGTCTTTAATCCATTTTGAGTTTATTTTTGTGTATGGTGTAAGTGGTCCAGTTTCATTCTTTTGCATGTAGCTATCCAGTTTTCCCAGCACCATTTATTGAAGAGATTGCCTTTTCCCCATTGTATAATTTTTATCTCCTTTGTCATTAATTAATTGACCCAATAAGCATGGGTTTATTTCTGGGCTCTCTAATCTGTTCTATTGATCTATGTCTCCACTTTTGTGCCAGTACCATACTATCTTTTTTTTTTTTCCTTAAAGATTTTATTTATTTATTTGAGAGAGAGAGAATGAGATAAAGCATGAAGGGGGGAGGGTCAGAGGGAGAAGCAGACTCCCCGCTGAGCAGGGAGCCCGATGCGGGACTCGATCCCGGGACTCCAGGATCATGACCTGAGCCGAAGGCAGTTGCTTAACCAACTGAGCCACCCAGGCGCCCACCATACTATCTTGATTGCTACAGTTTTGTAGTATATCTTGAAATCTGAAATTGTGATAACTCCAGCTTTGTCCTTTCTCAAGATTGCTTTGATTATTTAAGGTTATTTGGTTCCATACAAGTTTAGAATTCTTTGTTCTAGTTCTGTGAAAAATGTTGTTAGTATTTGGATAGGGATTGCATTAAATCTGTAGGATCCTTTGGATACTATGGACATTTTAACAATATTAGTTCTTCCAATCTATGAGTATAGAATATCTTTCCATTTGTGGTGTCTTCAATTTCTTTCATCAGTATTTTATAGTTTTCAGAGTATAGATCTTTCACCTCCTTGGTTACGTTTATTCCTAGGTTTTTTATTATTTTTGATGCAATTATAAATAAAATTGTTTTCTTAATTTCTCTTTCTGCTACTTTGTTATTGTTGTATACGAGCATAACCGATTTCTGTGTATTAATTTTGTATCCCATGACCTTACTGAATTTATCAGTTCTAATAGGTTTTTTTAAAGATTTTATTTGTTCAGAGAGAGAGAGAGAGACAGAAACAGAGAGCACAAGCGCTTGCATGCAGTGGGAAGAAGGGTAGAGGGAAGGAAAGAATCTGAAGCCGACTCTGCGCTAAGCTTGGAGCTCATGCAGGGCTCAGTCTCACAACCCCAGGACCATTACCTGAGCCAAAATCAAGAGTTGGTTGCTTAACCAGCTGAGCAACCCAGGTGCCCCAGTTCTAATAGTTTGAAATCTTCAGGATTTTCTGTACATAGTATCATGTCATCTACAAATAATGACAGTTTTACTTCATTCTTAATAATTTGGATAACTTTTATCTCTATTCTGTCTGATTGCTATGGCCAGGACTTCCAGTACTATGCTGAACAAAAGTGGCAAGAGTGGACATCCTTGTCTTGTTCCTATTAGAGGAAAAACTCTCAGTTTTTTACCGTTAAGTATGATGTCAGCTGTGAGTTGTTCAGATATGGCCTTTATTATGTTGAGGTATGTTTCTTCTAAACCCACTTTGTTGAGAGTTTTTATCATGAATGAATGTTAAATTTTGTCAAATGCTTTTTCTACATCTATTGAGATGATCATATGATTTTCATTCTTTGTTGATGTAGTATATCATGTTGGTTGATTTGCAAGTATTGAACCATCCTTGCATCCCCAGAATAAATCCAACTTGATTGTGGTGAATTATCTTTTTGATATATTGTTGAATACGATTTGCTAATATTTTGTTGAAGATCTTTGCATCCAAGTTCATCAGAGATATTGCCCTGTAGTTTTCTTTTCTTTTTTTTTTTTTTTTTTTTTTTGTAGTGTTTGTCTGGTTTTGGTATCAGGGTAATGCTTGCCTTGAAGTATATATTTGGAAGGTTTCCTTCCTCTACTATTTTTTTTAATAGATCAAGGATAATAGGTATTAACTCTTCTTTAAATGGCTAGTGGAATTCACCTGTGAATCCATCTGGTTCTGAACTTTAGTTTGGTGGTAGTTTTTGATTTCCAATTCAATTTTGTTATTTATAATTGGTCTGTTCAGATTTTCTGTTTCTTCCTCATTCAGTTTTGGAAGATTGTATGTTTCTAGGATTTTTTCCATTTCTTCTAGACTGATTAATTTGTTGGCATATAATTTTTTTGTAGTACTCTCTTATAATCCTTTGTATCTCTGTGGTGTTGGTTGTTACTTCTCTTTTGCTTCTGATTTTATTTATTTGGGTCCTATCTCTTTTTTCTTGATATGTCTAGCTGAAGTTTTCTCAATTTTGTTTATCCTTTCAAAGAACCAGCTCTGTTTCATTGATCTTTTCTATTTATTTTTAGTGTCTATTTATTTTTGCTCTAATCTTTATTACCTCCTTTCTTCTACTAGCTTTAAGCTTGTTTGTTCTTTTTCTAACTCTTTTAAGGCATAAGGTTAGGTTGTTTATTTTAGATTTTTCTTATTTCTGGAGGTGTTTGTATTACTATAAACTTCCCTCAGACAGCTTTTGCTGTCTCCATGAATTTTTTTATTTCCCTTTTGATTTCTTCATTGACCCATTGGTTGTTTACTAACATGTTATTTAGCCTCTATATGTTTGGTTTTTTTCCACTTTTTCTTGTGATTGATTTCTAGTTTTGTAACAATGTGGTCCAAGGATGCATGATGTGATTTCAGTCTTCTTAAATTTAATGAGGTTTATTTTGTGGTCTTCCTGGAGAATTTTCCATATGTATTTGAAAAGAATATGTATTCTGTTGATTTTGGATGGAATGGTCTATATATATATCTGTTATGTCCATTTGGTCTAATATGTCATTCAAAGATAGTTTTCTAATGCATTTTCTGCCTGGATAATCTCACCTTTGATGTAATTGGGGTGTAAAAGTCTCCTACTAGTATTGTATTACTGTTAGTTTATCTATTCAGGTGCTCCAATATTGGGTGCATAGATATTTACAATTGTTATATGCTCTTGTTGGATTGATCCTTTTATCCTTAAATAATGCCCTTTTTTGTGTGTCTTGTTACAGTGTTTGTTTTAATGTCTCTTTTGTCTGATTTAAGTATTACCACTCCAGCATTGTTGTTTTTTTCAATTTCCATTTGCATGAAATACCTTTTACCATCCTTTGATTTCCAATTTATGTCTATGTAGGTCCGAACTGAGTCTCTTGTAGGAAGCATAGATATGGATCTTATTTTTTCATTCTGTCACCCTATGTCTTTGATTGGAGTATTTAAGTCATTTATATTTAAAATAATTATTGAGGGGCGCCTGGGTGGCTCAGTCAGTTAAGCGTCTGCCTTCAGCTCAGGTCATGATCTCAGGGTCCTGGGATCAAGCCCCACATCAGGCTCCCTGCTCAGTGGGGAGCCTGATTCTCCCTTTCCCCCTGCTCATGTGCTTTCTCTCTCTCACTCTTTCTCTCAAATAAATAAATAAAATCTTTAAAAATTTTTAAATAATTATTCATAGGTGTGAACTTATTGCCATTTTAAAAATTATTTTCTGGTTGATCTTTGTAGTACTTCTCTGTTCCTTTCTTCTTCTCTTGTTCTCTTTCCTTGTGATTATGACTTTTTGGTGTTATGCTTAGCTTTCTTTCTCTTTATTTTTTGTGTATCTATTATAGGTTTTGGGGGGTCCTGGTTGCCATGAGGTTTGTATATAACATCCCAAGTATGTAACAGTCTGTATTAAGCTGATGGTCACTTAAGTTCAAACACATTCTAAAAGAACGTTTTTACTCCCCTTCCATGTTTTATGTATATGTTATCATATTTACATTTTTTTATAGTTTTCTTCTAATTATTGCTTTTTTCTTTTCCACTTAAAGAAGTCCCTTTAATATGTCTTGTAAGGCTGGTTTAGTGGTGATGAACTCCTTTACCTTTGCCTGAGAAACTCTATTTCTCCTTCAACTCTGAGTGATAGCCTTGCTGGGTAGAATATTCTTGGTTGTAGGTTTTTTTCCACTCAGCTCTTTGAATGTATCATGCCATTCCTTTCTGACCTGCTGAAAAATCAGCCAATAGCCGTAGGGGGGTTTCCTTGTATGTAACTTTTTGCTTCTTTCTTGCCACTTTTAAATTCTCTATCTTTAACCTTTGACATTTTAATTATTATGTATTTTGATTTGGACCACCTTGGGCTCATCTTGTTTGGAACTCTCTGTGCTTCCTGAACCTAGTTGTCTGTTTCCTTCCTCAGGTTAGGGAAGTTTTCACCTATTATTTCTTCAAATAAGTTTTCTGCCCCTTTCTGTTCTCTTCCTAGGACCCCTATAATGGGAATATTTGTTTTCTTGATGTTGTCGAAGGGATCCCTTAACCTACTCTTTTTTTTTTAGTTCTTTTATTTGCTGTTCAGCTTGTGTGTTTTCCATTACCATGTCTTTTCGGTTGATGATTTGTTCTCCTGCATCTGCTAATCTGTTGATTCCCTCTAGTGTGTTTTCATTTCAGTTACTGTGTTCTTCAACTCTAGTTGGTACTTTTTTATGTTTTCTATCCCTTTGTTGAAGTTCTCACTGAGTTCTTCCATTCTTCTCTCCAGTCCAGTAAGCATCTTTATGATCATGACTTTAAACTCTTTATCAGGTATATTGTTTATCTCTGTTTCATTTAGTTCTTTTTCTGAGGTTTTTTCTTACTCTCTTGTGTAGAGCATATTCCTCTGTCTCCTTATTGTACTTGACTTTCTGTGTTTGTTTTCATGAATTAGGCAGATCAGCTACTTCTAAACTTTGAAGGAATGGTCTTGTGTATGGTCATCCCCTGTGTAGACAGTGTGTACCTGGTGACTTTGGCTGACTGGAGCTGTGGATGGCCTGGGCTGTGGGTCCCAGAACACTCCATGCTGGGTTTTCCTGGTAGGATGGCCAGAGCTGTAGTAGGCACTGGCCAGGGTGGCCCCTGGGCTCTCTGCACAGAGGACATCCTATCAGAATGGCTGAAGCTGAAATGAGTACCATCCAGGGAGTCCCTGGGCTCTCCATGCAGAGGGTGCTTTGCAGAATGGCTGAAGCTGAAGTAGGTGCAATTAGAGGGATACTGGCACTGTCCCCACAGAAGATGCCCTGATGGGGTGGCTGGAGCTGAGGAAGAGGCTGGAGGTCCCAGGGCACTTCATATAAGGGGCACCCTGGTTGGGTGGGTGGACTTAAGGTGGTATGCAGGCCAGGGGGTCCTGGGGTGCTTTTCACAGCGGATGCCCTAACAGGCAGCTATAGCTAAAGTGAGTGTGCAGACCAGGGCAGTCCTGGGGATCTCCAGAGGGTGCCCTGAGAGGACAGTTGAAGCTGAAGAGGGTGCAAGTCAGTACCCTGGGGTGCTCCATGCAGGGGTTCTCTGGCAGGTTGTCTGGAGCCAAAGCAGGTGTGAATTGGGTTGTTTCTATGGAGGAGGGGAGTTTGGGATCTTCCTATGTCACCATCTTGGACTGGAATTCCCCTCTTTTAGTTACATTTTAGGTGCTTTACGCAACTCTAAGGGACAAACATTCATGCACACTCACACATGTATACACACTACCACTCTCATGTCAGGAAAATTACCTAAGTCTCTGCTTACAGATTCAAGAATTGGACTATAGATTGTGCATTGTGGGGAGGATGATAGACACACCTGAGAAATAATAAAGTTTAAGGATTGATATAAAAGATCATATAAACTGGCATTAAGATGTCTTTGATGGGGCGCCTGGGTGGCTCAGTTGGTTGAGCAACTGCCTTCAGCTCAGGTCATGATCCTGGAGTCCTGGGATCGAGTCCAGCATCAGGCTCCCTGCTCAGCAGGGAGTCTGCTTCTCCCTCTGACCCTCCCCCCTCTCATGTGCTCTCTCTCTCCTCTCATCCTCTCTCTCAAATAAATAAATAAAATCTTAAAAAAAAAAAGATGTCTTTGATGATGTGAAAGTTGCTTAAATCCATAGAACCTCAGTTTCTCCCTCTTTATGCAGGGTATTTACCTCACGAAGTTGTTGTAAAGATTCTATGAGATCTGCAAAGTATTATCCAAGTGTTAGTTATAATTATGAAATCCAAAACTATATTTTATTTAGAGATGCAAGATGCTTCTTCTGACTTCAGGATAACAAAAGGTCTCTTACAGACTTCCATCTAACCAACTGGGTGAATATTCTGATGTTCTCTATTCCCTCTATAATCACACCTGTGGTGTCCATTGGCATGTTGAAGCTAGTAAGCTTCAATTTAGTGTGCCTATGTGTTTCTGCTTCCACCAGTGTCTGTCAAATAATCAAATATTATATAGATCTGTAAAATGTCAGAGTGAACAGAATGTTAAAATTTTATGAGCCCTTAGTTGAATGTTTCAAGAAGATTCAAAGAAGTTGAGTGGCTACAACCAAAATTGCAGCTGAATTAAATGCAAGGAAGACTAATATAAAACACTGGGAGAAAAATCCCAGTAGTAAAATCTAAGAGGTTTCTTCACCTAGATTGCTCTAAAAAAAAAAATCTGAAACTAGAAATTATAGATGATGCAGTGGTTTATACCATGGACCTGGCCTTTCTAAGAAAGAACTCCAACTGGGAGACTCACGCTTAAAAAGTTAAAACCTTTGTCTAATATCAGAAATTTAGTGAATAAGTATACATTTATGTTTTAAGATAAAATATTGAAGGTAAGTATGTATCATTTTTATAATTCCCTGCTGTACCTGACTTGACTGGATGATAGGCATCTACTGTGTCTGTGATTGTATATAGCCACAAGGACAGAGAACCTGCAAAAATGTTTTTCAGATGGGAAAGTACCAGTTATAGAGACCCAGAGATGTCCTCCAGACAGAATTGAAATGTTAACAGTCTATACCACTGAGAGCTGGGTTGTTAATAGTCATGATTTCCATTAGCAAGAAGCCTTTATATATCACAGATTGAGGTGGTAAAAAGTCTTTTTTGGAAGTACTTGGCTTAGAATGTTTTTCAAACTATGGGTTGCAAAATAAGTTTAGTTGTTCGTTGAAAAAAAGAGGGGATAGAATAGAAAATAGAATGTATCTGAAGTTAAAAGGGTAAGCTTGAAATTACACCAAGTAAGTTCAGCATACACTGGCTAAGACAAAAGCTACAGATAACTGTAGAAATAAAAGAAGCACCATATTTTTTAAATCAAATTTTGTGTAGCAGGGCAAAAATACAAATTAGAATAAGACATAAACTTTGAGGATGAAATGACATGAAATCAAGGGTTTGCTTTTAAAATGCTATAGGGGGCACCTGGGTGGCTCAGTTGGTTAAGTGTCCAACTCTTGGTCTCAGCTCAGATCTTGATCTCAGGGTCATGGGTTCAAGTCCTGCACTGGGCTCTGTGCTGGGTGTGGAACCTACTCAAAAAAAAAAAAAGTTTAAAAAATGAAATGCTTTAGAAGAAGACAGGAAGAAAAACAGGGAGGGAGGGAAGAGGAGAGAAACAAGTACAGCAATATAATATACTCTGGGAAGCATATATGGAGTTCTTTATACTGTTCTCTTTATCTTCACGTATGTTTTGTAACACACTAAAGACTCAAAAATAGAAGAAAAATGGGTATTATAAATGCTGTGTCATGTTTTGGGTTCTGATCATATTTTATCTTTTATAGGTACTTTTATTTATGTTAGTTAGTAAAACAGGGTGTGTAATTAGTTCTTAATTGGTAAGTAGCTCTTGCTCTCTAAAGTCCTAGAGTAGACCTCACTGCCTCCTTCCCGCGGTCCCCAGCAGTAGTGATTCAAGAACAATATACACGTGCGCCTGTGTCTTCGTGCCCACAGGGCAGAATTCCAGGTACAACCTCAGAGCAGTGAAACAGCTTTGGCTAGTCCTGAATTAAAATCTTTTGAACAAGAACTTCCAGAGTGAAAGAAAATCGATGCAAAATGAGCTCTTTGAATATTTCTTTTTTTTTTTTAAGATTTTATTTATTTATTTGACAGAGAGATAGAGAGCACAAGTAGGCAGAGTGGCAGGCAGAGAGAGAGGGAGAAGCAGGCTCTCCGCTGAGCAGGCAGCTGGACGTGGGGCTCGATCCCAGGACCCCAGGATCATGACCTGAGCCGAAGGCAGCCGCTTAACCGACTGAGCCACCCAGGCGCCCCTCATTGAATATTTCTGATAGCATCTTTATACCAAGTACTGCCATGAACAGTGGTTCATGGACTAACTTCTTTTCTTTTCCAGGAAGAACTGGAACTATGATTTGTGCCTACCTTATTGCCAGTGAAATATTTATAACTGCAGAGGTATGAAAGACGTTACTACAGACGATCTTGTGCTGATTGAATTTGATAGTTCTGAAACCTCACTGGTAGGATGTTAAGATGATTCTCTGAGTCATGGTACTTAGAAAAGTTGTAATTGGAGATGCACTTATTAGAAAGCCTGGTTTTGATACATTATTTTTTTTCAAAGTTTTATTTAAATTCTAGTTAGTTAATCTACCATATTTCCTTGTTTAATTTGCACTGGTTAGGAACCTAGGTGCTTCTTACTCTAGGCCAGGACTAGGGTGAGGTCCATGAGACACTCACCTTAGGCACAAAATTTAAGGGAATGCCAAAATTTTCAGTAATTAAGAGAAATAATCTAATGCAGTATTTTTTTAAATCAAAATTAATGCAAAAAAAATCCATGATGTCTACAGTAATACCAACATTTTAAATGAAGATAGAGCCTAATAGGGACAGGATTATAATGGGGTAAGGTCAAGCTGTCCAAGTAGAAAACAACTCCACAGTCATAATGCCTCTTACACCTCATTTCATCCCAGCCCCATTCTTATGCCCCCAGATAGGGGACGGTCTCCTTCCTCACAAGAATAATATCAAGACTGGTTTGGTAAGTTCTCCAAAGGACCTCCAACATCCTTAGAAGCACTAGGTAGATAAAAGGTACATTTTCCAATGCATAACAAAGTTACTGGATGTTATTAACCTTTTGTAGTCAATATCTATGGGGTCTGTTGGAGGCTGTGCTCTCTGAAAATTTCTGCAGAGACAGGGTAGGCTATTTCCAGTTCTTAAAGTGGGGTTCTCAGTCTTCTTTCTGCCATGATCGAGCTGAGAAGCTCTCACTGAATGGACGTGCCCAGCAGCTCTGCTCCCTACTTGGCCTGCAGTCTGAGAAGAGAAGCTTCGGGTTGTCTACAGTGCCCCACCCTCTGGTGCCACCATCTGCTTTGTTCCTAATTTTTAACACACAGGTTAGGAAAATGGATGTTCTCATACAGTGTTTTTCAAACTGGGTCCAATCTATCAGTGAGTTGTAAAGTCAACTTATTGGGTTGTGACTAGCATTTTTTAAAATAAAATGTACTAGATTAGAATAGAAAATATCAAAAGGTCAGTATTGTTTTGTGAAACTTTGGTTTCAGTTGTGTGTGTGTGTGTGTGTGTGTAAAAAGCCTTGAAATGACTTTTTTTGCTGTTAATTTTAGTTTGAGCAGCCTCTGCCCAAAGGCCGCGGACTTAAGGAAATAATGTGCCCTTAGAACCTTTAAGAATGCCTTACACAGGAAAAAGAAAGTGCAGATGAACCATGATTGCATTGCCCCTTTTTCCGTAGGAGAGCCTTTATTATTTTGGAGAACGGCGAACAGATAAAAGCACCAGCACTAAATTTCAGGGAGTTGAAACTCCTTCTCAGGTAAGTTGTCTTTCTTAAAAGGGGGTTCTTTGGGGAGTTTGGCACCTATTATTTGGTTTCGTTTTGGACTCTTTACCTCTGGTGAAGGGGCAGCTCCACTCTGGTGCCTGTGACTGGCTGGATCCCTCCCAAGACCCGAGAGCCACGCCTCTGAGTCCCCCCGGGCATCCTGCTGTCCATTTTACATTGGTCACTGCTTACAGAGTTCAAGAGTTGATTCCCTTCCCAAAGTAGGAAGGTCTAATTTCTAAGATTCCAGACTCGAAGATTATGGAAAGTCACTGGCCTTTGACTCCCCTCTGAGAGGAACTGAGTCTTTCACAAACCCCTACTAGGACAGTTCACCTCTTGTAGGACATCACGTGTGTGTGTGTGTCTGTGTGTGTCTGTGTCTGTGTGTGTGTGAGAGAGAGACAGAGTCAGAGAAGGAGACAGAGGAGGGGGCTGCTGTATTTTGAAAGAAAAAAGGGAAATTAAAATCTTTCAAAAACCTATTCTATTCAGACACTATTGTACTTTGATATATATTATCTCATTTAATACTCAGAAAATCCATGTGAAATACATGCAGTTACCCTATTTTATCCTTTTAAAAATGTTTTATGAACAATTTCAAACATAAAAAGTTGAGACAATCCTATAATGAATCCCCTTACAGTCCTCACACCACTTCAACCATCATTTTATCATGTTTCATTCATTCCCTCCCTATTCTCCTCATACACATACACCCCTTCTCCACAGAACCGTCTAGTGTGGAGGAAATCCCAGTCATCAGATGATTTTATCTCACAAGGATTTTAGTGTGACATCTCACATAGACTCTTGGTGGGGGAGGAGGACACCTTAAAACCATTGATCATATTTAAAAATATTATATCTTAAGGGGCACCTGGGTGGCTCAGTCGGTTAAGCGTCTGACTCTTGATTTCAGCTCAGGGTCATAATCTCAGAGTCATGAGATCGAGCCCTGCAATGGGCTTTACATTCAATGGGGAGTCTGCTTGAGATTCTCTCTCTCCCTCTCCTTCTGCCCCTCCCTCCCTCTAAAACAAATAAATAAATCTTTAAAAAATAAAAATAAATAAAAATAAAAATATTATACCTTAATGATATCTTAATAATATCCAATTTCCATCATTACCTTAAATGTTTCTAAAATTTAGTTTGTTTCAATCAGGATCCAAACAAGGGCGAAACATTTCATTTGGTTGCTAGATCTCTTCAGTCTCTTTTAGTTGATAGGTTTCCCACCTCTCTCTTTTATTCCTTGTAATTTGTTTATTCCAGAAACTGGAATATTTATCTTATAAAGTTCACAACATTCTAGACTTTGTTGTAAAAACCATGCTAGGGATATTATATTCATTATCTCATTTAATATTCTCAAAATCTGAGTGGACACCATTACAGTTCCCATTTTACAGATTGGGAAAGTGAGGTTCAGGGAAACTAACTTGTTGAACCAAGAACTCAAATCCAGCTCTGGCAGACTCTGAAGCCCATTATTTCCCATCCTGTGCACAGCTTCTCTACATTGCCTTTTCTGTATTGCTCCTCAAGCTGAAGTAAGAGCTGGTGAGGAACCCTTAAGTAGACATGGATGTGGCTGTGCCTGAAAGTTTGGAGTTAAGTGCTGGGAGCCAGTTAGATACCCTTGGCCTTTGGTAGCGGCACAATGTAACTGCTGACGCTAGATGTTTAGTTTGGGACAAAAGAACGCAGCCTTATCCACTGATACTTTTCTGCCACCCCCAAGCGAAAAAGGAAGAAAAAAAAGTCAAAGGCCATAGGCTAAAAGTCATCAACGAACTTACTGAAGCCTAGTCAGGGAATCATGCCCTTTCCATGCTCAAGACCCGTACTGGTTTCTGACAGCCGGTGGCCCTCAAGGTCTTCTACAGTGTGACTTTTCCAACCATTTCTTGCACTATGTGCCTCCCATGTCCCACACACCAACACATTTGGACTGTTTAGGGTTTCCCACCCTGTCCGCTGCTCATGGAGGCCCCTCTCCAGGAGCCACTTTCCCTCTGAACGTAGAGAGTCTCTCGCTTTTTCAGTTCTTACAGCACTTCGTGTTTTTCGGGGGGACTAAGTTACTTCTCACAATTCTCTAGCTGTTTGAAGTGGTGACTTCTCTACCCCTTTTGCAGCCAAGGTCCATGTCTTACCCAGCTTAGCACCATTTGCCTCCCAAAGTGTCTCACACAGTATCCCCTTTGTGTGTAGGGAATGCTTACTAGACACACGTTCGTTGTACGAACTTCTGCTCCAAAGCCTTGTTGTCTGAGGCTGTAGGAGAAGGAAGAATGGGGGCAGAAGCAGCTTGAGGGCCCTGGTGGGTTACAAGACTTCGGTGAAAAGTAGAGAATCTTGTGGCAGGAGCCGAGGGGCTGTTAGATGGAACTCCTTCAAGGATTCTCCCTGCACATCTGCCCTCCCCCCACCACTTCTGCACCCTGCAGTTTCTCTAACTCCAGCCCAGAACTGGTACATACTGGTACATCATAGGCTACAAAGGACTCTCTTCCAATTCACTGGACTAACAAGACAAGGACTTGGCCTCAGGTGTGAGTGCTGGGTTGGCAAGGCCCCAGGACAGAGTTCCCTCCATGGGGGGTGGTAAATCGCAGATACTGTCATATTTTGATTGTGCTTTGTGGCCTGCTCTGTGGACTACATTTCATCCATCCCCAAGTTAAGAACTTGCATGAGCCTTTCTTTTGACTGGCCCTTTCCAATGGAAAGTATGGCAGTTAATTTTATTAACACTTCCCATTGGGTGGGGGGAAAAAGTCCAGTTGATTCAGTACCAGAACTCTTCCACTTCTTTTTTTAAGATTTATTTATTTGAGAGAGAGAGTGCACAGGGCGGGGGGGTGGGGTGCAGAGGGAGAAGGAGAGAGAGTCTTAAGCAGACTCCCTGTGCTGAACACCCAAAGAAAGTTTCGATTGCATGACCCTGAGATCACAACCTGAGCCAAAACCAAGAGTCAGATGCTTAACCAACTGTGCCATCCATGCACCCCCAGAACTCTTCCACTTCCTGAAGAATCAAGGAGAGGGTCGCCTGGCTGGCTCAGTTGGTAGAGCATGAGACTCTTGATCTCAGGGTTGTAAGTTCAAGCCCCAGGTGGGTATAGAGATTACCTAAAACTTAAAAAAAAACCTTGGGGCGCCTGGGTGGCTCAGTTGGTTAAGCGACTGCCTTCAGCTCAGGTCATGATCCTGGAGTCCTGGGATCGAGTCCCGCATCGGGCTCCCTGCTCGGCAGGGAGTCTGCTTCTCCCTCTGATCCTCCCCTCTCTCATGCTCTCTCTCTCCCTCTCTCATTCTCTCTAATAAATAAATAAAATCTTAAAAAAAAAAAAAAACTTAAAGTCAAGGAGAGCCCTTCTAAGCAGCTTGCTACAGGAGAAGGACTTCCTTGCCAAAATAGAATTGGGGAAATGAAAAGAGAATACAGTCAAGCTGGCCACAGGGATAAGAGCATATTTATCTACCTAGTGGTGTGTGGAGGTCTTCTCGAGTCCTTTCATGACTAGGAGGCTACTCTCTGCCAAACCACAAATCTTCCTTTAACCTAATCACAGCTAAGTCTCCACCCTCAGACTGAGCTTTTCCACAGTTACATTAACTACATCTTGATGTAATGTTGTAGCTCTTTCCGTTGGTTCTGGTTAGGTGCCCTCTCAATCGAAAGTAGCCTATAAACAACACCTGGCTCCCTTCTTGTTCCTTCCCCACAGCACTGAGTTCAGTATTTTTTTTTTTTAAGATTTTATTTATTCATTTGACAGAGAGACACAGCAAGAGAGGAAACACAAGCAGGGGGGAGGGGCAGAGGGAGAAGCAGGCTTCCCGCCGAGCAGGGAGTCCGACGCCAAGCTCGATCCCAGGACCCTGGGACCATGACTCGAGCCGAAGGCAGACGCCCAACAACTGAGCCACCCAGGTGCCCCTGAGTTCAGTATTTTTCTTCTAAGGGAGATATTCAGTCATGAGGCAACAAACATAAACATGCCTAGTTATATAATGGCACTCAATAAATGTTTAATTAATGATTCTCCCTAAATTCTATGTGGAAAAAAAAAAACGAGGAATGCTGAGTGAAGACTTTTCATCTCCACTTAAATTGAGGCTTCTGTTGTTTTGCAGAATAGATATGTTGGATATTTTGCAGATGTGAAAAATATCTACAACATGACTCTCCCTCCAAGAAAAACACTCAAGATAAAAAAAATCGTTATTTATTCAATTCATGGTAAGTGCTTTATGTGTAATTGGAGAATTGGGCAGGAGGGCAATGTTCTGACTCTTCAGGTATGGGACGGTTGCTCCTGTCTCTACCGACAATCCCAACTCATGGCTGTCCTTTTATGCATCCTCATGTGTGAACCCCTCCCCCTGGAAGAGCCCAGCAGCCCTTAGATGTCCTCTCTTCACCAGTCTGGGGGGCTCCATCCCCTTCCCTTGCTGCCTTGGCCTCAGCCCAAGGTGGGCTTTTCAGAATAGCACCTCTGATGGAAAAGAGAGGAAGGGGCTCATGCGCCCGGGAGACCACCTCTTCCTCATGTCCACCTCTAGTTCAGGGTTCATCTTGGCAGCCCTGTATCATTTTCTCACATGCCCCTTTCAGAAACCCTTTTTTCCTCTCATCACCCTGGTCTCTTCCTCTCCACTCCCTCCTCCACCCTTAGTCCCCTCACCCCTAGCAACTCAAGATGTCTTAAGACGTCTTACATACACAAAGATGTCTTAAATACCCAAACAGCAAATGAATTTTCTGCCACAAATTCTTTTTTTATGAATAACTACCAAGTGCCTGCTTTGGGCCAGCCCCATGCTAGTGTTTCTCTGCCCTTAAGAAGGAGAGGAATGAGTGCGCATAGATAAAGAGCTGACCACAGTGTTGGGGCCCAGACAGACTGGGCCCTGCCCAGCTGGGGGTCAAAGACAGCTTCCTAGGGGACAGCACCCAGTCTTCCCTACCAGAATCTACGTGAACACAGAAAGGGGGTTGGGAGAAATCTGGACTCTCTGGGGCGGTGGGGGGGGGGGGGGGTGTCTTTCAGCCTCCTAGCTCTTACTAGTTATTACCAGGAGTAAAAATCCTTATAAACTTTAAAAGAGCTGACTGTTCATCTGCTTCGAGAATGTCAAGAGAGAGACTGGGATCCACCATCACCCAGGGAGGCAGGAAAATTAGATCATCCATCTCTGGGACTTGAGAAAGGAAATGGAAGGGGAGGGGAGGAGGAGGGAGAGAGATGGAACCATCCTCAATCTCTAATTCACCATCACCCACCTCCCTTCCTGCAGAGCTCACAGGGGAGGCGGCAGAGCAGGGCCACCTCAATGGAGATGGGCTGGGGCCTCACTCTCACTGCCAGAGGCACAGCAGGGAGCGATGCTCTGACTCCCCAAAGTCAGACTGTGGACCATGCAGAGGTGCCGGGTCTCTCATGGGTGGTATGGTGCCAGGACATTGGTATCCATCCAGACAGCCTAGTGTTTTTAGTCTTCTGGGGAGTCACACAAAATAAGATCTAGATATATTTTTTTAACATGTCATCCAATTATTCAGAAATAGAAGAATCCTTTAAATAAATAAATAAATATATGTATATATATATATATATATATATATATATATATATATATATATATAAACTGCATAGTCAAAAAATTAAAATATGAAATGCCTTTTTCAAATTATTTTTATATCCCTTCTTCCCCACCACACACACAATAGGTGGTGGTGAGGAATTTTAATGGATTACCACAAACAGATTGCATAGGTTTCTGGCTTGTGAAAACAAATGTCAACCCAGGGTCATTGTTTCTGTGGGAAATTTTGGTCTAGGTTTCCAAACAAGCACTGTGCAGTCAGACCCTTGAAATACAGTCTGTTCTGGCAGAAGGCTGCCTGTGTGTATAAATAAGCAACTGTTTGTGAAAAGGCTTTGCAGACTGCAAAGTCCTCTAGAGAGTCCATTATGACTGTATCATCAGCTGTGTGTGAATTAGCAGGGACAGGGTTTTCGTGGGTCCTAATGCTGACCTCACTCAGAATTCTAGCTGCTGTCACACTTCTCCAGGGCAGAGCCAGGCTTGTCCAACAGGTGTCAGAAGGTAGTGGTCAGTAATGTTTTGCCCTGTTCCCTTTCCACATTCAGTGGGGTCCTGCAAAAAGAGTAGACCACTTTATTGTAGACCAGGAAAAACACAGTCAGCCACTGGAGCAGTTTCTCCCACCAAGAAATATAAACCCAACCATAAAACCAACTCAGTGGCATGAGAGCCAATACTGTATCTGAGTGTATACTCTGTTCAATTTCCTCTTTGTTAACAATGGGACCAACAGTATCTATACAAACCCCTGTGAGTATTAAACTGTTCCAGACAGGCAAATAGGCATTTGGTCCAGTGGAATTTTAATATATTTTTCTAACATGAAGAGTGAGAATGGGAATTGTTTCTCAAAATTCTAAGCTTTAAAATGTTTTTAATAAGTTCTAGAATTTCATATGTTTCTCAGTCTGATATTATATCCTAAGACTGTGACTTCTCTGTTAATATTTTAAATTTTATATAAACTCTGTAGAAACATTGTTTAGTTAAGACTGTAAGGTGCAGATGTGGAGAACAGAGGAGCTAATCCAAATGGACGAGTACTGTAGGGGAAAACTGGGAGAGAGTTTCATGGGTTTGGTTTGCTAGTCTCGGGCTAACATAAAATAGATTATAAGAGTCCAGTTTGAGATTCCTCATGAAGACTTCAGACAAAGTTGCAATCTTAGCAGTTGTTCAGTACCATGTGGGTCCAGGCTTGCAGAGCCAATTTAAGAAGGGTTGCATGGTAAGTTACCATTCTTTTTGCACCCATGTAAATAATCAGGCCAAAGCTAACGACACCAGCCTTTTTCTTTCTTTCTTTCTTTTTTAATTTTACTTATTACCCGCTTATCCCCTTTTTAGCTTGTCCATCAAGCTGTACCCTCTAGGCTAAGACGTTCTGTTAGCCCTTGGGGTTGGAGACTCTTGGTGCCCCATCAAGATCCCCTTGGATCCCTTCCACCAGCTCTGTGATCCCACCCCCCAGCCTCCACCCCCTTTGCTATAATCTTTGGAGAATTACCACTGGAGCCAACTCACTTATATGGAACCCAAAATCCCTGGGAGTGACACCACCCTGTTGGGCAGCCCATAGACAATGACTAGCAGCTGTACAAAAACAACTCCATTGCTTCAAAGTGTGACAAATTCTGCAGGATAATTTATGCTCAAGAATTCTCCATGGATCAAGCTGAATCTGCTGAATCCCACCCTTCCTTGGATCTTATGAATTCTTCCTAGGAGCACTTCATTTATAAATCACTAGCACCCAAAGGGTTGGCTCAGGGTCTACTTCTGGGAGAACACAACCTGTAATCACCCATTTGCTTATATTGAGGTGTAGTATTTATAACACTATATTTACTTAGTCTACGTCAGGTGATATACTCTATATTGTGAATTGCATGAGGACAGAGACCATTATTCATTCATCTTTGAATCCCCTAGATCATGACACATAGTTGGAGCTCAGTAAATCTCTGTTGAGTTGACTTGAACTAAAATGTCTCTGGCATGTCTCACCACACCCTGTCTATCCCTCATCATCCATTTCTCTGATTTTATCCCCCACCTCTCTGCCCATCCATAAATCAGCGCCAGCAACACTGGCTTTCTTCTTCTTTTTTTTTTTTTTTGGTTGCCATTCTTTTATAGTAACAATTCTTGGACTTCTACATGTTGTCTCCCCCTTATTTTTATAAACTGTTTCTTTATTGAAGTATACTTGACACAAAATATTACATTCATTTTAGATACATAACCTAGTGATTCGACAAGTCCATACGTTATGTTATGCTCACAAGTGTAGCTACTAGCTACGTCCATCACCATACAACACTATTACAGTATCACTCACTATATTTCCTATGCTGTACCTTTTATCCCCATGACTTATTCATTCCATGACTGGAAGCCTATATCTCCCGCTCTCCTTCACCTAGTTTGTGCATCTCCCCACCTGCCTTCCCTCTGGTAACCATCAGTTTGTTCTCTGTATTTACAGGTCTGGTTCTACTTTTTGTTTGTTCATTTTTTTGTTTTATTTTTTAGATTCCACATATAAGCAAAACCACATGGTATTTGTCCTTTTTTGTCTGGCTTATTTCATTTAGCATAATACACTGTAGGTCCATCCACACTGTCACAAATGGCAAAATCACATTCTTCCATGGGTGAATAATATTCCTGTGTGTGTGTGTGTGTGTGTACCACCTCTTTATTCATCTATCAATGGACACTTGAGTCGCTTCCAAGTTTTGGCTATTGAAAATAATGCTGCAATAAACATAGAGGTGCGGATATCTTTTTCAAATTACTGTTTTTGTCCTCTTTGGGTAAATACCCAGTAGTTTAATTTACTGGATCATACGGTATTTCTTTTCTTTTTTTTTTTTTTTAAAGATTTTATTTATTTATTTGACAGAGAGAGACACAGCAAGAGAGGGAACACAAGCAAGGGGGGTGGGAGAGGGAGAAGCAGGCTTCCCGCTGAGCAGGGAGCCTGATGCGGGGCTCGATCCCAGGACTCTGGGATCATGACCTGAGCCGAAGGCAGACGCTTAACGACTGAGCCACCCAGGCGCCCCTCATATGGTATTTCTATTTTTCATTTCTTAAAGAACCTCAATACTGCTTTTCACAGGAGCTACTCCAATTTACATTCTAACCAACAGTGTGCAAGTGTTCCTCATTCTCCACATCCTTGCCAACACTTGTTTTTTCTTGTGTTTTTGATTTTTGCCATTCTGACAGGTGTCAAGTGATATATTATTATGGTTTTGATTTATGTTCCTCTCATGATTAGTGATGTTGAGCATCTTTTCATGTGTCAGCCATCTGTATGTCCTCTTTGGAAAATGTTTATTCAGGGCAGAGGACCTTTAAATTGGATTGTTTTTTTGGTGTTGAGTTTTATAAGTTCTTTATATATTTTGGATATTAACTCCTTATCAGATATATCATTTGAAAAATATCTTCTATTCAGGAGGTTGCCTTTTCAACTTGTTAGTGGGTTTCCGTCACTGTGCAAAAGCTTATTTTGGAGTAGTCCCAATGGCTTATTGTTCCTTTTGTTTCCCATACTGGAGGAGAGATAACTAGAAAAATGTTGCTAAGACCGATGTTACACAACATGTAGTTTTCCAAAATTGAATCAGGAAGAAATATAAAATTTGAAAGGGCCAATTACTAGCAATGAAATTGAGTCAGTAATCAAATAACTCCCAAACAACAAAAGTCCAGGACCACATGGCTTCACAGGTGAATTCTACCAAACAGTTAAAGGGTTAATACCTATTCTCCTCAAACTATTTCAAAAAATAGAAGAGGAGGGAAAGCTTTCAAAATCTTTGTAAGAGGCCAGCATTTTCTTGATACCAAAATGAGATAAGATACTACCAAAATATAGGGCACCTGGGTGGCTCAATCGGTTAAGTGTCTGCCTTTGGGTCAGGTCAAGATTCTGAGGTCCTGGAGTCAAGCCCTGCATCTGGGTCCCTGCTCAGCAGGGAGCTTGCCTCTCTCTCCCTCTGCCACTCTCCCCACTCTCATGCACGCTTTCTCTCAAACAGATAAATAAAATCTTAAAAAAAAAAAAAAAGACACTACCAAAAAAGAAAACTACAGGCCAATATCTCTGATGAACATAGATGTAAAAATCCTCAAAAAATATTAGCAAATTGAACCCAACAATATGTTAAAAAAAATTCACCATGATCCAGTGGAATTTATGCCAAGGATGTAAGGGTGGCTCAGTATTTTCAAATCAATCAATATGATAAATCAAGAGAAAGGATAAAAACCATATGACCATTTCAGTAGATGCAGAAAAAGCATTTGACAAAGTACAACATTCATTCATGATAAAAATTCTCAAAAAGGAAGATTGGAGAGAACATACCTTAACATAATAAAGGCCATGCATTAAAAATTCACAGCTAACATCATCCTCAATGGTGAAAAGCTGAGAACTTTTCCTCTAAGATCAGGAATAAGACAAGAATGTCTACTCTCACTACTTTTATTCAACATAGTGCTGTAAGTCTTGGCCATAGGAATCAGACAAGAAAAAGAAATAAAAGGCATTCAAATTGGTAAGGAAAAAGTAAAACTGTCACTATTGACAGATGCTATGATATGATATATAGAAAACCTTTCATCAGGGCACCTGGGTGGCTCAGTCAGTTAAGCATCCAACTCTTGGTTTAGGCTCAGGTCATGATCTCAGGGTTGTGGGATCGAGCACTGAGTTGGGCTCTGCACTCAGTGTGAATATGCTTGGGATTCTCTCCCTTTCCTTCTCCCTCCTTCTCCCCCCACCCCCGCCTCTCCCCGCTGCTCATGCCTGCATGCACTCTCTCTCTCTCTCTCTCAAATAAATAAAATCTTAAAAAAAAAAATCCCTTACCAAAAACATCTAGAACTGATAATTCAGTAAAGTCACAGGACACCAAATTAACATACAGAAATCTGTTGTCTTTCTATACACTATTAATGAAGTAGCAGAAAGAGAAGTTAAGAAAACAATCCCATTGTTAAAATTTTAAATTGTTAAAATGTTCATACTACCCAAAGCAATCCACAGATTTAATGCAATCCCTATCAAAATACCAACAATATTTTTTGGAGAAATAGAATGAATAATCCTAAAATTTGTGTGGAACCACAGAAGACCCCAAATAGCCAAAGCAATCTTGACAAATAACAACAAAGCTGGAGGTATCACAATCCCAGATTTCAAAATATACTACAAAGTTGTAGTAACCACAAAAATAGACACATCAGTGGAATGGAATAATGAGCCCAAAAATGAACCAACGCTTTTATGGCCAATTAATCTATGACAAAGGAGGCAAGAATATACAATGGGAAAAAGATAGTCTCTTTAACAAGTGATGTTGGGAAAACTGAGCAGCTGCATGCAAAGGAGTGAAACTGGACTTCTTATACTATACACACAAACTCAGAGTGGATTAAAGACCTAAATGTAAGACCTAAAACCATAAAATTGATAGAAGAGACCAGACACCATAATTTCTTTAACATGGCCATAGCAACATCTTTCTACATATATCTCCTAAGGTGAGGGGGAAAAAAGCAAAATTAAACTATTGGGACCACACCAAAATAAAAGGCTTTTGCACAATGAGGGAAACCATCAACCAAATAAAAATACAACCTACTAAATGGGAGAGGATATTTGTAAATGATATATCTGATAAAGGGTTTATATCCAAAATATATAAAGAACATATACAACTCAACACCAAAAAACGATCAGATTAAAAAATGGGCAGAAGACCTGAATAGACATTTTTCACAAAAAGGCATATACATGGGCAACAGACATGAGAAGATTCTCAACATCACTAATCATCAAGGAAATATGAATCAAAACCATAATGACCTATCACTTTACACCTGTCAGAATAGCTAGGATAAAGAATACAAGAAACAAGTGTTGAGGAATTGGAGAAAAAGAAACCCTTGTACATTGTTGGTGGGAATAAAAATTGGTGCAGGCACTGTGGACTGCCTGCAGTAGAGAGTTTCCTCACAAAATTAAAAATAGAATTACCATATGATCCAGTAATTCCACTACTGGGTATTTACCCAAAGAATATGAAAACATTAACTTGAAAAGATAGATAGATAGATATGTAGATATAGATAGATAGATAGATAGATAGATAGATAGATAGATAGATACTCCTATGTTTATTGCAGCATTATTTACTATAGCCAATATATGGAAGCAACTCAAGTGTCCATCAATAGATAAATGGATAAAGAAGAGTTGGCATATATATGTACATGTATGTATAATGGAATATTATTCAGCCATAAAAAAGAATGAAATCTTGCCATTTGAACAGCATGAATGGACCTAGAGGGTATATTGTTAAGTGCAGTAAGTCAATCAGAGAAAGACAAATACCATATGATTTCATTCATATAGGTAATTTAAGAAACAGAACAAAGAAAAAGACAAAAAATTAGACTCTTAAATACAGAGAACAAACTGGTGGTTACCAGAGGGAAAGTGGGGTAGGGGATTGGTGAAACAGATAAAGAGGATTAATAGTACACTGACCTTGATGAGCCCTGAGTAGTGTATAAAATTGTTGGATTGTTATATTGTACACCTGAAACTAATATAGCACTTAAGTTAATTATACTCAAATAAATAAAGTGTCTGGAGTTGAGCCCTGCTGGTCCTAAAAACCTATTAAGCCCCACTAGTTTTCAAAGCTGAATGTTATGGGGATTGTCTTGTCAGTGCAGGCCTCCTGTGCCTGCTGTGGGGTCTGAGCCTCTTGCTTCTCCATGCTCAGGGTTCCCTCCTGTTTGTGGTTAGTCTTACCAAGGGTTTGGTTCTCAGCTCTGTCTCCATCTCACCTACCCTTTTCGATCTGATCTCCATTCTACTGTGGAAAGTCTGTTCTGCCAGTCTTTGGGTCCTTTTCAGAGTTAGTTCCACTGATGTGGCTGTTATCTTGGTGTGTCTGTGGGACAGGTGAGCTCAGGATCCTCCTACTCTGCCATCTCCCCAGCAGCAAAAAAGAGCCATCATGTAGTTTTTATCCTCCTTTTGCTAATGTGGTGTACCATGTTGACTGATTTGAAAGTATTGAACCATCCTTGCATCCCCAAAATAAATTACCACTGATCGTGGTAAATGATCCTTTTAATGTATTGTTGAATGTAGTTTGCTAATATTTGGTTGAGGATTTTTATACCTATGTTCATTGGAAATACTGGCCTATAGTTTTGTTTTTTGGGGGTTTTTTTTGGAGTGACTTTAATCTGGTTTTGGTATGGGTAATGCTGGCCTTGTAGAATATATTTGGAAGTTTTCCTTCCCCTTCTATTTTTTGGGATAGTTTGAGGAGAATAGGTATTAACTCTTCTTTAGATGTTTAGTAGAATTCACCTGTGATTCCATCTGGTCCTGAGCTTTAGTTTGTTGGGAGTTGTTTGATTACCGATTCAGTTTCATTTCTAGTAATTGGTCTGTTCAGATTTCCTATTTCTTCCTGACTCAGTGTTAGAGACACAAGCCTTCTTTTGGAATAAGAATAATCTTCCTTTGAGGTTGTTATGATCAAAACAGAAGGGGGATGGGGAAACTGTCAGAAAAAAGGGTGAAAGACTTTGAAATGAGCAGTATTTTGTTTTGTGCACCCTTCCAGGATTATCTCTACCTCTCATGGTCTTTAAGCTCTTTATAACTCATTAAGTTGTAGAAAACTAATAATACTATAAATTTTTATACATAAAAATACAAATTAGTTGTATCTAGTGGAAAGCGATTATTGAGCCATTTTGTATCTGTTTGTAAACTCATGTCATCAGCCTTTATTCCCCTATAGATGTGCAGTACTTTTTTTAATTGAAGTATAACTAACATACATTAGTTTATATTAGCTTCAGGTTACAATATAATGATTCAATAATTTTATACATTATTCAGTGTTCATCCAGATAACTGTACTATCATGGGCCGCCTGGGTGGCTCAGTCTAAGTGTCTGCCTTTGGCTCAGGTTGTGATCCCAGAGTCCTGCGGGGAGCCTACTTCTCCCTCTGCCCCTCCCCCTGCTTGTGCTTTCTCTCTCTCTCTCAAATAAATACATAAAAATCTTTAAAAAAAAATGTGTACTCTTTATTCCCCTTTATCTCACCCATCCCGCCACCCACCTCCCTTTTGGCAACCACCAGTTTGTTCTCTGTATTTAAGAGTCTGATTTTTTAGGGTTTTTTTCATTTTTTTAAAAAATTCCACATATGAGTGGAATCATATATTTGTCTCTCTCTCTGACTTATTTCACTTAGCGTTATACCCTCTAGGTCCATCCACATTGTTGCAAAATGGCAAGATTTCATATATACTTTTTTTTACAGCTGAGCAATATTCCATTGTGTGTGTGTGTGTATACACATCTTCACTACATCTTCCTTATCTATTCATCTATCGATACACATTTGGAATGCCTCCATATATTGGCTATTATAAATAATGCTGCAGTAAACATAAGGGTGTATATATCTCTTCAAATTAGTGTTTTAATATTCTTTGGGTAAATACCTAGTAGCAAAATTACTGGACCATATGGTAATTCTATTTCTAATTTTGTGAGGAAACTCCATACTGTTTTTCTCAGTGGCTTGTAGTTTACTTTGAATCAGCTGTAATATTTTACTGTTTTTTTATTAATGAGTTAAATAAAATTTTTGACATGTACTTAAAAAATGCAAGGTACAGGACAGTGTTAGGGTATTCCACAGTTTCTGTAAAACAAGTGGGAAATAATATGTATTCATATTTGTGCATACATATATAAAAATCTCTGGGAGACTTCATATTTGATTATATGTGCATAAAAATATTAGTTATCCATTTGGAGCTGGAGAAATAAACAGGTGGGGTTGGGTGAGACCAACTCTTCACCTCATGTCTTTTTTACCTTTTATATTGTGTAAATATGCTTTATTTTAAAAGTTTTAAATGTCAGGGAATTAAGCTTATAAATCAATGCCCTTTCCTGTCATATGATAAGTATTTGAATTTAGTTCTACATTTCACTGATTTCTGGTGGACATCAGTGGAAAGGAGTTCTGCAACTGGAATGGGATGGGGGAAGTAAGCCTAAGAAATGATGGTGCTTAATATAAATTAATAATATGGTATTAGTGAAAACAATGCAAATATAATATGACTATCAAGAACGATTAATATGACTTTGTTAGAATATGTTTTTAATTCTGTACCTTTACTTCTGTGCATATTTGTGACATTCATGGTTAAAAGAAAAGCTGTAAGAATTAATTGAAGGTTTGAGAAACCAGCCCTTTAAGAACTACTAAAAGAAGGGGGTCATTTGAATGGAATAAAGAGCAAGAAACCATTTGTCTATAGATGTGTCCTGAATGCCACAGAAATGTTTGGATACAGCTGTCCAATATTTTCTTAGAGACTGCCCGAGGAACTGGAGTTAGATGAGGGCAAGAGGAATTTAGACTATTTAAGAAACATCGGATGTCTGAAGCAAGCAACACATTAGCAGGAAAGGTTGCAAGTTACCTATGCTAATTTTTTTTTTCTAGAAAGGTGAAGAGATGAAATTCTAAGTCCTAGGAGCTGAACTATGTGTCTTTTTTCCCTCTCCAGCCTTATAAATTGTGCTTTAGGAGACAAAGTTGGGCTCAAAACTTTGTTTTTTGAAGACGGAATCCAAGCAAGACCCAAATGATTCAATATTGACACACTATTAGCTGTCATAATTTTCTCTTTAATCCATAATGTTAATTGGTGAGACATTTTGCTCTTTGCTCTAATGAGCCTAACTTTATTTCCTTCAGGTGTTGGAAAAGGCAATGGAAATGATCTAAAAGTACAAATAATAATGCAGCACAAGATCGTCTTTTTCTGTTCTGCTTCCAAAAACTGTTGGGTAAGAGCATGTAAATTGAAAATTCTGGTGTTCGTTTCAAATCTCAACGTCAAACCAGCATGTTGTATTCAAGATAGTTTTTTTAGGTCATTTTCCAGAATATATTTTCAGTTCAGAGTGTTGCTTTGCCTTTCACTTTTCCATACATGCTAAGCATGTTCCCAGGAATCAGAATTTTAAATTCATGTATCTGGTCATTTTTTAGCCATATTGTCTTCTTGGTCATTTTATAATATGGCACTGATTCTGAAATTTTAGTGTGCATGGGAATCACCTAGGAGCCTGTAAAGATGCAGATACCTAGACTGTACCCCAAAAGTATGATTCAAGAAATCTGGAATGGGGTCCAGGAATCTCTAGAGTTAGCAATGTCCCAAGTGATTCTACCTCAGATGTCCTATGGGAGTGCACTGTGAGAAGTAACGCAAGAGTGGTCAGATGAGGGACATATATGTCTTTGCCCAAAGCAATGGGACCTGATAGTGTGTTTTCTTAAATGCTGAAGAAGTGCCTTAGACTACCTACCTTTTCTAAAGCAATAAGAAACCTTCCTGGGTCTAAGAAATATAAACCCTCAAAATTCTCTCTCAGGGTTTTGTCTTTCTTCTCCTATTACTTTTCCAACACCACTCCTTCCCCTTTGCCCCACGGACGGCACTCACCCAGACCTGATCCTCAACTTTCTGTTCTTATTTCTGCACATACTCTACTCTTGGTTCTGCTCATCCATTCCCCTGCTTTAAACTATTTTTTTTTTTCTTTCATCCACTCTGCACATGTTTATGAGCATCCACCATGTGGTAGGTGCAGGAGCTACAACAACGTAAGCACATTTGCCTCTGCCCCAACAATGTAACCACATTTGTCAATCCAAATTTGTCAGATGAGCTTTTCCTCTGCCTCTGCAAATGATACCAGAATTCTCTCACTCAGGCCTTAAAATGTAGTATCTTTGATTCTCTCTTCGCCGTGGGCCCACATCCAGTCACCAATTCCTGTTGATTATACCTTTGAAATCTCTCTTCATTCTCTCCATTCCTTTCTGTTCCCATTGCCACCGCCTAGTCCAGCACCTCATTTGCTCATGCCCAGATCTCTACAGTGGTCTCCCTACCTTTTCCTTCTCCTCATATAATACAGTGTAGAGAGATCTGCAATATGCAGGTATTTCTCTGCTCCTACTGTGAAAAGCTGTAAGTAGAGGAGAAGAACGCACTGTGTGCTTGTAGTCAAAGCCAGTTAATATCTTTGGCTCAGTATATCTGTAGAATAAAAATCACATCTCAAGTGTTGTGAGGATTCGATTAGATAATATATGTGAAATTGCCTTGTGAGCTATAATCACTAAATGATAACTATAGGCCACGTTATCACATAGGACATGCCCCCCCAACATACACACACATGCTTCAACAACTTATTTCCTGGCTCTTGAACCTTTAATATATTTCTCTATCATACGTGAGACCTGAGCTTATTTCTATCAGTAACTTGACCCGCAGAATCCATTCCAAGTAGATTGGGTACCCTCTGGCCCTTGGAACACAACACTCTCATTTCTATTTCATAGGTTTGGTGGTCTTTCCTCTCCCTCCCCCACACCACCCTTTCTGCACAGGATTCTCTTTTCAGTGCTCCTCATGTATACAGATCCTTCCAATCCCAACTCCATTTCATTCCTCTGTGAAGCATTTTTTTTTTTACACGATTTTATTTATGTGACACACAGCGAGAGAGGTAACACAAGCAGGGGGAGTGGGCGAGGGAGAAGCAGGCTTCCCGCTGAGCAGGGAGCCTGACACAGGGCATGGGGCTCCATCCCAGGACCCTGGGATCATGACTTGAGCCGAAGGCAGACGCTTAATGACTGAGCCACCCAGGCGCCCCTCTATGAAGCTTTCTTACTCTGTGCTTCTCATTAACCTCCCCAGAGCACACAACCACACACAGTCTTCATTATCCAGCCTGACATGTAATCTATGCCATTCTACTATTGTTTCTTATGTCTGTAGCTCCCTGAAGCATCACCTGAGTCTGCACCTTCTTTTTGTATTTTGCACAAGGACTAGCACAGACCTTTCTCATTGCGGGTGCCACTATTATACAAGGGTAAATCAGTAACAAAGAAATACTCAGTATAGCTTCAAAGTCCAGAAACTTGGCCGATCTTTGATCACTCCATCCAGTAGCCGGCTATGGACAAGGCCTATGATCCCATCAGCAAACACCTTTTTGATAAAACGTGACCAATTACATATTGTTTTTTGAATGTGAATGCCAGCTTTAAAACTGAGCTTCTTAGTGTGTCCTAGCTTATGAAAATCGAATGACACACATTCAACAGTAATGTTTAAATTCTAATAGAAAACTGAGTATTTCACTTTTCAACAGTGCAGTACCATAATCTCCACAAACATGTCAGCCTTTTAAAAATGTAAACAGTATTGCAACTGTATAGAATTCACATTTATTTAGATGTGTAATGACTACACTATGAGACTAAGTGTGCTTGATAAATCCAGGAAGGCTCGATAAGCAAACTGAACTTCACTCTTATTCACTCACTCACTGGGGTTATAGTTCTGAATTTCATGGGATCATTCACAGATTCTTCATGATGTTGAAGCAGACAGCGTAATAATTCATCTATCCAACTGCCCACCTCTGTATGATGATGTGAAAGTGCAGTTTCTCTCTTCTTCGGTGAGTAATCAAGAAACAACCTACGCCAGTGTTCTCATCTGGACTTTTGAATGATTCTGACTTAGATTCTAGCTTTCCTTTACTACAATTCCTGGCAAGGAATAGGATAGGAGATGTCAACCCCTAGCCAGGGAGGGGGAGAAAAACAAGTCAGGTCTGTAACAAAAATTTTAAAGGGAACATAGGTAAAGAGATTTTTGCTCAGTTATTTTTTCTAAATTCTATACAACTTGCAAATCAGAGAGGGAGAGGAACCATGAGAGACTCTGGACTCCGGGAAACCAACTAAGGTTTTCAGAGGGGAGGGGGGCTGGGGGAGGGGACAGCCAGGTGATGGGCATTAAGAGGGCACGTGTTGTGATGAGCACTGGGTGTTATATGCAACTAATGAATCACTGAACACTACATCAAAAACTTACGATGTACAACTTGCATATATTTTCAAATAAGAAAAAATACCAAAGTATGTTTACTGCAGAGTAGTGATCACATTTTTGTTTTGTATCTTTAAAACACATTGCTCCCCATAATTTATAAAGTACTTTAAAATGAGGGAGATTTGACTTTCCTTTGAATTGATATATAATTCATTTTAAATAGTATTTTTAATCCAATATTTATTTTCCTTATGAAAAATGAGGACATTTACTTTGGTCATTACTCTGAATATCATGAGTAATTTCTGAGCAGTCACAAAGTGTGCAAGTGTTATTCTGTATGTAACAAATTTCTAAGACTCAGTAGTTCTGTTTTCCTATTAAAATCATCAAGCAGAACTGCTAACAATTAACAATCTTGATCAATTTAGAGTGTGTATCCTGTGCCCTCCTTCACCCCCTACTTGCTCCCTGTTGTGGGAGGATCTGTTTGATAGAGAAATGGTATCTGGGTGGAAGCAAGTGACCTGGATCGGCCCCTTACCAGACGGCTACCCTTTGATTCCTGAAGCCGGTCTGAACTCTCAATCAGTGGTCTCTGCGCAGACGCACTGGTACAGGAAGTACTGGCCCAGGTAGTGTTGGTAACTTTGTGATTTTTCAAGGGCCATGAGACGGAAACACTTTCACGTGTAGGTATTCTTACTACTGACAGTTGATTATCCACGTAACTGCTTGTAGGAATGGACAATGTCTTTGGACATAAACTGGCATCGGGCTCTGGTCAGCACTATGGAAACTAGATTAGAGGACTACTGTCTGGGTTTATAAATATAGAAAAAATGACATTTCCTGAAATTTGGATAGAAACAAGAGAAAGACACAGCCATTTCTTAAAGCCTCCTCCTTTGTGTCATGAAAGGTTATATAGACTCTTAAGTGCTGGGTGTTTAATGGCTCCAGTTGTTTGACAAATATAGAAAGAAATTTAATCCCTTTGGAATTAGTTTTTAGTATTTTTATTATGAAAAATAACTTTTTTTTTAATTTTAGGATCTTCCTAAATACTATGACAACTGCCCATTTTTCTTTTGGTTCCACACATCTTTTATACAAAATAACAGGTATGGCTCTGATATAATCCAGTAGAAATGGCTTAATCTCCAAGGTCTGTGTAAGGCAGAAAGGCACTAACCTCAATTTATAGAAACCAAGAAATCCTCAAGTCCCCCATTCTTCATTGCCTTCCACCTCTTAATCTGGTTATGTGAAATATAGGGCTATTCTTGAGAACCACCATGGCATTATCCTAAAAGTTCATGCCATAGGACTATGTCACATAAGTTAAAACATATTCTAATCAGATCTTGAGTGTGGTAATAAATCCCTCTTTTTTTTTTTTTTTTAAAGATTTTATTTATTTATTTGAGAGAGAGAGAATGAGAGACAGCACAAGAGGGAAGAGGGTCAGAGGGAGAAGCAGAGCCCCTGCTGAACAGGGAGCCCGATGCGGGACTCGATCCTGGGACTCCAGGATCACGACCTGAGCCGAAGGCAGTCGCTTAACCAACTGAGCCACCCAGGCGCCCTCTTTTTTTTTTTTTTTAAGATTTTTTTTATTTATTTGAGAGAGAGAGAGAGAGAGAGCATGAGAGGGAGGAGGGTCAGAGGGAGAAGCAGACTCCCCGCTGAGCAGGGAGCCCAATGCGGGACTCGATGCCGGGACTCCAGGATCATGACCTGAGCCGAAGGCAGTCGCTTAACCAACTGAGCCACCCAGGCGCCCCCTCCCGTAAGTTTTTAGTGTGAGTCTGCTCAGTTACCCTATGGCAAGTCCTCCATATGTTTTAATCTACTGATGACCGACCACCCACCAAATTCTATGCCAAAAAGGAAGGCATCCTCGAGGAAGGCTTCAGCTAGCTTAAGGTGACTGACATACTTAGATCTAGGGCAGAAGTTATAAGACACAGTAAGCATCAATGAAGACAGCTTTAAAAAGAATCACTGTCTCCATTTTTTTATAATGATTTTCTAGTGACCAAATTGCAAAAAGTTTTTTTAAAAAGTAATTAACTGAAGATTACTATTCCAAGGAAACTTCTTCCCTATCTGGAAATTCATTCCTGAGTCTAGAAGTTCTCTAGAATTCTAGTTCTCTAGTACTTTAAGGAGTATTTGTTCAGTGCTGAGAATTTGAGATGTATTGATATCATACCATCCATCATCCAATACAAAAAGGGAAAAATATTTTTAAAAGTTTTGAAGTAGTTATGATTGTACATGGCATGAACTGACAGTTCTCATTACATATAATCCTAGCCTTTTCTTCAAATCTGAACATCTCATCATACCTCAAGTCCGGTAAGGCAACAGTAAATGGAACATCTGGTCTACATACTTCTAATACACATATTTAATGGAGTGAATTTTGGGTTTTTGATGGAAAATTTTTCTCTGGGTGTAAACAAACTTTGACTCATAACATGAAGAAAGTGCCTCAGGAGACAGCTGGGTAGAACTTCATTTGGTGCTACTGCTCCAGGGTAGTTCTTGCTAAGGGGCACAATTTTTCCTTTACAGCACCATGATCGTGTTGGAGAGGCAACACATTAGATCACTTTTCTCCTCACTTTTATAGATTACTAGGTTTCCCTACTACTAGGTACAGCGGTTTTATTCGTTACAAGGTGGTTAGCTAGCCAAATATGCCAATGTTCTCATTTAAGAGACACTTGGTATTTTAGTACTTGGTTTTAATACACATCCAGTCTGATTTCATATGGCAATTTGTCTTACTAAAGTCAATGTCTCTAATTCCATAAAAGGCAATGTGAGAAGAATCAGTGACATGTTGTTATTGATGATTAAGATTTTGTTCGCTAGTCAAGGGGGGGGGGGTAGGACTTGGCTTCCGGGAAGCTAACAGAGATGCAGGAGAGGGGCTGAGACCAACCTCGGTTGACCTTCCATGCCTGAAACAATGTTTCTTCTTTTCTAGGCTTTATCTTCCAAGAAATGAATTGGATAATCCCCATAAACAAAAAACATGGAAAATTTACCGTCCAGAGTTTGCAGTCGAGGTGTATTTTGATGAAGTCGTAGCTGATACCTGATCAAGTGTAGTTCCCTTTCTAGGACAGAATCATGTTCTTCACAATCCCTGCCACATATTTATGTCTTCTAAACCTACTTCCTTGCTGGTATGCTTATATTTACATTTATGTACATACGTTTTTGAGAAACCTTAAATATATACAAAGTAAAATGTCAGTGGTGCTTTTTATGTTTAAGAGCTTGAAAATAACATTTAAAATGATTCCTCACCATATTGTGTGAGGCTTATTATGTATTTTTGGATAAGTATTCCCTACTTTCACATTTGTAATTTCAGATTAGAAAGGTCATTTCTATTTTCTTCCTCTACTTGATTTATAAGCTGTTTAATAAACATCAGATTGGCACCAAAGCCTGTTTTAAGCCCAGAGAACTGCTTCCCACTGGTGCTTGTGTTCAAGCTTCATCACACACACTGTCCTGGGGGAGGACAAGAGAATCTTAGTAAACATAAGCAGACATTACTGTAGATTCTTTTTTTGTAGCATCACAGTGAAGTCAAAGGAAATGTCTGCCTAGAGAAATCTAGATTATTTAAAAATCCAACCCTCTCCCCTCCCTGACCCTGCTCCCAGCCAAATTCATTTAAATGTAGGAAACTCTGTGAAGAAAGATCTTTTCATTATAAACACTGGTTAGTCCTATGTCCATAGGGAATCCTATTCTCTTTGGTGCTGGATGCTATTTTGTTCTAAGTACCTTCACGTCATTGTATCTTACTTGTCCTTACTTATGGACATGGCCTGGATACAGGTGCTCTTTTCGCCTCCAAATAGCCCTCAAAGGGTCCCAGCTGCCAGTGCAACAGCCCACCTAAAGGCTTTTTAGGAAAAGATCGGACTACATTACTTGCTGTAATCTGTGTTACAGGAACACGTGTTGTGGCAGAACAGCATGTACTGTTCCCTTGAAAATGCACGCAGCCGTAAGTCACAGAGCTTAGGCGCAGACCAGGTGGCAGGCTTAGGTATGGGGGGCGGGGGGATACTTAGCTGGCAATAAGGAAGGAAGGAAACCCCAATTTTTAAGACTTGCTTTTTAAAAGAAGACTATAGTTAAGGTTTCTCTTCCCTAACCCTCCACGATGCATCAAAATTCCTGGCCATTATGAGTTTCCACCCTTGTGCTTTTTGCTCATATAAAGAGAATTTATGGGGGCTGCCTCCTTAGAACCTGATGTAAATACTTCCTTGAACAACTTGAGAATTTTACATCATAATACATCTGAATGATAGTGGTTTTATCAAATAGAACTGACTACCCTGGAATAGAATTACCCAAAATTTATAGGAAGTTTAACTTTTTAAAAATAGAATAGCATCCTGCCACATCAGTCTCATCACACGCATAACCAGGCAGAGAATAAAGCTAGCGGGCCAACTTTCACAACTGCAGTGTATATAAAGAACACATACGTTTGTCAGTTAGAGTGAAATTATTTTACATCAGGAATATTGCCGACAAAACACAATCCTCATTGCAGTAAAACCACCACCTTGAAATATTACTCTACATAACTCAAACATTCCTCACAAGAATGGCTCTTAGCATGTAAAGTACTTAAAACAACTCATCATATACTCAAATATTAGGTAAATAATTTAATGATGATAGAACAGAATTGCTTTAAACATGATTTCAAGTTACTGTTTTTGTCTGGAGTACAGAGCTGAAATGGTACCAACTGTGTCCAAATACCAAACCACGAATTAAGCAGATAGAATGAAAAAAAAAATTCCCCTGATTTAGGTTTCATTCCTTACTCCTACTTTTACTTGCCTCGGACTGTTGCTATTGCAGGCAGTTAAATCTTTAAAGGACCACGTGTGAGACGGTCCACTGCCGACAGGCCTAACTCGACTGGGCTCACGGATTCTGAAGTAGTTCACTTCCTGCTGGAAGCCAGCCCCCATTTTCTCTTCTGCTTCAGTCCAGGCCTGTCCAGATGAAGCACCACTCAGTAGCTACTGACCATTTAAGAACGGAGAGAAAAGGTAGAAAACATGATTTTCTTTCAAAGAAAAAGCAGATGGCAGACCAGCCGTTGCTCTGGAGTCCCTGAGGCACAAGCCCGAGCACGCCCCTCCCCAAACGTCTGCCGCAGCCCCCGGGGGTCAGCAGCTCGCTTCCCTTGACCCTCTTCCTTCTGGCGCATGGCTAGAGTCAGCAGAGAGGCTCTGCGGAGAACAAAAAGCTTCAGGAAACCGGAGGGTTCACGCAAGGCTTACAGTGTGCCAACAAGGACAGACACGCACACGGGACAGACATCAGCAGGGTCAGCCTGCTCGCTTCTAGCCTAACAGGCTGCTTAAGAACACCTGTTTCTGAGAGAGCCCGTGCTGGTCTTGGAGTGGCACGGAAGGAGGGGGCTTGCCTAAGTGGGGATAAGAAAGGACCCTCTTACACCAGGTGACCTGGGGTTTTATGGTGGTGGTTAGTGCATACATACGGCATAGCTTAATACAATTACTTTGCTTGTTTCATCACTTTATAAAGTCTGCCCCTTTATACAATCATGAAAAGCCAGGGCCTGCCGGTACCAAATGTAAAAGGCTCCAACACTGTAAGAAACATGGCGGTCATGGATCCCAAGATAAACTTAAAGGGTCAGCCCGACATCACTCACTGTGGAGGACAAGCACTAGGTTCTGTCCAGTTCCAGCAGAGAGAGGACTGTGCCCACGAGCACTGTCCTTCAGGTACCAGACAGGGAACAAGGGCTTCTCTTGGCTTTGGCACTCTGCTCCCGGGAAGGGTTTCTGAACGGTGGAGGCAGTAAGTGAGTGGTCCGAAGTGGATCAACAGCCCATAGACGGTCCAAAGAAATACTCTGGAATCCTACCCGGGCCAGGACCCAGAGACAGAAGCAGCTAAGGGCTGTTTGTCAGTCACAGGTCTTCACAAAGCACAGCAGCAGAGCCCCCCTTCCCTCAGCCTCTCCCTCAAGCTAAGGCCCAGCAGAGGGGGAGTTCTTTGGGAGAGAAGGGAAGCTGGCGCAGGTGAGGGGCGTGCTACTCCCACCGCACCTGACTGTGCATCAGGTGCAGAAGATGATCCCACCAAGGAAATGAATGGCACTATTTTAACAGTAGAACATCTTGGGAAAATCCAAGAGGCTTACTCCTAACTTAAATCGTTCACGTGGAAGCCACACCAGTATGCAGGTATGTTCTCCTCTACAAAATCTACATGGATATTTTAGTTTTCAAGCACCACAGAAAAACTTAACTTTAGCCACTCAGTGTAGTGCAGGTACTAAGATTTTAAAAGAGAGCCTACATCTAGAATAAGGAATCGTTCATAGCCAGCTTCATGAAACATGGTTACCTCTGAGGTTTTCTGGTGAGATCTGAGAATTCAACATGTGACCACCCAATCTGCATGGACACATACAGGTTTATGCCAAAGCCCCGACAAAACTATATTTAGCCTTTCAGACTGTGCGCAGGGCCGGCAGCTCACCCTTAATGTCCCACCAAGGACAAAAGCAGCAACTTCTCTACTTCAGTACAAATATGGGCAGAAATTTTAGGATATAAAATAGAGGCCCTTTCCACAAAGTTTAAGATTTAGGGTAGAATAAGGGAAGACCAAACAAAACAAAAAATTCCTACGAAACCAAAATAATTCCACATTGGTCTTGTACTCCACGAAACCCTGAGATGAACTGTAGTCGTCAAATGCCTAGACTTGGATCTCGGTTCACCAGGACACTTCAATAGGCTTCAAACTGGCTCATCATCAGCTTCCTGCTATATTCATAGGCCAAAAAGAGCGCCCCATTGGCAGGGAATGCTCGAATCATAGTAGGTTTCAGTCCAGAATATAAGGCCGTTATTCCTAGAAGACAAAAAGTGATCAAAGACTGAGACGCCCCTCCTCGGAGAGACCCCGTGAAGCCTCAGAGCACAGGGCTGGACACCTACAAATCCAGACAACGCACTGAACGCCAACAAGTGCTGGGAGGACTTTTTCCAGGTTTCCCTGGATGAATGGGAACGAAAGAGACTAATGGAAACGAGGACAGGCATCAGGTCTTCCAGCAAAGCTGGGTGATGCTCAGGTACCACACACTAATCCCAGGCCCAGTTCACTCCTGGTAAGTGGACTGGGCAGAACAGAGGCCTCACCTGGGCAGACAGAAGCAACCCCAGGACCACAGGGGGTGGCAGCCTTGCAGGGTCACCACGAGGCATCGGGCCAAAAGCAGAGTCAGAATCCTGGGTCTACTGCTGGCACTGCCCAAGGTGGTTATGAAGATCCAAGTGGACGAGGGAGGCCTAAGTACTTTGTGAAACTATGAAGTGTCACTCAACTTTGGGGTATGAACTAAACGGTTTCCACACCCTGCGACTGTGCTCGCTCTCAAAATCAAGCCCGAGAAGTTCACATCCCAAGGTGGAAGATGTATAGAGGATGCTGGAAGGACAGGTCTTTACTCACCAGTGGCATGATCCTGGCGTTATACCAACATCACCTAGAAAATCTTTATCCTCCTGCATAACTCTCAAAATTCAGAGCCAATCACTTTCAGGAAGTCTTAGCATTAAGGACTTGCTGCACGTTCTTTTAAATCCCTTGGTGGCTCTGTTAGAGATCATTTTCTGATACTATCCATATTATATAAAACAAGTGGTGCTGACTTCAAAGCATTTGTCCCCTTAGGCAGTCTATATTTTTAAAGTTCCCTCCAGCCTATTTAGAACAAAGAATCCTGGCCCAGGAGTGAGGAACAACAACATCAAACGTTCTTGAGAATGGAAGGAAGCTAAAGAAGGGGTTTGGAAGCGGGAAACTGTGCTAGAAAAGGGACAGGAGACGGGGGGGGGGGGGGGGGGGGGGGGGGGAGAGAGCAACCACGCACACGTGATCAACCTCAACGAGGCTTACAGTGAAATGACCAGTCTGTACATAGCCACTCCGTTTCTGCAATGAGCAGACTCACCTTCATTTTTCACAATGCTTATGAAGGTTCCGATAAATCCTGCCTGTTTTCCAGACATAGAAAGAACTTGAATTCTGGATTTGACGCAATCCACTGGGTAAACAGCAAGCCAGAGGCAGATTCCACCAACTCCACCGCTTAACATCAGAGGGACAGGGCCTGGACAAGGACATGAGCAAACAGTGGTTTTTGTCTCAAAAACAGCATTTCCAGAATTCAGTGTAGGAGAGGCTGCAGGTAGACGGGAATAAAAATGCTGATGCTTGGGGCGCCTGGGTGGCTCAGTCAGTAAGGCGTCTGCCTTCAGCTCAGGTCATGACTTCAGGGATCAAGCCCGCTCCGGGGTCCCTGCTCACGGGCACAAGGACCCATGTGGCACTCTGGGTCTGCCCTCATCACGGTAGGACCGCATTGGTGCTGGTCACTGTGACGCTGTGGCTCACCTGGCCTGCCCTCCAGAGGGCTGGCCCACACAGAACCAGCAGGCCCCCAGCAACATGGCAATGCCCCCCCGCCCCCCGCCATGGGGAAGGAGAACAGTGCCCAGTGAAACACAGGTCACATTTTTTCCAACCCTCTCAGTCTGAAGTTTTTCATTATTTTAATGCCCCACAGCCCTGATTCTTCCTTTACCATGAAAACCAAAGTTGTCTTATTAAACACGATACTTAAGCCTGGGAGCTTGCCTAACCCCAGAATAAGTCCAAAACACTGAAGAGATGGGTTTGAGAAGAAAAAAGCAATCATTCATGCAAGCCAAACATGGACATGGCCGTGCCAAGCAGCTACACAGGACAAGCTAGAAAGAACGACAGTTTTCAGTGCTCTGGAAACACTCTCTCAAGATTTATTACCAAGTTTTAAGCTTATTGCAAAATGCTCTACAGGCGATTTACCCTGTTATTGGAGATTTCCCACAGGAAAGTAATTTCTGCATTCTCCCCTAAAATGTTATTCTAGTGAAGAAGTTTGGGATGCACTGCTTCAGCCCCATGGTGAGGACATGAGTGCACCCTGAGGAAGGTGCCAAGGTCCTTTCCAGCCTCCAGAAACCCCAGCGCACGCTTACCTAGTTCATCCTTCGATCTCCCTGAGGCAAAAAACGACCTGCTCAGTTCATAACCGCCAAAGAAGAAGAAATAGCCGGGCACTTCTCGGAGTAAGGTGCTGGAGAGGCCGTGGTAGAAGCCCAAGGGGCCGTCCTTCCTGAGGACGCTCTTCACCACGGACCAGACGGTGCTGCAAAGAGACAGGGAGCTGCGCTTAGGGCGGGGGGGGGGGGGGGAAGGGGGGGGGCAGTGAGGCCAGCGCTCCCAGCCTGGTGGCAGGCCTGGCTCAGCCCTGGGCAGGCAGGGAACAGCTGATTCTAGAAACTGAGCGACCCGAATTCTGAGAATAAGAGGCTTCTGCAGGGAAGAAATCTCAGAGAAGCACAGATACAATTATTTTAGGACAGCTGTTCTCACCTGAACTATCCGACAGCGATGACACATTATTAAGGTGCACATTCATACAGAGCTGCGTGTGCCTGCTGCACCCCCGGCCAAGATTTCAGCAGACCACGCCAGAACCCCGTCTCAAATGGAACCATGTTCACATTTCCCAAGTGTGCCACTCAGCAAAGGAAGCCCTGGGAATACTCCTGGAAAAGGAGGTCCCTGGACTTTTTGGAAAATCAGAAAGCCCTCCTCTGGCTGTGGACAAAACAATGAAGGACCTAGACCAGTGCCGACATGGCAGAGCGGACTCCCAGAGCTGCTTTTCGCTAACTGCTCGGCTCACCACTGCAGGCAATGTCTGTTTTGTGGTACACATGAAACAGAAGGGAAAGAAGTAGGTGGCACCGAGCAACACTCCTGCCCGATGACAGTTCTCCCGAGGGCAGGGGGAGAAGGGGTCTTCAGGAATCTGCCCCACAGCTTCCCCCTGTATAAAGGATTCCATGAGCAGATCGGGACCCTCAGAAAATGTACAAATAAAATCCAACCCCCATCTGACAAGCAGAGAAAGAAAAGTCAGGGAAAGCCAGACAAGCTCTTGATTTTTATATTGCTTGCATCCTCTTGCCCTCAATAAACAAATTCCTTTGTCAGTTCATTTGAAAAAAAAAAAAAGTGCATTCATACATTCTAGATGTCATTATCCAAGATGTAAAAGAGCCAATACCCACTTCCTTCCAACAACGAATAAGAGAAATTACAAGAAGGAGCTGTCCAAGCTCAGCAAGAATAAAAAATGGCCTTGTATTTGCTCAGTCCTCTACCTCCCTCAATGCCTACCCTCCTCAATTTTTCTTTTGAACTGGTGTGTATTGAAGGAATCTGTTCACGTGCTTAGGGTTTATTTTGTTTTGTGTTAGTGCAGGGAATGAGCAAGGGAGTAGATGTTACTTGAAGGCAAGACAAAGGAAATTCTTAGAAATTCTACAGGGCAAGAAGCACTGAGAATTTAGTTCTTAGAAAGTAGGTATGCAAGAATTTTTATTTCAGGATGATCAGCGCCCTGTAGCAGCTGGAATGCAGGACACTTTCTGTGTAGACCCATCTTCCTGATGGTGTGCACCATGGCAGGCTTTATCTGTCAGAAAAACAAACAGCACCAGAAACCACATCCTTATTGTGGTTTAGAGAACCCCTTGCTCCTCACTTTGCTCTCAGCAGGTGACCTCACTTGGACCAGTGAAGAATCAAACTCCCAGGTAATCAAAAGCATTTCAGAAAGCTTCATCACGCATCACTCATTATCCAGGTCCTTCCTGCAACTCAGCTCCCATTCTATAATGGGAATGTAACACAGTAATCAACTTAACACGATTAGCCTACCTTCTGACCCAAGTCTTAACCCCAGGCTACCATATACCCCTGGGTGGGCACAGCCACACCTAAAAGATAGTCAACCAATATTTACTTTTGTGCAAGGTGTCCATTCGCTTAAGTTTTTGGAGCCAACAATTACTTTCTTTGAAAGTACCTTAGGAAACAAACTGAAGGTTGCTGGAGGGGAGGTGGGGAGGGGGACGGGGTAACTGGGTGATGGGCATTAAGGAGGGTGCTTGATGTAATTAATGAGCACTGGGTGTTGTATTTAAGTGATGAATCACTAAATTCTACCCCTGGAACTAATAATACATTATATGTTAACTAAATTGAATTTAAATTAAAAAATTTTAAAAAATACCTTAAACTACCTTTTTTCTTTTATTATGTTATGTTAATCACCATACATTACATCATCAGTTTTTGATGTAGTGTTCCATGATTCACTGTTTGTGTATAACACGTGCCCTTTTTAATACTCGTCACCTACTTCTAAGGAACATGAGAGCAACTTTGTGGGTGCTGTTCATGTTCTACCTCTTAATCTGGGCACTGGTTACAAAAGTGTTTAATGACTATTAGAACCCCCACTTACGATTTCTGTGTGTACATTGTATTTCAATAAAAAGTTTTAAAGACTTATGCTTTTGGACCTCTAGGCTATAAATAATAGATTCAAACTGGTTGTAATGAATCTCAAGGGTGCAGGATACAGAGCTCTATTAGAGACCCCATCCTCACCGGGACGAGACTAATTCTGTAAATGGTCAATTTATCTGATTTTTCCCATCAGATTTACAGACTTTGAGTTAACCACAGTGACAAAGAGCTTTAGTCAGCCAGATGTTAAGATAAATAAGTATTGAGAGTAATAAAGACAATAAATTGCTTCACAATCCAAATAAATCATACTGCATATGACACACTCTCATGTAACTAGGATCTGTTTTCAAGGCTGAGGGGGAGAGTGTTTTGATGGTTAAAGAGTAGCTCACGAGGGCTCTGAGGAGTTTTCTCAGAACCTGGGCCCTCTGTGGGGACATGCGAAGGATCGGGGAGGGAGGTAAGGAAGTGACCCTGGGATCTGGGCTGATCAGCCCACGTGAAACCTGGGAACGGGCATCAAATATTCATCTTGGAACCCAAATTGGCACTTATGAAGGCCCAGCTCTCAGACCCGGCTCCAAAGCTGTCTGCTATGTGCCTCCAACACAGCTGGGGACCATGCCTCACACATTCAACGAGCCAAGAGTGATAGGAGGCTCCCCCCCGGCCCCCCCGCCCCCCCCTCCGCTTCCCAGGTATTGAATATCCGCATACAGTGTTCTGTTGTGGGAGCGGGGGTGGATCCAACCATCAGAAAGTTCATGCAGAATGCTGTCCTCTGCCTGGTAGGGGAAAGAGTTCTAAAAACACAGTATTTTGGAGTAGATAAATCTCCTTCTCTGCCACGTAGTTTTAAGTATAATATAAAATTGACAAATACTCAGTGCACCAAGGCAACAGAGCCCCAACGTTTGTGCCCAAGCAGTGCTTACTTCTGGCTTCTGGCTATCTTTCCTGATGACTCCATCTCATACATGGTCTGCAGCCGGCACTTGACAAGCTCGGTGGGGCAGAGCACCAGGGCAGCAAAGGCAGAGGCGAAGGAACCCGCGGCCGCGTTCTGCAGGTCACTGGAAGGGAACCAGCACAGGAGGCCGGTTACACATTCATTCACTCACCACGCAAAGCACTCGGCTGGTAAGGGAGAGCAAGGATCAAAGGAGAGGAACACTTTTCTGAGTGCCCACTGGGAACGTGCACACACTGTTTCATCTAAGGATCCCAAAGCTCTGTGAGGCCAACACCAACACCCCATTTTTCATGTGGAAAAACAATACATAGAATACATAATGCACCCAAAGTCATACCACTACTATGGGGTAATGTTAGGATTCAAACCCGGGTCTGCCTGACAGCAAAATCCATGCCCCTTTTATTAGAGTGCTATGCACAGAATGTATCCCCCATCCCTAAAGCTCTATGCTGAAGCCTTAGCCCCCCCCCCAAAAAATGATGGTATTTGGAGGGGATCTGTGGGAAGTAATTAGGTTTAGATGAGGTCGTGAGGGTAGAACTCCCCCATGATGGGATTACTGTCTTAAGAGACCACCGATCTCTCTCCACCCTTTGAGGACACAGCAAGGAGATGTCCCTATGTAAACCAGCAAATGGGCCCTCACCAGACACCAACAACCAGCACCATGATCTCGGACTTTCCAGTTTCCCAAACTGTGAGAAACAAACGTTAGGCCACCCAGCTGACAGTATTTTGTTAGAGCAGCCCGAATTAAGACATAGGGATATACAAAACAAAACAAAGAGAGATGGAGGAAAAAATTACCCAAACTCCCACCACCCCAAAGACACAAATCGTCAATACTTGAGTGTATCTGTCACTAAGCTTCATAAAACAAGGTTCTGGAGCCATCCGTGCGTGCCCAAAATCCAACCTGGAGCAACCACATGTATAACATAACTGTTGTTGTAGATGAAAGCCCCAGATAAATTTTTAACCAAAAAGCTGCTCATTGCAGAAAGAATTCCCAGCTCTGCTGACGACCTCCTGACCTCAGCCACAGAGGGCACCAGGAGTGCGCGATGCTGGGGGGTGGTGAAGGCAGTGCCCATCAGCAAGCTCGATGGCTGGAGGTAAAATGGCTACGTCGGAAATCTAAATGGAGGAACAAATGCACATAAACACAAAAACCTGAAGTATTCATCTCACCTCAGAAGGGTCTGGTACCACCAGCCACCAGCAGGGCTGTGAAAGTGAGGGCCCATCAGAGTTCAAAAATACAGGGGAAAGTCTGAGAAATCAGTTGTCAGGAATTCTCTGAGTGTTCACGAGGGTCGGAAAATAAAATCCCTTCCAACCCAGACAGTGTTCTGTCACAGGAGCTTGGCGGGCACCTGGGGTCGGGCAGGAAGGACCCAGCTGCTCACAGGATGACTGGCTCCCTGACTCTCACCCGTTCAATGCCAGCAGCCCACCGTCACCTAACCACCGGGCCGCCACAGCCCCATGAGGTAACCCCCTCACCTGGCTGCCCTGGGTAGTGGGATCCCCTCACAGGTTTTCCCCAAATCGTGAGCAAAAGCCTAACAGACCTGGCATATTCAGCTGTCACAGAGTTCCGTTAAACAGTCACACAAACTGAGGTCAGACAGGAGCATAAAATCAGGGGCCATCTCCAATCTAAGCCCCAACCTTCTATGCCCTGGTGACCTGGTCTCGGTGCCACCGGACAGACGCAGGCGGGGGCCCAGGCCTTCTTGGCCTGCTACACTCAGGTCCCAGAAGAGTTGGCTGGGAGCGAGGCTTTCTTCCAGGGGGAAGACCCTGCTTGCAGTCTGGACTTGCTTTTCATTTTAGAGAATCAGGTATCAGACCGTTACCTGGTGAGAGCCAGACATACGACTGTACTTGCACTTGGCTTCTAGTGTATGGAAACTGTCCAACACAGTTCACACCTACCTAGCGGTTTGTCAAAACCAAAGCTTAAAGTGGTTTCTGCGGTCTTTTGGCCAGCCTGCAGATCTGTACTCTGTCTCCCTCAGGGACTCTCCATCAACTCGCTGACCAGCAACAGTTAGGGTCAGTAACCAGAGTTGCCAACTTTGCTGGAACAAAGGTGACATCACTCCATGTGGACATCTATTCAACCTAAGATGCAGTAACGAGTCAGCCACCTGAATGAATACAAGCATGTTGTTCTGGTGCAACAAGGCCAAATCAGACTTACAGTGGACTTTGGCTCTCTCATAAATAATCCCCTCTACCAGGGCACTCGATGAGGTGTGCAGGGCCCCAGGCTGCACCTGCAGTAGAGGTGTTTGGACCTGGAACTGAAACGCAGGAGGCATAGGATAGGATTTGAAGAATCGACTGCTTGTCACCCATTCAACAAACATGTACCTGAACACTCCTGCTGTGTTAAGACCTCACATGGCCAAAGGTCAAAGAAGAACCCTACTTGGGGTGGTGTTCAAACCAAGGACAGGCAAATATTTACGGTATTATTGCTGAAATTCCCGGCAGGTTCTTCCAAGCACTGCTTTCCTTTCATTGCCTCTACTTACCACGCTTTCCTCTAGACCCAACCCCCACCACATAGTCCAGAGCCCCGACTCTGGTCTTACAGAAAGAGTACTGGACGGGGACTCGGAAGACATGGCTGTGGGTCCTACTCTCGGCTGTGAACTCAAATAATAGGATCCTAAGCCAGTATCTGCAGGTCCGAGTCCCCCTCTCTAAAACAGAGAACAGCACAGGCTTTGCTGTTCTCCCAGGACCGTGATGAGGGCTAAACAAAACAGGAAAGCCATGGATGTCCCAGCTCTGTAAACTCTAAGGTAGCATTTCCTTGCCAGGTAATCAGCAAACACTGCTCCGCTGGATGAAGATGCAGCCCCCTGCCACCTCATCAAGACTGAAAACGAGGAAGGTGCGGGGAGGCCACATGAAACAGGATGGCTTCTTGGCTGCAGGACTTCCTCCAGGACCTCACGTGACTGCTTGCTATCTCTGTCTTCTCCACGAGGCATCCTCCTCTAGGAATGCTGCCGGGGACCTAAACCTCTGGTCTCCTCCCAAAGTCTCCCCCCCTGGGGGGAGAGCGACAGTCGCTACAGTGTTCTGTCAGTCTCTATCATGAGATCCCACATTCTCCTAGTTTGTCTCCTGCTTATTTACTTCCTCCTCTTCTTTGTGACCCTTCTGGGCTGGAAGGTCCTAGAATCAGTGCGCAGCTCTCTACAGATGCTATCTCCCTGGGTGACTTCATCCAGTCCCAAGCCTCTAAAAAATAAGTTCCATCCATGAAGACAAAACTCTTGCCTATAAAAGGGCACATCTTTGAGACTGCTAGGTACCTCCAGAGAACATTTCTGTACAAAAGGGGCCTACTTTAGTCAGGTGGTTCCTGAGTTACAATAGGGATTCCAATTCCAAACGACCCATATGGCTATCCGCCCTTTGCAACCATGAAGCTGATACAATTTTAAATGATTTAAAATAAATCATTGTTGAAAAAAGGAAGGGCTACACATCCCAGTGGTTCCCGAATTCTTTATAGTCTCTGTGTAAATAAACATCCAAGGGATGACCAAGCACAAGCCAAAGTCTAATGTTTGGGCAGACTTGACCAATGAGTAGGTTCATCTCCATCTTCACAGATGCTTCCAACTCTTCCTAAAATTCTAAGTTTCTCTCAAACCTATCTGGCTCAGGCAGCTTCTTCCGATCCTCTGCATTTTGCTGATGAAGTGGAACCCAAAACTTGGCTCACGAGTTGCATCTACGGCTCCAGTCCAGCCCTTGTGCCCACAGGAGAAGTAATATCTGAGAAGCATCTTCCTGGAGAATACCAACACGTAAGGGTGGCTCATTCTCCATGGTGCATTACAGGCAATCCTTCTGCAGAATACCTGTTTGCCAAGTTTTATATGATGACGGTATACGACTTCACGATCAGACAGAAAGTGGTTATTTTAAAAAAGGAAAACATTCTTCCCATAAAGGGGGAGAATATCATAAAAATCTTGACTATGCAACAGTGTTGTCTTTTTAAACAAAGGGAAAAAGCATTAGTGCCCACCACTCACCTCAGCCTGGCCTGCTTTTCCAGTCCAACCACTTTCCGCACCACCTGTTGGCAGAAGCCGTAGCACATGAAGAGGACAGAGTTCTCGGCGATGTTGGCGATCAGTGCTGGGCTGGTCCCCTTGTAGAAGCCGCGGAAGCCCACCTGGGAGTAGGTCTTCAGGCAGCAGTCGGTGAGGCCCCGGTATAGGTCGGGGAATGTCTGCATCTTCACTTTCAAGGTGTCAAAGGGCTGCCCGGTCAGTACACACGCTGTGCCCCCTAAAACCAGGACAGAAGTCTTCTCCAGCACCAGTGTACTGTTTGAGAACGCAGCATCAAACACCCGCGGAAATGAGAGATAAGCAGCCTCCCCAGGGGCTTGCTTCTGTTGCAGTTCACTCCGACCTCTCTCCCTCCCAAACCTTCAAGCCCAGTCCGATCAACAACAGAGGGTCTCCAGCATGCCCGGCACCCAGCTCCGGCCCTGAAGGAGCCCGCCCTCGGTGGGAGAGACAAACATGTGGTCAGCAGTCAAAACCACAGAACGCAAAGGTGTGGCGTGTGTTCTGGGGTGTCGGCCATGGGGTCAGATGGACCCGGGCTTGAAGCCTGGCTCTGCTGTGAGATTCTGGACAAGCGATACTAACTTTGGAGCCTCGTTCCTCATCCGGTTAGCATGAGGATTAAATAAAAATGGATGAGAAGGCTTAAGATAACAGCTGCTGCATGGATTGGCTCATGAAGAGCAGGTACTCTGCGTTCGTGCAGCCATATCAAAAGGAGGGGGAGAAGTCTGGCAGGAGTGAATCCCTCCTCTCTGCCTACTGCCCAGCAGTACAGATGACTATCAGATAAACAGGGAAAGAGACAACAGATAAACATGACAAAGAGCCTGGCTAATCCCTAAAGAGCCAAAATTTGACCCTTTGGAAAATCTTCATTGGGACTCTACCAATTAATGATTTGTATTTGAATAGAGAAGGCACTGAAACGTACCTTTGCTTAGCATCAATCATGTATTTTTATGCTTTTATATTGTCAAGAGTTTACAAAACAGCAAAATCTGAACTCCTGTAGATGACCCATAAAAAGTCTAAACATAAGGAAAAGAATGAACTGTAACCACCCTGTCATATCCCCAGACCCTGGACTGCGTCAGCATTTGGGAAATGCCACTGGTTAATGCATCCACCTTTCCTGGGCCTCAGAGATCACTGTATCTCAGACGTCCCCTGCCTGTGTCAGGAAATCTAACCATTGGATTAGGTTTTTAAAGATTCATCAAAATTGAAGAGAAGGCTGGGGCCCCTGGGTGGCTCAGTCGGTCAAGCGTCAGACTCTTGATTTGGGCTCAAGTCATGATCGCCAGGTCGTGAGATCGAACCCAGTGTCGGGCTCTGCGTGCAGCATGGAGTCTGCTTGTCCTTCACCCCCTGGTCCTGCCCCGCTCACACCCTCTCCCTCTCTCGCTCAAATAAAATCTTAAAAAAAAAAAAAAAAAAAAGTTGAAGGCTTACATAAATATTTAAGAAATGCGATTTCATAACTTTGACATTACACAGTTATTCTGACTAAATCGTGCAGAGTAGAGACAGAAGAGGGGCTGTTTTGAGTAACTCCCACGTAATTACTGGCAGATTAACAGACATTTTCAAGGAGTCTGAAAACTGAGTTCTTATTTTAAGCAATCACAAGTATATTTGGGATCCTATCCCTACTTTCTTCTAGGAGAGTTCATTTCTTCTAGGAAAGTAATGATACATTTCCACTTTGTCTTGCCAAATTATCCCCAGTTCTGAATTAGTGGAATATAATTCAATAAGATGTTACTACATTATAGTTATTCTCTCTCAGGCACTTATAGGAATAAAATAGGACCCTCATTATATAAAAATAATCATTCCAAAAGAAGAGGTGAATGTCAACATTTTTAAAGAGAGTACATAATTTAGGTAACCTAGATGCAGATAAACTGAATAAAGCATTTCATTCAGAGCATTACAATTTTAACTGGAACTTTTCCATATTTTAACCCAATCATCTTGAGTAGTTCAGATATCACCGGTTGTTAATATATGCCTTTGTTGCATAGCTGTAACAGTTATATTTCCAACAGAGAGAAGGTAGGAGGCTAGTGCATTTTCAAATGCTAACTACAATTCTCTCCTTTCATCTATGGAGGTAACTGACTCCCACGTAATTTATCATAAACGATACTGTCCAGGCCCCCCTTAAGTGGGTGATGACGATTCTGAACACCAGCACCAGCCACTGAGACCTAGCAGGTCCTCAGATACACATCAAGTATCCATGAAGCTATGAATAACTATGAATTTCTCCACTTGCTTAGAGCACAGACCTCTGATCATCTCATTCTCCTTGAGCGAAAAATGGAAATCATTCTGCAGTCTTTCATAGGTGTCCCAAAAGGCCCTGCACTTTATTCTTCAGGAGAGGGGCTCAAACCATGATGTACTCTACATTTTACCAAGGCCAGTGTTGTGGGCTTTCTATGCTCAAAATAGTTATGTCAGAAAATGACAAGGTGTTAAGGAAATCTATCAGGGCAGGGATAGTGTTAGTGGTGAAAACGGGGAGGGCAGAGCTAACGACCAAGCAGCAGACCCTTCACCAGAAAGTCCAGGATCACCTTGTCCACCCATGCAAAATGGAGAACCTCAAACCCGATGGAGGCATTCAATAAATGTTCTGTTTAACAGCACAGGGAGGCATATCATTTTCAAAATATTCCAATCAAAAAAGGCCCTTGATGGACTAAATCTGCCAATCAAAAGATAAAGGGGTGGGGCGGGGTGCCTGGCCAGCTCAGTCAGTAGAAAATACAACCCTTGATCTACAGGTCATGAGTTCAAGCCTCACATGGGGCATGGCATTTAAAAAGAAAAGAAAAAAAAGGGGGGGGAAAGAAGAGAAAGAAAAGAAAAAAAAAAGAAAAAGACACAGTGACTGAATGGATTAAAAAAAAAAAAAGCAAAACCTATCTATATGCTGCCCACAAGAGATTCACTTCAGATCTAAACACACATGCACTGAAAGTGAAGGGCTGGAGAAACATTTAACATGCAAAGGAAAAAAAAAAAAAGCTGGGGTGGCAATACTTACATAAAATAGACCATAAAATAAACACTTTAGCAAGAGACAAAGAAGGGCACTACATAATGATAAAGGGATCAATCCAAGCAGAAAACAAGAGGATATTATAAATATCTATGCACCAACATAGGAGCACCTAAATACATAAAGCAATTAACAGACACAAAGGGAAAAATTGACAGTAATACAGTAATAGTAGGGGACTTTAATACCCCACATACAACAGATCACCCAGACAGAAAATTAACAAGGAAACAGTGGATTTGAACAACACGTTAGACCAGATGAACATAACAGATACATACAGAACATTCCATCCAAAAACAGATTACACGTTCATGTCAAATGCACATGGAACATTCTCCACAATATACTATATGTTAGGCCACAAAAAAAATCTCAATATAAGAAGACTGAAATCATATGAAGCATCTTTTTGACAACAGTATGAAATAAGAAATCAATCACAAGAAAAAAACCATAAAGAACATAAATACATGGAAGTTAAATAACATGCTACTAAACACTAAATGGATCAACCAAGAAATCAAAGGGGAAATCAAAAAATTCATGGAGACAAATGAAAACAAAAACACAATGCCCCAAAATCTTAGAACTACTTTTGCTAGATCTCCAAGAGGAAAATTTATAGCTATTAATATAGGCCTAACTTAAGAAATAAGAAAAATCTCAAACCACTTAACCTTATACCAAATAGAGCTATAAAAAAAAACAAAGCCCAAAGGTAGAAGGAAATAAAGATCAAAGCAGACATATGAAAGACAAAAAACCATAAAAGATAAAAAAAGAAAAAGCCGACATCACAAAAATACAAAGGATTATAAGATTATGAAAAATTACATCACAACAAATTAGACAACCTCCAAGGAATGGATAAATGCCTAGAAACATCTAGAATCACAAATAGAAAATTTGAACAGAGGGGCACCTGGGTGACTCAGGTCATGATCCCAGGGTCTTAGGATCGAGCCCCTCAGCGGGGAGCCTGCTTCTCCCTCTCCCTCTGCCTGCTGATAGCCCTGCTTGTGCTAAGTAAATAAATAAAATCTTAGAAAAAAAAAAAAAAGAAAAAGTTTGAACAGACCAATTACTAGTAATGACACTGAATCAGTAATTAAAAAAAAACAACTCCCAACAAACAAAATTCCAGGACCAGAGGGATCCAAAGGTGAATTCTATCAAACACAAAGAAGAGTTAATACCTATCCTTCTCAAAATATTCCAAAAAATAGAAAAGGAAAACTTCCAAATTCATTCTAGGAGGCCAGCACTACCTGACATCAAAAGCAGACAAAGACACTACAGAAAAGAAAACAACAAGCTAATGCCTCTGACGAACACAGATGCAAAAATCCCCCTCAACAAAATATTAGCTAACCGCATTCAACAATACAGAAAAAATAATCCTTCAGCAAGATCAAGTAGGCTTTATTCCAGGGATGCAAGGGTGGTTTCAGTATTCTGAAATCAATCAATGGGATGCACCATACATATTAGCAAGAGGATAAAAACTCAATAAATGCAGATCATCTCAATAAATGCAGAGAAGCATTTGACAAAACACAACATCCATTCACGAAAAAAACTCTCAACAAAGTAGATTTAGAGAGAACATACCTCAACATAATAAAGGCCATCTATGAAAAACCCAGAGCTAACATCATCTTCAATGGTGAAAAGCTGACCGCTTTTCCTCTATGATCAGGAACAAGACAGAGATGTCCACACTCAGTGCTTAGTTAACATAGTAATAGAAGTCCTAGCCACAGCAATCAGATGAGAAATAAAAGGCATTCAAATTGGTAAGGAAGAAGATATGCGGTCACTAACTGCACAAGACATGATAGTACATATAGAAAACCTTAGGGGCACCTGGGTAGCTCAGTTGGGTAAGTGTCCAACTCTTGATCTCATCTCAGGTCTTGATCTCAGGGTCATGAGTTCAAGCACTGCATTATGCTCCACAGTGGGAGTGGAGGCTACTTAAAGAAAACCTTAAAGACTTCACCAAAAAAAATATTAAAACTGATAAATGAAGTAAATTTGTAGGATACAAAATATACAGAAATCTGTTGCATTTCTTATACACTAATAACAAAGTAGCAGAAAGAGAAATTAAGAAAACAATCCCACTTATAATTGCACCAAAAAGAATAAAATACTTAGGAATAAACTTAACCAAGGAGGTAAAAGACTTGTACTCTGAAAACTATACAGCAATGAGGAAGAAACTGAAGACAACACAAATGGAAAAATGTACTATGCTCGTGGATTGGAAGAACAAACATTGTTAAAATGTCCATGTACCCAAAGCAAATCAACAGATTCAATGCAATCCCTACCAAAATGCCACCAGCATTTTTCACAGAACCAGAATAATCCTAAAATTTGTATGGAACCACAAACGTCCCTGAGTAATCTTGAGAAAGAACAACAAAGCTGGAGGTATTACACTCCCAGATTTATAGATATACTACAAAGCCCTTTGCATGTGTGTGTGTCCTCAGGCTGGATCCCTTGTCCAGGCACTGAGACACTGCTGTGCAGAAGACGAAATCCTGCTCTGCAGAGAACTTCCTTTGAGGTGAATCACCCTCACTGGATTATTTATGTGTGTGTGTGTGTGTGTATTTTTTTTTTTTTTTTTAAGATTTTTTAGTTTGGGAGAGTCTAGCAGACCTGCAAAAACAAAAATTCCTCAGGAAAATAAAACACTCCCGTTTTGAATACATATCCACAATGTCTTGTGTACAGTCAGAAACTGCTAGACTTGGCATGCCTGGCTGGCTGTCAGAAGAGCATGCAACTCTTGACCTCAGGGTTGCGAGTTCAAGCCCCACATTGGGTGTAAAGATTACTTAAAAATAAAATCTTTAATAAGAAAAAAATTACTAGACTTTTGCAAAGAAATAAGAAAATATCACCACAGGGAAAGAATTCAGTTGCTGGAAACTGACCAGAAGATGGCTCAGGTATTATATTTAAAAGGCAAAGACATGTCAATAGTTACCGTGATGAAGTTAGGCTTGATGGAAAATCTGGACTTAGTGGTTAAAGAGATAAGGAAATTTCTTAAAAATGACTTGAAGGAGGGGCGCCTGAGTGGCTCAGTCAGTTAACCATCTGTCTTCAGGTCAGGTCGTGATCTCAGGGTCCTGGGATAGAGCCCCGAGTAGGGCTCCCTGCTCAGTGGGGCTTCTCCTTCTCCCTCTCCCTCCACCCCTCTTGCCTCTCCGCTGCTGTTTGTACTCACTTGTGCTCATTCTCTCTCTCAAGTAAATAATCTAAAATCTTTAAAAAAAAAAAAAAAAATGACCTGAAGCAAATTTTAGAAGTAATGAAAAATCCAAAGAACTCCAGTAGGAGTGGCAATAAATAAAAGATTTAGTCACACAAAAAATAGAAGTAAGGAAACAGAAGTAGCACACTCTAAAATAGTTGAGGATATTGAAAATTTGACTTTTAAAAGAAAAGAAATAACTAGCAAATTAGATGAAGCTAAAGGGTACAATACAAACCAAAGTAAGGAATTGTCCCATGATGAATCACAAAATCACAAAGTCATGGGAAGTGTGGAGGAAGCCATAAGCAATACAATTGATGGATGCAGAGATGCAGCATCCTATAGAAGTAACAGGAGAGAACAGAGAGATTGCAGAGGATGAACTGGTCAAAGAAAGAAGAGAGGAAAAAATCCCCCTGAATTTAAAGAATAAAGCGAGCATTCTACAAACCTCCAGAGAGGATGAAGGAGCAATACTCGGGTTGGCAGCAGACTTTTCATCAGCAACACTGAACATTAGTAAGCCATGGAATAATGTCTTTAACATTCTAAGGGAAAATGATTTTGAACCTAAATTTCTATACCAAGTTAAATTAGCATTTAAGCATTAAGCATGAAGGACCTTTTCAAATATGCAAAACCTCGTCAAATTTAGCAGCCAGAAATCATTCATGAAAGAATTACTGAAAGATACACTCCCACAAAATGAAAAAAGAAAGGAGGAAGATATAAATTCGAGAAAAAGTAGATAAAACTAGTAGATTCAAAGCATGGAACTGGGGAGGAAACCGGTGATGGTTTGAGCTATTTGTTAAAGAGGTAAAGGTTGTTGAGCCAGAGAAGGTGAAGAACTTAAGAGACTCAGGAGGAAGAATCTTCAGAGTGGAAGGAAAAACAAACCCTCAAGAGGAAAAGGCCTCAGAGCTAGAAGAGGGAGGAGAGGCTTGC
>NW_023270316.1:61703879-61719413 GCF_011800145.1 Mirounga leonina
AGGGGGGAGGGAGAGAGGCTTGCCGAAGGGGGGAGGGAGAGAGGCTTGCCGAAGGGGGGAGGGAGAGAGGCTTGCCGAAGGGGGGAGGGAGAGAGGCTTGCCGAAGGGGGGAGGGAGAGAGGCTTGCCGAAGGGGGGAGGGAGAGAGGCTTGCCGAAGGGGGGAGGGAGAGAGGCTTGCCGAAGGGGGGAGGGAGAGAGGCTTGCCGAAGGGGGGAGGGAGAGAGGCTTGCCGAAGGGGGGAGGGAGAGAGGCTTGCCGAAGGGGGGAGGGAGAGAGGCTTATAATTTTAATTAAAGAGGCAGAAGATTCTGAGCCAGAGGATGAAGAAAGTTCAGAGTGGGAAATGGAAGTAGTTTTATCGTGGGAGGAAGGAGAGGACTCTGAAATAGAACATGTAAAGACTGCCTCCCAGACTGAGAAAAGAGAGGTCTCAAGTGGATTTAAAGAAATTGCCTGTAATTATGTGGCTTGGGACTCTGAGAAGAAAAAATTGGTGAAACTTTGGATGGAACAAAAACCCCAGAATAAAGAACAAACAGCTATGCTCATAAATCAAGGAGTTGGGACAGTCTGTCTGACCTTGTGTTTGGCCTATCCCTCAAAGTCACTAGAGGTAAGTTCTGGTAAGCAGAAAAGGCATTTATATACAAATTTCAGTAGTTCATCAGGAATCACCACATTTTTAAGAAAAACAGACACAAAACTCTGCAAACAGAGGAGCCAACATCTAAAGAAACAGACAACGTAAGAAACAGAACTTTAGAAGAAGTGTAATTAATAACTTCAGGAGATTAGAAATATTAAAAATTACCATCCATAAGTCTTGGAAATAAATAAATAACTCAACAGATGCTCTGAATAGCAGAAGAGACATACTTGAAGAGACAAGGTATGATCTAGAAGATCAACTTGAAGAATGCTCTAAGGCAATTGGCCAAACAAATAATAAAGAAAGATCCAGAGACAGGACAGACCCAGAAACTCCAACATCCATTTGACAGGAATTCCAGAAAAAGATAATAAAGGGAATGGAGGGCGCCTGGGTGGCTCAGTTGGTTAAGCGACTGCCTTCGGCTCAGGTCATGATCCTGGAGTCCCGGGATCGAGTCCCGCATCGGGCTCCCTGCTCGGCAGGGAGTCTGCTTCTCCCTCTGACCCTCCTCCCTCTCATGTGCTCTCTCTCTCTCATTCTCTCTGTCTCAAGTAAATAAATAAAAAAAATCTTTAAAAAAAAATAATAATAAATAAAAATAAAAATAAAGGGAATGGAGCAGAGGAAATAATTAAGGAAATGATTGAAGAAAACCTTCCAGAGCGAAAGAAAGATTCAGGTCTTGAGATTATCAGTGCTTACCAAGTACCTAGTAAGACTGATGAAAAGAGACTTACTCCTAGAAATCTGGGAATTCCAAGGATAAAAAAAAAATCAAAGTCTTCCAGAAAGAGGAGAGAGAACCTACAGAGGAATAAGAATCAGACTGACAGCAGACTTATTGGATACTCTGGATGCTAGAAGTAAATGGGGTAGTATCATAAAAGTTCTGCAGGCAAAGGTTTTAAACCTAGAATCCTACATCCAGCCAAAGTGGCATTTTATTTTGAAGGTAAAACAAAGACATTTTTTGATACCAAAGAACTCACAGTTTATTTCTTGCATACCCCCTTTGAAAGAATTACTGGAGGATATACTTTAGCAATCTAGGGTGACTATAAACACATGGACACCATATAGATTATCTTTCTCCCAAACAAAAAAATCCACAAGGAAAACAGGAAAATAAAATGCCACATTTCTACCCAGGAAGATGAACAGCTAACAGTGTACTTGGGGAATAGACGAAAGGAAGGTTACAGATACTACCTAGATGTTCGTAAAGTTAAAGGGTGTGTTAAAATTAATGCTAATCATCATAACTTGTGTAGGAGTATACTTTCTAAACTACTGGGGATCACTTCTCAGCATTTTGGCTAAGATCAAGTATAAACTACTGGGGAGAGGGAGCGAATCGGTCAATATAACCATAGACAGGAAGAGGTGGGGTGAAAGTAACAGAAAAACACAGGGAAGAAGATGGCAGGAGAAGTTAAAAAGAAAAAGGCAAAAGTTGGACTCTTATCAAGAGAAGGGTAATTTTATCATTTATACTGATGTTAATCTTGAATTTTTATATTAAACCTTTTCCTTTCAAAAAAAAAGATACTACAAAGCTGTCATAATCAAAACAGTATGGTACTGCCACAAAAAGAGACACAGATCAAAAGAACAGAATAAAGAGCCCAGAAATAGACCCACACTTATAGAGTCAATTACTCCACAACAAAGAAGGCAGCCATATGCAATGGGGAAAAGACAGTCTCCTCTATCAATGGTGCTGGGAAAACTGGACAGCTACATGCAAAAGAATGAAACTGGGCTACTTTCTTTCACCGTACACAAAAATAAATTCAAAATGGATTGAAGACCTAAAGGTGAGATCTGAAACCATAAAACTGCTAGAAGAAAATATAGGCAGTAAACCCTTTGACACTGGCCTAGAAACAATTTTCTAGATAGGTCTCCTAAAGTGAGGGAAACAAAAGCAAAAATAAACTATTGGGACTACACTAAAATTGTACAGTGAAGGAAACCATCAACAAAACAAAAAGACAACCTACTGAATGAAAGAGGATATTTGCAAATGATGTATCTGATAAGGGGTTAATATTCAAAATATATAAAGAACTTCTATAACTCAACACCAAAAAAACACCAAAAAAACCCAAACATTCTAATTAAAAAATGGGCGGATGACCTGAATAGACGTTTTTCCAAAGACGACATCCAGATGGCCAAGAGAAACACGAATTTTGGCATGAGAGGATAAAGGTAAATGGTCTAGGTCACATTAAGAAGCTAGGCTAGTTAAGGCACAGAGCAACAGAGCAGTCAAAGCAGGGAGTGGGTTATAGTGGTCAAACTACTGTATCTTAAAGAGAGACCAAGGTTCCTCATGAAGGCAGTTTATCTTCTGAGCTCCACACTGCCTCATTTCAACATTATACAATGACCTATCTTCTGCAAAGTCTCCCCCATCCTAGCTGCTTGGAATTTCTGGAATTTCTTTCCTGGAATTTCTCCTATACTAGCAGACAAGCAGTGACAGCTTCCCAGAACTTTATAGTAGATGAACTGGACCACAAACCTGTTGGATGGGGAGGTTTGTTTCAAAGAAAAGGAGGAACATGGAAAAGAACACATGTGTGCTACACCTAGATCACCTCAGGCATTGATGGCCCAATGTCCCGATCCGGACAGTGGCAACAGAGGCTTGAGACTAACCTCCACCCCCAGGAGTGCTGTTGGCCCATTATGGAATATTAAAACAGAGACAACAGGGCCAGTCAAGGAACCAAGCAACCAACGGCCTAGCCCTATCTTGACACCATCTAGCCGTGCAATCATGGGCAAATCCACTCGCCCTCTCTGGGTCTCCTTTCTACATATACAGTGAGCATTAGAGCCAAAGGTCTCTGAAGGCCCTTCTAGCTCCATCATTGGGAGACTGAGACCCATCCAAAGTGGAGCTATGGCTTCCTGTTTGCATTCCATGCACCTCCGAGAAGTTCTCAGGTCACTAACAGGAGGCTCCTCTGCCAGCCGAGGAGCCCCTTGCCTGGCTTAAAGCACAGACCCCTGCAAAGGAGCCTGTTATCCTCCAAAGTTAGACGCTGCAGGGCAATGCTACATCAGTGAGGGGTGACCCTCTGTGACCAGTGCAGGAAGAAATCCTAACTAGTTATCAAGAGAATTAAATGCCATATGTAGATGGGCCCAAAACATGTGAATACTATTGTAAAAAAGCATGTCCACCAGCAAATGCCCTACACACCAGACTCCCAACAATACAATTGCAATTTGTATCTTTAAAATTCACTGTAAAGCACATATGTGGCATCCAAATACCTATCCACACAGAAATGCCTTTCGAGGAAAAAGAAAATTCTATGACAACAGAGTCTACATCTTTGGCAGACTGACTGATGGACATTTAATTCCAAAAGCTGAGAATCTCTCCTGTGGTTAAATACCATCCTATGGGAGAGACAAACACTGAGCACAGAGCATTCGCAGGACTGCAGAGGCAAGCAAATGGGTCCACCGTTCCCATGGTCAGTGTCATCCCAGTGTGGCATGGGGGGTGGTTCATGGGGCCTTGGGGCTGCAGCTGGGATGGGACTGACCCAGGGCACTCAGCAGGCAAGAAGCCAGTGGGGAAATACCCAGGCAGCCCTTAGTTTTCCCTCCTCCTATGCCAGGACACCCCTGTGGTCTCTCACCTGGGAGCTGGTGCCTGCACTTCTTATCAATCTGTAATGCCCCGTCTGCAGCCTTTCTCATTAGCCTACCTGGTCGACCTTTGGTTCATGAGAAAATACTTTGTTCTCTGAACTGCAACTTCTTTTTCACCATTAAGGGAATGATAGGATGACAGGTGGCGGCCCTGTGGCTGCACCTGATCTGGATAAGAGGTCCCACTGGATAAGAGGACAATGGGCAACTCACCCCTCTGGCCTCTCCACTCCCAGGAGCTGCAACCCATTATAAGAATCAGTGTACGGGGCAAGGGTAAACCAGGGTTTTCATGTGGGCAACAGGAGCATTCCAGCGCTCCTCTGGCGCTAAAATAACACAGGAACCTAGAGAACCAAGTCAACCACCCATATACTTCCAATTCCTGACCTCAGGCTGAGTAAAGGTAATCTTTCCAAAGAGTGACCTGTGTGTTGCAAGCACTGCCCAGGAGGACTTACTTGTGGCCTGTGAGGCTGCAGTCTGCCCTGGGGCTCGGCCCCTGCCCAGCCCACCATTCCCTGGCAAATCCTAGAGCCTCTCCTTCCCTTTTAGAGCTTTAGAAACCATCAAGCATCAGCCTCATTTACTAAAGGCTGTCCTCCTTTCTTGCCTTGGCAGTGATAAGGACAGTAAATAGGACTTCCCTGGAGAGATGGCACAGTGTGATTCTGGACTACAAGGGCTCTGAAGACTGCCAGGCTTGGAGTAAAATCCCACGTCACCTGCACATCCCAGCTGTGTGACAATGGACAAGGGACTTCAGCTCTGCGCTGTGCGGTTTTTCAGCTGTAAACTGAGGACATTCCCACCCTGCACCCTGACTCATTAAGTTTTACTATAAGGGAACTACTCTACCTTCTGCTGTTCTTGGAAGACAGTATTATACTTCCATTACACGTATTCACTCCAAGGTGAAAGCATGTTGCTTCTGGAGTGACAAAGGTGATATTTTCACCATCCCTTCACTGGATCTCACTTGTAGCAGGTACTTGAAGAATACAGGATGGGGTTTCCCCTGGAATTACCTGCAGCTCCCGCTGTGAGGTCAATGGCAGCTTGGATAGCAGGACTGGACTTCATGTTCGCCCACTCCTCTGCTGGTCTCCGTGGAAGGCAACTCTCTGAGCTTATGACGGGTGTCTCATGTCCCTAAAAGGAGACAAGAGCTCACCATCAGTGAGGCCTCTGCAGCCTTCCTTTCTCTAGAACTGCTGCCTGGTTACTGGGACCTCGACCTCTGGGAGCTGGGAGATCGGTTCTCAAAAAAAAAAAAAAAAAAAGGGGGGAGCGGTCAAGGTGTCAATGCAGCTTAGCGATTGGCCTCCCCTTCTCCCCACCCACCATCTCCCCATAAAAAACTCACAAGTCAAAAACCTTCCCTGAGTATGAAAGCTACAGCCCTTGTAGGGAGCATTTCAACGACTTTTCTGAAAAGCTTACAAAGGAATGCCAAATACCACGACACCCAAGCCATATCAAACTAGTTTTTCAGAGGCCTGAGTGGAACTATCCGTCAACTAGGCTCAGTTCTAAATTCAGACAGCAGCCTGGGCTGAGTCCCTAAGAGGAGGTCACAAAACAGTAGATCTGGAAAGGAATGGATTAGGTGCTCTGCAAAGTGACACATGCGTGGGTCTGAGTGCCTGCTCTGTCACCAGCAGGGTGGGCCCTGGGGCCCCTAAAACTGGAGTCCCACATATAAAAGGTGAATAACAAGTATTATCATAAGACAAAGGCAATCACAAATAGCCACGTGGGACAGATGCTTTTAGAACTATGGAGCACAGCACCAAACATTAGTAACTGTCATCAAAGTCATCTCCAGACCTTCTCAACCATAACCGTGTACACAAAACACCTGGGGACCTTGTTAAAATACAGATTCTGATGTGCTAGGCCTCAGGTGGGACCAGAAACCCTGCCAGTCATGACAAGCTCCCAGATGAGGCTCATAATGACTGGCCACCAATCACATTTTGAGAAGCAACACCTGGTCCACTGTGTCCTAATTTTGTTTGATAAGAATCAGAGGCACCTGTTAAATATTCAAATAACCAGGCCTCTCTCCTTAGTGATCTTGATTCAGCATGTTTGGGCTAGAGCCTAAAAAGTTTGGGAAAACTAGAGTCTACTGCTCTACCTTCAGACAAAAATCAACTATTACAGAGGAATGGACTTTATATAGATTTTAAAAAAGGAAAGGTGGTTCATTAACACAGAATATCAAGATAACCAATTCTGTGTGGTTTTCAAACTATGTAAGTGACTTATCTGTGAATAACAAGGAAAAAATTTTATTCCATCACACTAAAGACCTTTGTGCCCCGAGTCAGGCCACCTCTCAGAGGGTGGTGGGCCGGCTGGATCACTAATGAATGCCAATGTCAACCTAAACGTCAGCAGAAAATAATTTTATCCACTAAGAAGCTTTTTTTTAGCCACTTGATGCATGTTGTGAATGAGCAGACACCAAGAATCTTGCTTTCTTTACAAAAAAATTGTAAAACCAGCAACCACAAAAGCACAGTACTGGACTTGAAAAAGCAACTAAGTTAAACAGAAAAGACATGCATTTTATGTTACTGATAGGACCGGAGAGGCACTATCAATAACTACAGTTGATAAGGTCGTGGCCATCCTGTACCTAGAGAAGGATATGAGGGTCTTAATCCAATCTCCTCCTTTTCCAGATGGAAAACTGAGGCCAGAAGGCAAGAGCTTCTCCAAGGTCATACAAGTAGTCAGTGGATTCAACTCAAGTCTTGCCTTTTGGGTCTGTGCCTACCAACCAATACTTAATTCCAGAGCATTCCAACCTGACCAAAAAGAAAAGAAACATCCAACCTTGCCTTTTAAAGGAAAAATGGAGGCAAGTGGGTAGAGTCACCTAGGGCCCAACCAGTGTGGCTTCTCCACGCGTTCTTTAGGTGTGGATATTTTTTTCTTAGTTTATATGAAAGGCATAGATCGTACTGCCATCAGTGTGAATTTAACCCCTTCAGGTAAGCCAAACTTAAACACATCAAATCCCACAAGTAACTCTCACAGAATTATTAGAATACTACACAGTGATGGGAACTAACTCAGAACGTGTGGGCAACTGATTCAAATTATTGTGTAGGTTAAGAAGGCGACTTCAACAAGTCTTGAAAAACACATACGGCTTGGAGGAGGCAAGACTGGTCAGCAGGAGTTAGGAACTCATTCCTGAGCCAGTTGAAAAGCTGAACCCTTTTAGTGACCCTTTACCCCTCTTGCAAGTACACGTGGGTCCGACTCCAGGACGGACAGACAACCTCGCGAACCACGCAGCCTTCCGTTTGCTAGGGAAATGAATTTCTCGACCGGGAGAACGTCCTGAGGCCGCATTCTCCACCTGGTAACGCGAACTGCGGGCAGATTCCAGCTTCAGGCTCCAGCTGGCGCAGCAGGCGGCCGCGCTCCCGCCCGCCGATTACTAGAGCCGGGACACAAGGCGCGGCGATGCCAGCCCGTCTGGCCGCTAAGACACCGGCCGGGCGCTCCTGCTCCGGGGCTCCGGGGCTCCGGGGCTCCGGATCCTGGTGAGCACAGGGGCCGCTACTAGGGAGACTGCCTCCAACTTTCTCTTCCTGGCTTTAACGTTCTCGGACTCTATCCCAACAACCTGCAAGAGTCTCCCATTCATAAACGCCCCCGCCCCGGGCCCGGGCAGCGGCGGCGCGGTGCCCAGAGGCCTGATGACACTCCGAGGGGGCAAAGAGGACAACCTTCCCAGCAGGTGAACACTACGGGAGGAGGCCGCGGAGCCCGCGAGCCTCTGGCGCCCCCCGGCCGGCGGCGCCCGCAGCTCCCTGGGCACGTGTACGGCGTGCCGGGCCGCGGACCCCAGAACCCCGGCCGGCCGCTCGCACCCCGCTCCCCCAGCCCCCCGTGCGGGCTCCCTGCAGCCCGGAGCGCCGGCTGGGGCTGCGCTCACCGCCGCGCCAGCTGGCCGCGCGTCCTGCTCGGGCTCCGCCGCGGGCTCTCGGCTCTGCCTCCGCGGCCTGCGCGGCCGCTTAACACCCACGTCGGCCGCTGGCCGGCCCTCCGCCCCGCCCTCCCGCGCGGGAGCTCAAAGGGCGGCCCCGGGGGCCCGGAGAGCACCCCTGCGGCGGGGGGCGGGCCGCGCGGGGCCGGCGCGGGGGGAAGCGGAAGTCCGCGGCGGAGGCGGCGCGCTCGGCTAGCGCAGGCCCCGCCACCCCCGGCCCGGGAGCGGGGGCGCGGGGGCGCGGGGGCGCGGGGGCGCGGGGAGCCCGGGCCTCCGAGCTGGTTCCCTTCTTCCAGGTTCCCGGAGGACTCCTGAGAGGCTGGACCCCAGTTAGAACTCAGGGCAGGGGGTTGGGGGTGTCAGGAGCACTCGCGGAAGTCTTTAGGCTGATGAATCTTTGCCGGGACTCAAGGCCTCAATTTTATGTTAAGACTACAGAAGTACTGGAGACGTAGTGATGAAAAATGCATTCGCTTATTGCCAGGAAAAAAACCCACAAAACAAACATTCCCCATGTTGCCCACCTCAAGGAAATCATGACATTCAAGAAGGTTACACCCACCGATGAAAACTGGCTCTAAATCTGGCTTCTCTGATCTTTTAGTTCCTAATGAGTTATAGGCTATTTCTATACCTCTCTGGCATTTTATTAAAAAGCTCCTGATAAATGGGGACATTCATCAAAACAGCACAAAACTGCCTTTTCACAGATTCAGCACTTTAAATGTCAAGTTTCTGAAACTTAATTACAGAAACAAGCCAGGGAGCTTGAAATACTTGCCCAAGGTGACTTGTGACCCAGCTGGTGGGAAGCAGACTCAGGAGCAGAACCTACGGTTACAACATCCTAGCGGACTACAGGACTTTCAATATCCCCTGGTCCAGTGGCTTTAGCAAGCTAGAAACATGAGGCTCAAAAGAAACCTCGTTAAGGACAGACCCAGTCTGCGGTCACAGACTGGAAAGAGTACTGGAGTTGGAGCCAGGATGCTTGTGTAAAACTCTGGGTGACCTTTAGTGAGCCATTTAACCTTTTCAAACCCCAGCCTTCATGCAATGGCATCACAGCCTCTGCTGTCCGTGATCCTGCTGGGGCAATCCACCACGTGGGCCACTGCCGCTCTGGGAGCCAGCTAGGGCCACCCACCCCCGTGAGGGCAGGCACTACTCCAGTTCACGGTTGTGCCCTCGCTCAGCGGCCAGCCACCTCCTTCTTTGTGTTGTCGCCCTTGAGCCTCTTCTCCTATCTCACAAGGGCTGCTCCAGACTCTCACCACTCCTGCTACATTTCTTCTCTCCCTCACCTCTCCTCAACAGCCTCAGCCTCAGTTTATTCATAAACTCAGAAATAACCAGGAAACATTTGTGCAAATTTTAACCCCTAATTTACAAAGTTACCTTTTTTGCAAAACCTCTCCTCCATTGGCCTCTGTCCTGTTGGCTTGCTTGCTGCATCCTGGTGCCTTGCACCCTGGCTGGCACCAATGATGCTGGTAAAGGATCGGAGGCTCAGAGGCCAAATCACCTGCCCAAAGTTATATAGGTACTCATGAAAGAGCTGGAACTCCACAGAGCTCTGTTGAGTTCTGAAGTTCATGTCCCTAACCTCCCAGAAGGCTTCCTTTTAAAAGCAAGAGGGTTAGGGGAACCAGTTCTTTCTCGTGAAATAGACCTCCCTTCACATTGTATAAATTCACCTCACCAGCTTAAAATCCCTCCCAGGAGTGGCTCTTTCTGTTATCTTTGCGTTAGGAATAGAGAAACATAAGATGTTGAAAAGCTTAACATCTCACAGAAGCTCAGAGAACTAATTGTAAAATCACCTGCTTGGCATCCACTCAAACTTTGTTCTAAGGGTGATTCCCCAGGTATCCAATGGCCTGGAGAACAGGACTTTAGAATCCTGCATTACTGCTCTCAATATAGGTGGGTTAACCCAAAGGCATTTCAGATCTGGGTTCCAAACAGCAAGCAAGTCAATGCACTGACCCCTCTGCTCCAGGCAGTTGTTTGTTACACTTGGGACTATGCAATCCAGGGACATTAGTGCAGCTGACTATGTGATGAAGGGGCAGGTGTGACGTAGGTCAGAGGCGGGGGGGGGGGGGGGGGGGGGGGGGGGGGGGGGGGGGGGGGGGGGGGGGGCGGAGTGGTTTACATGAAAAAGGGAGACTTTGCTACTTCCACAGTATTTCACAATGCACTAGTTAATGATACCAAAAGGAGAAATAATTACACCACTTGAAGTATTTTGGCCCTAATACCATGTGGATGTGTCTTAACAAAGCGTTAATTGGAGTTGTAAATAATTCAAAAATAAATCATCTCTGATTCAAGGGTAATTTTAATTAATTAGAAAGAAGAAAAAAATGCTTTGATTACACAACTCACATTGAATATTGTTGGCTGCTGATGTAACCTTTATTGAAAACTCTCTCAAATCTTTTTTGGAATCTGGTAGAGTTTGTATTTGAAATAAATATGCATTTGGATTTTTGTTGTCTATGTGGAATAAGGGAGAATTTTGTATCCCATGAAAAAGTTGTTAAGACAATGTTTTAAAGGGGGGCATTTTCTTTTGTCTTTTCCTTGACAGCTTTTTAATGGTACAAGCAAGAAAAAAGAAAAAGAAAATCACCTGAGATGTATATTTCATGAGCCTTAGATTTGAATTTGTAATATATATATTTTTTAAAGACATAATTTATAATAGCAAAGACTTAGAAGAAATGCCCACAAATGGATAAAATTTAATGGATCATCAATAAGAGGAAATACTATGACATAATTTTAAAAATCATTTTCTTAAATCATATGCTTTAGGATATATTTGGCTGCAAATAACAGGATTCACAACTATTAATATATTTATTTTGAATATAAAAAGAAATCTAGAAATAGGAAGTTCCAGGGTTGGTTAATTTAACAGCCCAAAAGTATCTGGGTCAGCTTCTCTATGATTCTCTTGACTTTTCCCTCATGATCACAAAGTGGCTGCCACAGCTCTATCACATCCTCACATGTAACATCCAAGGCCAGAAAGGAAGTTATCACACACAAAAAAATCTTTCCCAGAAGCCCCCTGTCAAGCTTCCCCTTGTATTTCACTAGCCCAGAACTGAGTCTCATGTTTGCCCAAACATAAACACTGGGAAGAGAATGGAGTTACCATATTTGGTGTAGAACAGGGGTCAGCAAACTCCTGAAAAAGACCAACCAGCTAGTAAATATTTTAGTAAATATTTTGCAGGGCATGCAATCTCTGTCACATCTCAGCTCTGCTATTGTAAACAAAAGCAGCCATAGACACAGTAAAGAGGTAAGGTGGCTGTTTTCCAATAAAACTTTTACCTATGACGGGGCGCCTGTGTGGCTCAGTCGGTTAAGCGGCTGCCTTTGGCTCAGGTCATAATCCAGGGGTCCTGCTCGCCCCACATCCAGCTCCCTGCTCAGCGGAGAGCCTGCTTCTCCCTCTCCCTCTGCCTGCCACTCTGCCTACTTATGCTCTCTATCTGTCGAATAAATAAATAAAATCTTTAAAAAAAACTATGAGTGTTGAAATTTGAATTTCATATAATTTTTACCTGTCACAAAATATTATTTTAATTTTTATTTTTTCAGACTTCTAAAACTTTAAAAAAAAAACAAAAAACATTTTGTATGGCTCGTGGCCATACAAAAAGAAATGGCAGGCCAGATCTGGCTAGCAGGTTGTGGTTTATCGACCCCTAGTTTTGACCAATGATGACTTATCCCCTTGGGACTGTAGGAGAGACCCACCTTTCCTGAGACATCACCACTGCAGACCTGGAGGGGGGATGTGGGGGAAGCAAGATTTTGTTAGGTAATCAGGAACGTCCCCTACAGCATATTAAGCATATGGGAAGAGGCTTAGGGATAAAATCATTTTTAAAAAGCAGATTACAGGGTGCCTGGGTGGCTTAGTCAGTTAAGCATCTGCCTTTGGCTCTGTCCCCATGTCGGGCTTCCTGCTCAGCAGGGAGTCTGCTTCTCCCTCTCCCTCTGCCCCTCCACCTGCTTGTGCTCTCTCTCTCAAATAAATAAAATCCTTTAAAAATAGTAAAATAAAAAATAAAAAGCAGATTGCATGTCAATATGGACTGCAATTGGACAGTCCCAACCATTTCTGCCTGTTGAAGTCCCCCTGCTATCTACCAAGACCTGTATTAGACACAGGCCCCTCAAAAGCCCTTTCACGATCCGCAGTTCTCCTAAACATGTCTGTTCACTGCTTCCTATCAATAACAAACTTTCATTTAGCACTGTTCGGCTCTGCATTAACCCACACTAAATGCTGGAAATACAGAAATGAAAAACACAATGGCTAGCCTCAGAGAAACTTCAGTCTAAGTAAAGTAGGAAGAAACAAATAACTAAAATTTGGTGAGGACCTGCAGCAAGAGGGGTGTGGTTAGTGTGGCATCCCAGAGAAGGGAATGAATAAAGGACAGAAAAGGCCCCCAGGAGACCCCCATATCAGGGTGGGTTTTCTAAGACAAGTGGCCCTTTCTTAAGAGGAGGAAATCAACAGAAGCAAAGTGCACAAAAACAAAAGATTACAAGGATGCTGGGTGATCTGAATGAGGAGATGGAGCACCCTGAAACATTTCTTGCAACGGTCCCAAAGCCCACTGCAGAACTGTTGAGCCATGGAAACCATGCTGCAACTCCTTCAGAGCTTCTAGATGTTATAGTATGTATCACTGTCCCTTCCGTACCAGGGCCTCTGCATCGTAACTGCTGCTCTTTCAAAGCTGAGCACCTTCGTTACCAGCCTTGCCTGAGAAGTCCCTGCCACACCATGTCCACTGCCTTGTGTTGCTCATTTCCAAATTGATAAATCACATAGAGGCAGCTGATGGAAGGAGCCTGAGTCATGTGCCTGTGCCCTGATCTGCAGAGGGGGCTGGGAACGTGAGATTTCTGGCTTGTCTTGAAGAAATCACTGGGTAGGAAACTCCCTAAATGTAGGCAGGGCTTTAAAACAACGCCAAGCCGCCAGAAAACACGACACATGTCCACTCCAGGCAGGCTGAGCATTCCCATCAGGGGTGTTTACAAAACAAAATTCGACCAAGTGAATTTGAAGATCTAATTGGCTTTATTAAGTAATTCATGAATCGGGCAGCATTCCATCTGGCAAGTAGAGGGAAGCTGAGAGGAGCTGTGCAAAATAGAAAGTTTTCAGAGGAAGGAGGATGGAACAAGAAGTTATTTGCAAAAGAAAAGAAAGGATTGTTTCAGGCCAGGTCAGCTTCTGTTATGGGGAAAGAGAACAGCAGGGTTTATCATGGAGATAACCTCACTAGTGATGACCAGGAAATTTCATATTGACTGTTAAAAGGTCACATTCCTGGAATAAGTTGAAACTGTAATTAAGTCTGGGTTTGTTGTCGTGGGGGGCAAATGGTTCCAATTTGGGCTTTTTTTTTTTAAACAGAGAAGACTGAATGTGCAAAGGTACAACTCATTTAGGGAACTGTAGCAGTCTGGCTCTGCGGGGTGGGGGGAGGGGAGTTAATAAAGCAGGAGTGCTGGAAGATTCCGCTGGGTGGGGGGGAGGAGCCACCTGCTGAGCCTTCAGGGCCCCTGTCATAGAATCTACACTGTATATCCTGCTAAGGCATAAGAACTATGATTTACTCCTCCCCTGGCCCCAGCTTTGCCCATGGTGGGTTTTAGGTGCTATCAAAATGAATCATTGTGGGGCGCCTGGGTGGCTCAGTCGTTAAGCGTCTGCCTTCGGCTCAGGTCATGATCCCAGCGTCCTGGGATCGAGTCCCGCATCGGGCTCCCTGCTCCTTGGGAGCCTGCTTCTCCCTCTGCCTCTCTCTCTCTCTCTCTGTCTCTCATGAATAAATAAATAAAATCTTTAAAAAAAAAAAAATGAATCATTGTGAGGGGTCCCTGGGTAGCTCAGTTGGCTAAGTGTCCGACTCTTAATTTCAGCTCAGGTCATAATCTCAGGGTCATGAGATGGAGCCCTGCTTCGGGCTCTGTGCTCACTATGGAGTCTGCTTCAGATTCTTTCCCTTGCCTACTGCCCCTCTCCGCCCCCCACCCCCCAACCCCACCACTCTGGTACACATGTGCTCTCTCTCTCAAATAAATAAATAAATAAAATCTTAAAAAAGAATGAGTCACTGCAATAAATTTGTTGGATTGCATTGTTGTCTTACAATTCACCGGTATGAACGTTGTGGGTGTCTATGGTCTTTCCCCACAACTGGGCCTATTTGTAACGGATAGTTTTCTAAAGGCTAATTTGCTTTAGATATGAAAGTATTCAGTTACTAATTCTTAGAGCCACATCCCCATTCTTGGATGTTGCTTCCCTTTAGATGCAAGATCAAAACCATTTTTGAAAATCGTTAAAAATATGGCTTGAGAGCCAGAATGAACAATAATCTGTCCAATGGTAAAACAAATAAAAGCATTACCAACTTTGCAGATCTTTTACACTTACCAAATTCATCATAGTAAGCATTACAAGCATTTTATAAATATTTTTTAAAATAGGAATTGTAAAGGCCAGTTCTCTTTGCCTTCTTTTTTCTCTTGTGCTCATTAGAAGCTGCAAAATCTATTTATAATGGGTCCTATTTTCTTAGAAGTGCAAACTTATCAGAAATACATGAATAAATTTTCTCCTTCAGGTTCTTTTCATTTCTTACGTTCACATCTGACACCAATCAGATATATCCCTTCAAGTTTTCAGAGTCAATGAGCATTTAATTCAGCTTGAACGATTGCTATTTGGGGGAGGGGATACTTAATGTATAGCTTCTCCATAAAATCAGGAGGAACTGTTCCTCCTTTGATCACTATGAAGCAGCAGGTCAGGTGACACAAACGGTGGCAGAACAGTTGTCTTGGAACTATGATGCTAGACCATCTCAACCCTACAGTTCTTAGATCTTTCTTCTTCTCTTATATATTTTGGTCACTGTGGTCAGTGGGAGATTTGAAGTTTATCCTCTTGGGGAGGATCTCTTTTAGTGAACCAAACAAGACAATCAAAAAAGGAAGTATTTATATCGTACCCCTAAGGATGTTGTGTAGACCGATCATTTAATATACGGTTTAAAATTGCACTTGTTGGGGCACCTGGGTGGCTCAGTCGTTAAGCGTCTGCCTTCAGCTCAGGTCATGGTCCCAGGATCCTGGGAT
>NW_023270316.1:61719423-61896024 GCF_011800145.1 Mirounga leonina
TTAAGCGTCTGCCTTCAGCTCAGGTCATGGTCCCAGGATCCTGGGATCAAGCCCTGCATCGGGCTTCCTGCTCGGCGGGAAGCCTGCTTCTGTCTCTGCTGCTGTTCCCCCTGCTTGTGCTCTCTCTCTCTGACAACTAAATAAATGAAAATCTTTAAGAAAAAAAAATTTGAATCATTAGATTTTTTTTAATGTTGCCAGCTAATTCTATAGTTTGGAAAATAGTATATAGGCCAGACACATCCATGGGCAGCTGGCCTGTGCATCTCCATGTTTATCCATATTACCAAATGTGTTTTAAAAATTACATATTTCGGGGCGCCTGGGTGGCTCAGTCGTTAAGCAACTGCCTTCAGCTCAGGTCATGATCCCAGGGTCCTGGGATCGAGCCCCGCCTCAGGCTCCCTGCTCAGCGGGAAGCCTGCTTCTCCCTCTCCCACTCCCCCTGCTTGTGTTCCCTCTCTTGCTGTGTCTCTCTCTGTCAAATAAATAAAATCTTTTTTTAAAAATTGCGTTTGTTTTTATTTTTTAAGCTTTTTTTAAAAGTGGGCTCCACACCCAGCATGGAGCCCAACATGGGGCTTGAACTCACAACCCTGAGATCAAGACCTGAGCTGAGATCAAGAGTCAGGCACTTAATCGACCGAGCCACCCAGATGCTCCTGTTAACGATTACACTTGTGATTTAACACCAGAAAGTGTAAGAGGAGGCTGATTCTTCTCTTCCTAAACTGGCACTAAGACTCAAAGCTTAAGGGAAGGGGTGGTAAGCCCCACACATTCCAGACAGAGCTGCCACGAGTGGATAACCACACCTCCACGTAGGGTTAAACAGAGGCAGCACAACCTGCTGCCTTCTCATCCATGAGCCCAGCCCTCCTTATCCAGGCTCCACCACCACAGAATGCAGTGGGAGAGAAGTTGATTAGGTGGCAGGGACATGTTTGCGTTAGACCTAGGCAGACTATAAAAGGCAGGGAGGGTGCAGGGCTCTTGTCGAGATGCCTATCCTCCCCTTCACAAAATCATTTGGGTCACCAAAAGATTGAAGAGGACAGGTGGGAGAAATAGGGGAAGGGGATTGAGAGGTACAGACTTCCAGTATTATAAAATAAATAAGTCACGGAGATGAAAAGTACAGCATAGGAAATATAGCCAATAATGTGGTAAAAACGTTGTATGGTGACAGATAGTGACCACACTTACCATGGTAGGTGTTGTGTGATGTATAACATTGCCAAATCTCTATGTTGTATGCCTGGAACTAATATAACATTGTATGTCAACTACACTTCGATAATAAAAATTATTTTTTAAACAGAAGGGAATATGTTTGGCCCTCTCCCCAGCTGGCAGATTGTGAGCTGCCAAGACTGCATCCTCCACGGTGCAGTAACTGTCCAGAGTCAAGCATGATAAGGGGCTCTCCGGAGGGCTTGGTGTGTGTCTTAAAGACTGATGCCTATTTCTCATAGAGAGATTTCTGAAGGTGGAGAGGCTTAACCAGCTGGTTTGAAGGTACAGTGGCCTGGTGAAGGACATCAGGGCTCTCAGCCATTCCCATGGCTCCACATGAAGGAAAATATCGTTACAGGAAGGGGAGGAGCCTGGGGGCTGCCCAAGGAGCCAAAGGAGACGATCTATCACCTGAAAAGGGCCTTGGGGGTAGGCTAACTGCAGCAGAAACCACTGCCCTTGTCTGAGGGGGCGCTCCACCATGAAGGGGCTCAAGGCAACCTGCACACTATGCCCTAGAGAACCCCACAGCACAGTCTCTGAAGAGCCCTCATCTGGGCAGAGACCACCAGCATCAGATGCACCCAGAGCAAGGCCAATGCAAAAGGCAAGCCTGCCTTTCCTATCCCCTTCCTGCCCCAGCTTTGAGGAGCTGAACTCAGAAGAGGAAAGGGAGAAGAGAAGGAGAGAAACTGGAGTTGGAATTGATGAGATCGAATTATCCTAACCAAAGGATGAGAAAGTTCTAAGCTTGGTGTGACCACTCTATTTTAAAATGCAAGTCAGCCCCTATTGACTGTGCTGTACTTTTTAATTTTCTGTAGCATATCATAAGCTATGTAATTTACTTACGTATTACGTCTCTTATATACCGTCTTTCTCTTTTCCCCTCACCTTTATCTTCATCCCAAAATGTAAACTCGGCAAGATCAAGGATCTTTGCTTTTAATTGATGTTTCCCTAGCGTCTGGAATGATACTGTCCATTTTGGTAGCTCATCACTACATGTGGCTGCTTAACTTGAACTTACAATGAAATAAAAAAAATTCATTGCTTCAGTTGCCCTAGACACATTTAAGTATTTAATACCCACATGTGGCTAGTGGCTCCCATATGGGGCAGGACAGATATGGAACATTTCAATATCACTGAAAGTTTTTTGTTTGTTTGTTTGTTTTTAAGTAGGCTCCAGGAGCCCAATATAGGGCTTGAATTCACAACCCTGAGATCAAGACCTGATCTGAGATCAAGAGCCCAATGCTTAACTGACAGAGCCATCCAGGCGCCCCTCACTAAAAGTTTTATCAAACACTGCTGATCTAGAACAATAGCTTGCATGCTGTGGCACTCAATAAATATTCGTAAAATGAGTAACTGAGTGACCGAGTTGTTTTTAAGACAAGATAGTCTATTGGTTAAGAGAACAGGATCTAGAGGCAAATTGCTCTATTATTAGTAGCGTGTGAACTTGGGTAAATTACTTAATCTTTCTGTGCACCCATCATGAGACACTTAGCCATTTATTAACATTTAAAAAGTGTTTTTAGAAAATTGATTATTTTGGAAAAACACGGATACAACCACTGAAAGGGTATACGAATAGAGGGATGCATCCATTCTTTGGAAGGTCCAATATATTTGAGGCAACATAGCCTAGAGATTATTGCGGGCTCTGGAGTCAGATGGCTTGAGGGGAAAATCCCAGCATCTATTTTTCTAGCTGGGTGATTAGAATAAGTCTTCTGGGGTGCGAATGAGGGAAAGATATGGTTCTACCAACTGGTGCTCTGTGTACCATCCCCATCCCCACTACCCCCAATGCCCAGGTGATCTCACCAATGAAGACTTCACATGCCACATTCTAACCCTCTCTTTATAATAGGATTCTTTGCCCTCTGTGTGCAAAATACTAAAACATGGCATGCAGCCAATCCCCAAATGAATATCCATCATTCAAAGCAGTTAGTCAACATCTCCTTTCCAAGCTTTGTGCTAAACACTGGAATTTTGGAGATGAAATGCAAAGCCTCATCACTCAAATAGCTGGGACTGCAGCAAGGGAAGGAGTTCACTGAGTATTGCAGCAGCATGTTCAGGATGCTGGGGAGCAAAAGGGAAAGGGCACAGGACTAAGCCCAAGGAACCAGGAAGGGCTGGAGGAGGTAATGGCTGAGTCTTGAAGTATGAGAAGGAGTTGTGAGTGGGAGTTGGAAAGGAGGAAACCGTGCAATTGCACAAGAAGAAAGGAGAAAGAAACTTGACAGTCTAGGAGTCCCCATGGTTTAGTGCAGGACAGAAGGTAAGGGTAATAGGAGAAGAGGCTAGCAAGGAGCAGGGCTGGCCTCCAGGGTCCCACAGGCCCTGCTAAGAGTGTTGAGTTCATTCAGAGGGTGGTAGGGAGCTGGTGAGTAGATGTTCTTTGTGGTATGAATGTGGACAGGTGGAAAGGTAGCACGGAGAGGAGGTTGAAAGCATGGACTCTGGAGCCAGACTGTCCTGTCCTTGAAGACCGGCTCTACCATTTGATGGCTTTGTGATGGTGAACTTCTTAAGCCCCAAATTTCTCATCTTAAAAAGGGGAGAATAATCCTACCTGTGTCATGGAGGTGGGAGCCATAGGCAAGCTCTGGGCATGTAGGGCATTTAGGTCCATTTCCTTGCCCAGCACAGAACCCATCTGGGAAGTTTTTCTATTCCTTGGCTCAGAATGTCTATAGAGTGGATTGCTTTGTTTGTCGGCTGCCCTTGCTCTTGTATAATAGCATTACCTTTCCAAGCTGGGGACCTGGAGACAGACTGGATTCCTCTCTCCAGTTGCCAGGCCTCTGCACTGCGCTCTACCTGCTCAGTGTTTCTGGCTGTGTTGATTTGTGAGATTGATGTAACAATAAAATGAAATCTTACTCTCTGGGGGGAAGAATTCGAAGTGCAATGGGGAACCAGTTTAGGATTTTAAGCAGGTGAAAAAGATGGTCTGAATTAAGTTATTAATGAGAGCTTTGGTGGTTGGGTAGGGAAGAAATTGCAAGAGAGTGGGAATGACAGGAAGGGGGCCAGTTAGTTGACCATTGAAATAGTCAAAGCCCAGGACAATGGTGGCTTGGACTGGGGGTCTAGAATGAGAGGCGGAGGAATGAGGGAACCCCCAATCATTTGTTGTCTTTTGGCAGGAATGCACATGCACACACACACATACCACACATCACACCACACATACCCTACATACCACATACACACACACACAGACCACACACTACACCACACATACCCTATTACACACACACACACCATACATATACCCCCAAACCCCCCACGCCCCCACACACATAATACATACCACACACATACACCCCCCCCCACACACTACAGGAGCACCACATACCACCCCCCCCATACCATGGTATAAGTGTTTTATGTAACATGGGATTATTTCTGCCTCCAGAGGGCACTTGAGCCTTACAAATACATCCCAGGGGCAAAGCACGTTGACTCAGGCAGAGAAGCAGTTTCCCCAGGGCATCATTTGAGAGGGCCAGGAAAGCAAAAACAAAACAATCTCAACTGGAGCTACAGTCTTTGCTTACTGGAATTTAAAAGCTCTTCTTTTAAAAATCAGATTTTCTTGCAATGGCTTGTTAAATAAGTGTTAAATAAGCCAGCAATTTGGGCTTTCGCACACATTAGCATAAGTTAGTTGAATTATCCAGCCATCCTCCTGGTGAATAGATGAGAGAGAGGCAGTTTGACAGGCAGGTGAGGGGAGGAGAAGCCTAATTTCAAGAGAAGATCTGGCCAGGGCATAGAGGCAGGCCCCAGGGGCAGAGCATGAGTATGAAAAGGCAAGGGGTGGGGGTGGGGCGACCAGGGAACTTTCAGATACTTGAGAATTTGGGCTGAGGACAGTTCTGCCTGGAAACATCTCTATCAGCTCCAGAAATCATTTGCTGTGTCTTAGGCTGTGCAACACACATTAGAATGATGTGATCCTGCTCTTTGAGAAACTTAAAATCCAGAGCCATTTTACATATAAATCTACCGAGAATGAGTCATTTAACATTGACGCAGAAAAGCGAGCACCTAGACGGTCTGATCTGAAGGGCACAAAGCCACTTCCTCTTCCGGCCCAGAGATGGGCCGCTGCTGCAGGCCTTCTCCACCCCCCCCGCCCCCGCCCCCACCTGAGGCTGCCCTTTGGCTCTGGGCACTGGGGACCTAGTGCAGAGCCTACCCTAGGATCCAGGAGGCTCCTCCACCTGCGCCCCCACAGGAGCCTGTGACTATGCCACTTCGACCACATTGCCTTGTATATCTTGTTGCATCACCTGTTAACCTGTGACCCTGACCAGATCACCAGCCCCCCGGAAGCAGGGATGGAGTTTTACTCATCTCTGTATTCCAAGGGGACCGAAACTGTATTTTCACATAATACATATTACATATTTATGCTAATTCCAGGTATCTACACCTATTTTAGGCTGTTTGATACTCTTGTTGGACTAGGTTTATAGCCTAGATTAGCTGGAAATACATCTATATCTACAGAGGAAGATAAACATTTCCAGTTGTGGATGGTGTGGAGACACCTGTGAAAAAGGGAGGGAAATATTACCTCTGACATTCTGCCACACACCCCCACCCCCCATCCAAATCAGGAAACCTGGTGCCAGACTAGGCCCCAAGTGAGCCCAGCTAGCCTAGCCTCATTCCTGCGCTCTGTGCCTCCTTCAGCCAGTGCATTGCCTGGGGAAGAACGTGCATGATAATTTGATACTTTTGCTGGTGAGGTCACAAGTAAATTGAAATGACTAGCTAAGGGGCGCCTGGGTGGCTCAGTTGGTTAAGCGACTGCCTTTGGCTCAGGTCATGATCCTGGAGTCCCTGGATAGAGTCCCACATCGGGCTCCCTGCTCAGCAGGGGGTCTGCTTCTCCCTCTGCCCTCTTCCCTCTCGTGCTCTCTGTCTCTCATTCTCTCTCTCTCAAATAAAAATAAATAAAATCTTTAAAAAAAAAAAAAAGAAATGACTAGCTAAAAGTGCTGGATAAGGGGACTTATGCTGCAGGCATATTTCACAAAGAACAAACCTCAGCGTACCAAGGCTACTGGCAGGCTGCCTAGTTGGATTTCCAAATATTGACTGTTCCTGGACTTCTTACATGCTGTCATCCATCCGCCGTGACATGCAATGACCTTGCATTGGATAATCCTGATGTCATTCAGAAAAGTAAATGAGATAGCCACTATAGATTGTTTAGTACTCAAGAGTGGCAGTTAGTGTTGTTACTGTCACTAATTAGTTATTTATTTAATTTTTTTTTTCTGAGAGAGAGTGTGTACGAATGGGGAGGGAGGGTTAGAGGGAGAGAGAGAATCTTAAGCAGGCTCCATGCAAAGCATGAAGTCCAAAGTAGAGCTCGATCTCACGACTGAGATCATGCCCTGAGCCAAAATCAGGAGTCAGACACTTAACTGACTGAGCCACCCATGTGCCCCATTATCACTAATTAATTTTTTGTTGCAGGTATATATGGTACCTCCCAGTTTTGTTGGAAAAAGTTTATGCACTCTTTTACACAAAAGCACTGAAAGTTAATTTAGAGTTGATTTTAGGGAAGGAATTATTCTGCACATAAAATAACTTCCTTTTATTTACATATGAAATCATAAAATCTGGATATTCAGTAATGTCAACCAAATCTGAAGATAAAATATAAAATCTATGGGAGCGCCTGGGTGGTTCATTTGGTTGAGCATCCGACTCTTGATTTCAGCTCAGGTCATGATCTCTGGGTCCTAGGATCAAGCCCTGTGTCCAGCTCCACGCTCAGAGGGGAAGTCTGCTCCCTCTCCCTTTGCCTCTCCCCCTGCTCTCTCTCTCTCTATCTCATAAGTAAATCTTTAAAAATATATATATAGGGGCACCTGGGTGGCTCAGTCAGTTAAGCATCTGCCTTTGGCTCAGGTCATGATCCCAGGGTCCTGGGATCAAGCCCTACATCGGGCTCCCTGCTTAGCAGGGGGTCTGCTTCTCCCTCTCCCTCTGCTCCTCCTTCCCCAGCTCATACTCTCTCTTTCTCAAATAAATAAATAAATAAAACCTTTAAAATATACATATATATAAAATCTATAGCTAAAAATAAATGTATTGGTATCAGTAAATACTGGTATATAGTAAACAACAAAGCAACATATTTATTGGAAAATGAATCACATATACAGGTGATGCTAGCAACTGAAAAGTAATTCATTATATAAATTAAACGTGGTTGCATATGAAGTGAATATAGACAGAGCAAGTGTGATAGAAAATGGAATAAAACAAGCAGCAGACACTTCAATGAATGCACAAGCAAGCAGCCACAGAACCTGCAAAACTCACCTGGGCAGTGACATTTGTGCTCCACTGACCTGCCATCAGAGAGACGTGGCATCTCTATTTGCCCTGTTGTGTCCACTAGTATGAATAGATCGGCGGCAAATGGCAGATTGGCAGAATATTTCTAACTTTTCCCTAGATGTATTATTTACTTAGATCTAAGGTGTTTCTTCGAATCAGCATAGTAGTTTAAATAATGTACAAAATGAATGTGGGGTAGATTCAATATTACGGGAAGTGCGTTAAGATGAAGTGAAATTGCTTTTACCATTAAGCTAACCTGCTATTTTAACATATTTGCTGCTATTCTGTAACTGTGTGTAATTTTGCCTGTTTTTAATATTTTTATATAATTATTAATGTACATCCAACATCATTTTTCAGCTTAGTAAGCCACTAGTCATTGAATCCCACTTCTAACTCAGTGAAAAAATTTTAAATGATCATTTATTCATAGAGTGCTTTGGAATCAGAGTAATATATATATATATATATATATATATATATATATATATATATATAATTGGATGTGTGTGTGCATGTGTGTTAGGCCAATAAATATAATTATACTGTACTCTAGATAGCTGTCAGCAAAGGCTTCAAATACTGCATTCTGGTAGCTGGGCCAATCCTTTCCCTTGTGCATCACTGTGACACCTGAGCAAGGTGCAGTTCTCAACCCTGGACCTTCCTGTCTGCCCATCCTGTTGCAGAGAACCACGAATGCCTGTCTATAGCTCAGGATATGACCCTCCCTAAACTCTCAGGCTGGCCTTGTCCGAAGATGTGTTATAATTCAGAATATTTGAAAAACTCTTCTCAACATCCAATACTAAATGTATATGCTGCTTTAAATACAACTGAATGTGACATCAGTAATATTTTTACTTTTAGATTTCTGCCTTTGAATCATAGATTGAAGAGATCTGCAGCACCATGAATTGGCTAGAAACAATGTTCTCCTTAATTTTTAAAATTCTTTCATTTTCTTCAGCCCCTGCATGTAGAAATATATCAAAATTTTTAACAACAAGAGTGCCTGGGTGGCTCAGTCGGTTAAGCTCTGATTCATGATTTTGGCTCAGGTTATGTTCTCAGGGTCCTGGGGTTGAGCCCTGTGTCGGGCTCCGCACTCAGTGGGGTGTCTGCCTCTCTCCTTCTGCCCCTCTGTGTGTGCTCGTGCTCTCTCTCAAATAAATTAATAAATCTTTTTAAAAAATTCTTAACAATAACAATACACTCTTCCAGACTACCTAGTAAGAGTTGACTGACGAAAGATCACTGTTAGGTCCAGACGTAGTAACAGCTGAAAAAATTGGCTTTGGTGTTCTCTAGGAGTGCTACATTTGAAATCAGAAGACATCCTTATAAAGGACAGTGCTTCCTAGCCTTCTAGATAGTTTAACATCCTCAACCAAAACGGTTTTCTGCAGAAGCTTCAAACTTGGCAAATACATCTATGTGCCAGGAGGATGGGTAAGCCCAAGTCAATGGGACAGAAGCTCCTGTGCCTAGAACCCTTCTAGACCTTGCCCGATGTACCTCTTAATCTAGCTGTTCATTTTTTTCTTTTTTTAAATTTAAATTCAATTAATTAACATATAATGTATTATTTGTTTCAGGGGGACAGGTCTGTGATTCATCAGTCTTATATAACACCCAGTATTCATTATATCACATACCCTTCCCAATGTCCATCACCCAGCCACCCCATCCCTCCCATCCCCCTCCCCTCCAGCAACCCCCAGTTTGTTTCCTGAGATTAAGAGTCTCTTATGGTTTGTCTCCCTCTCGGGTTTCATCTTGTTTCATTGTTTCCACTCTTCCCCTATGATCCTCTGCCTTGTTTCTTAAATTCTGCATATCAGCGAGATCATATAATTGTCTTTCTCTGATTGACTTATTTCGCTTGTCTAGCAGTTCGTTTTGACACTACTAATAATGGGACAGATGAACACCAATGCCTTTGGATATGGAGCACAGTGAAGAATACAACTTCACTTCTGTGGTTCTCCCGGTAAAAAAACCAATAACTTCAATCTAATCACTAGGAAACAGGGAAAAAAAGTGAGGGTGTGCTACAAAATAACTGGCCTGAACTCTTCAAAAACCTCAAGGTCAAACACCTGAAACTAATGTAACATTGTGTGTCAACTATACTTCAACTTAAAAAAAAAAAAAAAAAAAAAACGAAGGTCATGAAGGACAAAGATGGACTGAGGAACTCAACTGAGCTAAAGCAGATGAAGAGGCATGGAATTAAAAGCAACCTGTGATCTCTGATCAGGTCCTGGATGAGGAAGAGTTTCTTCAGCTTTTGCTATAACGCACATCACTGTGACAGTTGGTGGAATTTGAATAAGGTCTGTAGATTGAATTATAGTATTATATTGATGTTAATTTCCTGATTTTATAATTGCACCGTACTTATGTAAGAGAATGTCCCTTTTTAAGGAAATATACCCCATATTATTTAGAGGTAAAGGGAATGATTTCTGCAACTTATTTTCAAGTGTTTTGTGAAAAAATAACAGGTAAGAGAATGAAAATGATAAAAACAAATGTGATAAAATGTTAACATTTGGGTAACCTGGGAAATATTTGTACTACTTTTGCAACTTTTCTGTATGTCTACAATTATTTAAACACTACAAAAACAAAATTGTCTTCTGTACAGCTTCTGTGATTTTTAAACTTTCAAAGGATATTACCACTCACCTTTCAATTTTTACTATAAGAGTAGCGAACACTTCTATAGGGCTTACTATGTGCTAGGCACTGTTCTAAGCACTTACACACATCTTAACCCACTTAATCCTCATAGCCACCTTGAAGATAGGTGCCATTATTATTCCCTTTCCACACATAAGGCATCTGAGACCCAAAGAGGGTAAGAAAACTTGCCCAAGATTTCTTGAGCAGAGCCTGGTCCATCACTCGGTCTATCCCAAAACAACCACATTCTGCTGTGTCTATTATACCTGCTACAGAGTTGTTGTTGTTTTTTAAGATTTTATTTTTAAGTAATCTCGACACCCAATGTGGGGCTCGAACTTACAACCCCAAGATCAGGACTTGCGTGCTCTACCAACTGAGTCAGCCAGGTGCCCCCTGAGCTATAGAGTTTTAGTGTGATTGTTTTATTCTTCATTTCTTTTTTTCAATTTCTTGGAAAAATTATAAATAGTTTAAAAAACATATGTTAGAGTTTATTTTTCTTTAATTACATGAATTTTGTGGGTGGTCTATGTCACATGGCAAACTTCCAATAGTTTTGTCTCCTTATAGTACTGGGCCCTGTCTCAGTGTTTCTCCAGGTATTAAGGTGGTAAGGAGACCCATGTAGTTGACTCTCTAACATGTAGCAGCTTATCTTTCTTTTTTTGTTGACTTTGACATCTGCTTGGCATTGTGAACCAATGCTAAACAATGTCATCAATATAAATATTTGAGACCTGGGGTGCCTGGGTGACTCAGTGGTTAAGCACCCGACTCTTGATTTTGGCTCAGGTCATGATCTCAGGGTCCTGGGATCAAGCCCTGTGTCTGGCTCCCCCTTCAGTGGGGAGTCTGCTCCCTCTCCCTCTGCCCCTCCCCCTGCTCTCTAAATAAATAATAAATAAATAAACAAAAATAAATATTTGAGACCTCAATATTTTCTTCATGATCCTTTGAACATTCATGACTTGTCTATGTATTGTTTTCGGTTACCTTGGCATCATCTCTAACATTATTGCATGATGGCAAATTAATTGCTACTTTTTTAAAAAAGATTTTATTTATTTATTTGACAGAGAGATAGTGGAGAGCAGGAACACAAGCAAGGGGAGTGGGAGAGGGAGAAACAGGCTTCCTGCCGAGCAGGGAGTCCGATGTGGGGCTCAATCCCAGGACCCTGGGATCATGACCTGAGCCGAAGGCAGACACCTAACGACTGAGCCACCCAGGCGCCCCTAATTGCTACTTTTTTAAAAAAGATTTTATTTATTTATTTGATAGAGAGAGAGAAAGAGGGAGAGAGCATGAACGGGGGGAGGGTCAGAGGGATTAGGAGGGGGGGCCTGATCCCAGGATGCTGAGATCATGACCTGAGCTGAAGGCAGACACTTAACCAACTGAGCCACCCAGGCACCCCTAAATTTATTGCTACTTTATTCAAAAGGGTTATCTCATATTTTACAAAATCAAAATCAGTTTGAGGAAGCCCTTTCTTTTAAATAGTACAATAAATACCTATAATCTTCATCTGAGATACAGTCTCATTAAGATCTCTCTAGCGGATAGCTCCCTAAAGCTTTCTTTCCTTTTTCTTAATTTGTCTTACCACACTAATCTCAGAAGCATGTTGTCAAGTGAACTTCGACATTCAGGCTGGAATGATGCCAATGAAACACAAACATGCCATTGAGCAGGCATGAGAACCAGTGAAAAGCCCTGGTTGGGAGTCAGCAGGCTGTGGGCTGGCACTTACTAGTCATGTGACTTCGGGTGACTCAGCGAACTTCTCTGAGGCTCATTTTTCTTATTAGTACAATGGGGATAAAAATCCTTGCCCTGGGGCTCCTGGGTGGCTCAGTTGGTTAAGCGTCTGCCTTCGGCTCAGGTCATGATCTCAGGGTCCTGGGATTGAGCCCTGCATCAGGCTCCCTGCTCAGCAGGGAGTTTGCTTCTCCCTCTACCTCTGTGTGCACTCTCTCTTTCTCAAATAAATAAAATCTTCAAGAAATAAAAAATAAAAATAAAAATCCTTGCCCTGCCTATCTCAATTGTTATCACAGTGATCAAATTAAATAAAGTATATGATAGTTCTTTGTAATATTTTATATAAACTGAAATATGAAGTTCTTAAACTATCATCAAGATGGTTGGAAATTTAAAAAAAAAAGACAAAACAGGACAACAGAGTGGCTGATACAGTAAACGGACTTAATTAAAAGTTTGCTAGGAGTTGGTAGCAAGTCTCCAAAGGTCGTCCCAATGACCCACTCCTCCTAGTATTCCAGGGGAGGTATAGTTCCCTTCCTTAGATCTGGGCTGGCCTTGTGGCTCATTTTTCACCAGTGGAATGCCACGGAAGTGATACTCTGTGATTTCCAATGCTGGGTCCTAAAAAGCTGTGCAGCGTTAGCCTGGACCTCATGGAACACTCACTATAAGTCTATAAGGTAAGCTGGTATCTATGTGAAAAATTCAAATACTCTTAAGATGCCACACTGTAAAGAAGCCCAAGCTAGCCAGATAGAGAGGTGCAGGGGAGGAAAAAGGTCTCTTTTCCTTCTACCCATCTTAGGTTCAATGGCTGGGACCCTGTAAATTAGACAGAACAAAGGACAGGTTAACAAGAGAAAAACAAATAGAAGTTTATTAACGCATATACCACACAGACACATGAGAGCTTTCAGAGATGAGTAATTAAAAGGGGTGGTTAGAATTTGGGCTTATATAGCATCTGAACAAAACAGTGGTAAATTTTCAGGGAAGTGACAAGACCAAGGCAAAGGATTTTCAGCTTCTAGGACAGCAAACTGTAAAAAGGCAACTATATGAAGGAACTGATGTAAACTAAGGGCTAGTTAGTAAAGTTGGTTATGTCGATTCCTTTAGTGCCATCTCTGGGCTGACGAGGGTCTGGAGTTGTATCCAGTGCTTAACTTGTCTTTCCTGATAGAGAAGGGAGGGAGACACCTTCACAAATTTATGTCCTGCTTTTAGGCAAATAGGGGGAGGGCAGAGAACTCGACTTGTATTTGCATCTTAAATTTTTTTTAAGATTTTATTTATTTATTAGAGAGAGAGAGCATAAGCAAGGGGAGTGGCAGGCAGAGGGAGAGGGAGAAGCAGGCTTCCCGCTGAGCAGGGAGGGGGCTCGATCCCAGGACCCTGGATCATGATCTGAGCTGAAGGCAGACGCTTAACGACTGAGCCACCCAGGCGCCCCTTGTATTTGCATCTTAAATGTCCACAGCTCAAAATGATCTTTATTACCAAAGTGGTATATTTTAGGGTGGCATATTCTGCTACCCTTCAGAGGCCATGTGGAGAGAGAGCGAGAGCGAAAGCGAGAGCCAGAGAGAGAGAGAGAGAGAGAGAGAGAATATTACTCAGCCAGGCCCTGCTTTTTCCAGCCATCCGGGCTGTGCCGTTAGATATGTGAATGAGAAAAACATCTGGGACATCTGATCTAGATCAGTTGCTATTGACTGCAGCCACATGACAGACCCTAAGTGGGAACCGCCCAGCTGTGCCCATTGAACCACAGAACTGTGAGAGAGAATAAAGTGTTTTAAGCCACTAAGTTTTTGGTTTTTTTTTTTAAAGATTTTATTTATTTATTTGACACACACACAGAGAGAACAGGCTAGGAGAAGCAGCAGGCAGAGGGAGAAGCAGACTCCCCGCTGAGCAGGGAGCCCGACGCGGGGCTCGATCCCAGGACCCTGGGATCATGACCTGAGCCGAAGGCAGCCGCTTAACCGACTGAGCCATCCAGGTGCCCCAAGCCACTAAGTTTTGGGGTGGTGTGTTAGGCAGCAATTGATAACTGGAATATAGAATGATTTTGCTTTTTCTGTTCATAGAAGGATTGTCAAGTTCATTAGTGTAGAATTTCATGAGACATTTAGGACAAAGTCACTGATGTATATATCAGGACCAATTTCAGTTGATTTGCTGCCTCTTGCCAAAGGCACATTGTTCTAGAAAGTGCATTTCAAGGGGGCACTGAGAAGAAAATGACTAGTGAGTCCATGCCAGAATAGAAGAAGGAAGGGAAAACATTTTCTACTTTCAGGCTACATTTTTGTTGCTTTTATAAATGATTGCTTTGGACAATTGCACAAGTTACATTTTTTCAAAGGACAGGTTTTTTTCTTTTCTTTTTCTTCGGATGTATTGAAATTCTCCTGTGGTATAATTTGTGGCCAATTTTCTAACTGCAAATTTCTAGCTGCTTTAATTATCTTTTTTGTTAAACTCAGCTTTGCTGAGATATCATTTATATACAGTAAAATTCACACATCTTAGGTGTACAAGTCTACGAGTTTTGGTAAGTGTGAAAGGCCATGAACCCCCACCAGAATCAAGATATAGAGTATTTCAGTAAGTTCAGAAGTTCCCTCATGTTCTGTCGTACTCAATCACCTCCGTCCATTCCCACTTCCTGGTAACTTTTTATCTGATTTCTGTCCCTTTAGCTTTGTCTTCTTCACATTGTTATGGAAGCAGAATCATATAGTGTGGGGTCTCTTAGGTCTGGCTCTGTTCACTGAGCATAATGACTTTGATGTTCATCAGAAGTAATAGTCTGATCATTACTTTTAATACTGCACCAAATATGGGCGCCTGGGTGGCTCAGTTGGTTAAGCGACTGCCTTCGGCTCAGGTCATGATCCTGGAGTCCCTGGATCGAGTCCCCCATCGGGCTCCCTGCTCGGCGGGGAGTCTGCTTCTCCCTCGGACCCTCCCCCCTCTCATGTGCTTGCTCTCTCTCATTCTCTCTCTCTCAAATAAATAAATAAAATCTTTTAAAAAAAAATACTGCACCAATTACAACATTTTTTTCTTTATGTGTATCCTAAGTGTATGCAGAGCTGTGAATAGCTAAATAGGCCATATTGTCATTGTAGTATATCGCAAAGTTTTGTCTGAAGACCACCTGCACCAGAATCACTTGGGGTGCTTGCTAGAATCTCAGATTCAAATCTTCTGAGCTACTGAGTAATGTGCATTAGTAAGCGCCCCCACATGACTTTTATGCATAAGTAAAATCATAAACCCTCATGTATTCCAGGATGAACAAGAATAGCAGAGTTAAATGCTTCTGAGTTTAAATTTAGCTGTGCCATTGATTAGCTGCTAGAAGTTGGGCAAATTACCTAAACTCTCTGCACCTATTTTTTCCTTTGTACTTGGAAATAATTAATTTATTCACCAAATATTTTTGAGCATCTATCATATGACAGGCATGGTTCTAGGAACAAGAATTGCAGCAGTGAATAAGACAAAGTCCATTCCTTCACGGAACACACATTCTGTCAGAGTGAGATAACAAAAGCACATAAATATGAGATAAATTTCACTTAGTGATACTCTGTAGAAAATGAAACAAAGTTTTGACATAGAGGGTACCTTAGTTAAGATACGATCTAGACTACCTATCACAAAGAAACTCAAAAATACCTTTAAACAAGAAGGAGGTGGGCCCGCCCCCCCTTCTTTGTGACCGTCTGGAGGAGGTAGTTAGGGACAGAGGTAGGATGGCTGTCATCTTCATCTCTGAAATCCTTCATCTCTCCATTCCCTAGCTGCTTCAGCTCCTATAATCTTGTCTGTATTCCAACTAGGAGGAAGAAGGAAAAGTTTGAGGGGAATCTGTGCCCATTTTTTTAGGGGCACATCCTTCTATTCACATTCTATTGATAAGATGCAGAGGTAACTGATTGCAAGGGAGGCTGGGAAATGTAGTTTCTGCCGTGGCCACAAGGCGATAAAACTCCAGAGGAAGAGGCAAATGGGGATTGGTAGACAACAGCAATCCCTGGCAGAGAGTGTGACTGGATGGTGCAGGAGGCTATTTTAACTAGGGTAATCAGAGAAGGCCTCTTTTGGAAAGTGGTACTTTTTTTTTAAGATTTTATTTATTCATTTGAAACATAGAGAGAGAGCATGAGCAGGGAGAGAGGCAGAGGAAGAAGGAGAAGCAGGCTCCCTAGTGAGCCAGGAGCCCAATGTGGGGCTCGATCCCAGGATCCTGGGATCATGACCTGAGCCAAAGGCAGATGCTTAACCATCTGAGCCACCCAGGCGCCCCGGAAAGTGGTATTTGAGAGTCTGGGGCACCTGGGTGGCTCAGTCGTTTGAACCTTGGACTCTTGGTTTCCACCGAGGTCCTGATCTCATTGGTTGGGATGGAGTCCCGCCTCTGGCTGTGCACTCAGCAGGAGTTGGCTTGGATATTCTCTCCCTCTGCCTCTTTCCCTGCTCGAACTCTCTCTCTCTCTCTCTCTTTCTAAAATAAATAAATCTTTCAAAAATTTATTTAAAAATTAAAAAACAAAAGAGAGAGAGTTGAGCTAGGCTAAATTTCAGTCCCTACTAATTCATTAAGGTCATTTTCCTCAACATGTTTATGACTCATACGCTTTTCTGAATTTCCATTTACAAAAAATTCCCCACCAATCTTGATTGTCTTTTGAAATGGTAGGGGAAAGGCTGATGTCAGCATTCAACTGCCAGCATGCAATTCTAAGCTAGAGGGTCCCATGTGGCCTATCAGCTGGCATTCTCCCGGGGGTTTATGCTCATGCACTTCCAGGTTTGACCACCCTCATCCACTGCTCACGGCCTTCATGGAGGGCAGGAAGAAGCTACGCCTTTCTCGTGCAGATTTTTATCTCTAAAACCATCTTTGAAAAAAAAAAAAGAAACATGTATGTCTCATGTTTTGACTCTACATCAAGAACAGAGACTGAAAACAAATACTAATTTATCGGGCAGCGTGTCCTATGGTAATTTTTCTTTTTTAACCCGGTGGCCACGGATCGTTCTGAGAATGTGATGAACGCTGTGCATCCTCACCCCAAACACAGCCCAGTAGGGTCAGTTCTCCGCCGCATTTTACTGGCCTCCCCAAAAGTATTTGCACAGTAGATCACCCCCTCCACTCTCTCCCTCTCCCGTCCGGGTCCTGCCTCAACCAGCGCATCTTAGGTGAATTCAGGCATCCACTCCACTTAGGTCACTAGAATCGCCTGGAGGAAGCCGACTGGGCCCGGCCGAGGGCGAGCCCGGAACTCAGTTTCCGGCCCCTGTTGCCCACCGGAACGTGAAGGGAAGGAACGCGCCAGGCCGGGGAACGGAAGAGAGAGCGAGGGACGTGTTTGGCAGAGGGACGCGCTGTTCCGCTGTGCTCCCGGTTCAGTTTGTTTCTTGGCGATGTTTCCAAGGGTCTCCGCGATCCTACCTCCTCGCCCCCTCTCCCGCTTCCCTTTATGCTCTGGAGGCTCAGAGGCACCGGCGGCTGCGATTGTGCTACTCGGTGCTCCGCACGGAACGGTCAGGTACCGCATTTGGGCGCTGTTGGCCCTGCAGGTCTTCAGGCAACCCCTGGCTTCCCTCCGGTGCATTCAGTGATCATTCCCAGGCTTCCTGGGATCGATGTTCTAGCCCGCGGGATCTTAGAGCCGTTGCTTTAAATCCAAGGAAAGGGAAATCCCAGAAAGGTAAAATGACTTGCCCAAGGTCATAGCGTGAGTAACAGAGCTACGGTTACATGGTTGGCTACTGTCCCGAGCACTCTGCTCCACACCGCGCCTCCTACCTCTTGCCGCTCCTCCCCTCGTTCAGTCCAGGCTCCAGTAGCAAAGTGGTCTTTATTTACTTCCCCAGCCTATAACGGCCTCATTCCTGCCTCCATTTATTCTTTGGTTCATTATTGAAAGTACTTACAGTGTACCTATACTGGTGTTAAGCCCCGAATAACAACAGTCCTGCATCACGGAGCTTGTAGTTCACCAAGCATGCAATTCAAGTTTAGTGGAGTAAAGCTGAGGTGGTGTAGGTAGCACAGAATGCTTTATTAATTACAGTAATGGCTGGGTGAGCAAGTCGGGACAGCTAACTATTGCAGGAGAGGTTCAGAGTTCCTTTCTGGAAAAGAAGTCTGATAAAATCTAAAGGGGGACCAGGGGTTGGAACTAGCCAGGCAAGAAAAGTAGTTATGCATACTTCATGTTGGTATTTATTCTCTGAGAACCCTCATCATTATGGAATCTTTCCATGTAGAACGATTTGGGGCCAGTATGGTTAAGTGTAGCTCTAAGCAGGTTAGTAGCAATGGGGATGGGAAGAAGTAGCCGGATGGAGAAGAAAAATTGCACAGGTAGAATTGATATGATGTGACATATGAAATAAGGGTAAGGTAGAGAAAAGATTTCAGCATGCTACCCTAGAGGACCAGTGTACCATTAGTGTTAATAGAAGATTGAGGAGCAGCTTTGAGAAAGCTTTTAAAATATGTCATAGTTTTTAGAATTCAAAATATCTATTATGGTAAGAAGCCCCTTCAATACAGAAGGGTGAAAAATGGATAGTATGAGAGGGGAGCTCTTTTTTTTTTTTTTTTTTTGAGAGGGGAGCTCTTGAATGTGGTTTTGGATGTGTTGTATTTGAAGTGCTGATGAGATGCTCTCAGTGGAAACAAGCCCAGGTGGGAGGTTATGACCGAAGTTTTATTATTTTAGTGTTATGGAGTTACTGCCTATACATGATTTTCCTGTACTAAATATAGATTACTTTCTGTGGCCCCGTAGCAGTCTTGGAAGGAAACACTGAAGGATGGGAGGTTATATGTGAGATTCATTCTCCTGATTGCTGCCTTTTGTTATAATACCTTTAATATTAATTTAACTTTCATATGCGAAATAATAGAGTATTTTCCTAAATTGAATTGTACCATAAATTGAATGATATTATGTTGAAGGTCCTGTGTACTGATTATAGGATATCAGTTATGCAGTTGGTTTTGCATTCTAATTGTTAAGTGCCTGATTTGGTAGTCTCTAACATTTTTATAAGCAGATCAAATGATTTGTTTCAGAATTCTTTTTTTGATAGGTTTTTTTAATTAATTTATTTATTCATTTATTTATTAATTAATTACTGTGAGTGCAGAAGCAGGGGGAGCAGCAGAGGGAGAGGGAGAAGCAGGCTTCCTGCTGAGCAGGGAGCCTGATGTGGAACTCGATCCCAAGAGCTTGGGATCATCACCTGAGCTGAAGGCAGATGCTTAACTGACCGAGCCACCCAGGCACCCCCAGAATTCTTGGAAATAGCCATTTTGTCTTTCATTAAAGGGTCCCTAGTCTGGTACTGCTATTGGCTGGCTTTGAGAACTTAATACGATAAGTAGCCCAGGGTCTGATGTGGGGTGTTGAGATGAGTTGTATCAGAATCACCTGGCATCTTGGGTGCCTGGATGACTCAGTTGGTTGGGCGACTGCCTTCGGCTCGGGTCATGATCCTGGAGTCCCGGGATCGAGTCCCGCATAGGGCTCCCTGCTTGGCGGGGAGTCTGCTTCTCCCTCTGACCCTCCCCCCTCTCATGTGCTCTCTCTCTCTCTCATTCTCTCTCTCTCTCAAATAAATAAATAAAATCTTTTAAAAAAAAAAGATACCAAGGCTGTGTCCTTAAAAAAAAAAAAAATCACCTGGCATCTTGGTTGAATGCAGGTCCTTGGGCCTCATTCCAAACTTAGCAACTAAGAATCTCAGGAATATGTTTTAAATAAGCTCCCTACGTAATTCATATCATCCCTAAAGGTTAAGAACCACTGATTTAACCTCTTTGGACATCAGTTTCTTGTTCTATTAAAACAGAAGTAGTTAAACCTGTCCTATAAGGTTGTAAGGATTAAATGACATACGTAACATAACTCCTCAAATGGGGTCCTCTGATGGGTAGTATCAGCATTACTTGGAAACTTGTTAGAAATGCAAACACTTTGAATCCCTCCTCAAAGCTACTGAATCAGAATTCCTTGGTGGGACCACAGAACCTATTTTTTTAAAGTCCCCTAGGTAATTCTTATGCATATTGAAGTTTGAGGAACATGTTCTAGCCTGTTAGCTTCAGAAAGATAAGGACCATGAAATTCTCATTTACTATTGTATCGTCAATGCATAGTATAGTGTCCAGCACAGAGTAGATACTCATTGTATTTAATGAATGACTTTTTATACATTTTACTTTCCTAATCTAACACATTCATTAGCTTCTTAAATTCTTTTTTTTTTAATGTTTTCTTTTTTTAAGATTTTTTATGTATTTATTTGGGTTAGAGAGAGTGTGCACGAGCAGGGGGGAGGGGCAGAGGGAGAGGGAGAGGGAGAAGCAGGCTCTCCACTGAGCAGGGAGCCCGATGTGGAGGACGCGGGCTCGATCCCAGCACCCTGAGATCATGACCTGAGCCGAAGGCAGATGTTTAACCGACTGAGCCACGAAGGCACCCCATGCAACCTTTTTTTTTAATGTTAGTTCATGTCTTTTATTTATTTATTTATTTATTTATTTATTTATTTAATTTTTTAAAGATTTTATTTATTTGCGAGAGAGAGAATGAGAGACAGAGAGCATGAGAGGGAGGAGGGTCAGAGGGAGAAGCAGACTCCCTGCTGAGCAGGGAGCCTGATGTGGGACTCGATCCCGGGACTCCAGGATCATGACCTGAGCCGAAGGCAGTCGCTTAACCAACTGAGCCACCCAGGCGCCCCAGTTCATGTCTTTTATCAACCCATATACAATTACTTGTTTTCCACTTTGTTGAAGCAATAGGTCAGACGACATTTGTCACAATAATGTCTGTCAAAGTGGCTAGCCATGAAAACTCCAGCACCACATTCATCTGAAGGCCACTTCTGACAAAGGTGACTGATTTTGCCATTCTCATCCACTTTATAGTATTTCAGGACAGCTAACTTAACCTTCTTTCTCTTACGCTTATTCTTCTTGGGAGTGGTGTAAGACTTCTTCCTTTTCTTAGCACCACCGTGAAGTCTCAGTCAAAGAAGAAAAGTGGACTCCTTTTGAATGTTGTGTCAGGCAAAGTAGGTCCATCTTGCAGTTGCTTGCCAGCGAAGATCAGTCTCTGCTGATCAGGAGGAATTCCTTCCTTATCCTGGATCTTGGCCTTTACAGTTTGTTATATCCGATGGTTCATCCTGGAGAGTGGTCTTTCCCCATAAGGTTTTTCATGAAAATCTGCATCTTGGTGACGTTTCCACCGCAGATGGTGGATCAGAAAGTTGTCTCCTTTTTTAAATGTTATGGAACGCATAGAAAATGATCTTTGTATCAAGCCTTGAGGTAAATGGAGGGAGGCAACAGATAGGAGCACCAGCAGCGACACACTTCACCCAGCTACCCCCAAGGACGAGGTGATCAGTCAGTCTCAGCACACCTGTAACCCATTTGTGACTCACCAGTGTGTCTTAGGCCTTAGTGAGCCCTGAGCTACATGACCTTGGGTAAATCACTTCACTTCTCTGGTTTCTAGTTTCCTAATCTGCAGAATGGGGATAATACTTGTGGAGTTGTTGTGGGTATGTGGAAATGTAGTAAATATGTTGCACCAGACGAAGCACATAGTATATATTCAATAAATGTTAACATTGCTGTTGTTATGGTCACTGACAATAATAATAAAAAGCAAAAGGGAAGAGTTTGAATTAGAAAATTTTAAAAACACACAGAAGCAGTGTTTTGAATCCTTGTTTTATTATTTTGCATTGTATTTTTCTTTTTTTTTCTTTAATGCTTCTTTCCAGGACAAAAAATAATGCCCAAAGATATTTTGGCACTAACAATGTTATCTATAGCAAGAAAGATGAGCAGTCTGCTCCAACACCTGAGATTTCCAAAGAAACAGAGAGCCAAGAAAGTGTAAAGGAGAATACAAAAAAAGACTTGTTAGGTATTATTAAGAGCATGAAAATTGAATTAAGCACAGTAAATGTGCAAACAACAAGGCCATCCAGCAGAAGACAACTTAAGAGTGTGGAAACTACAATTGGCAGGCTTCAAAAAGCTCCGGAAGGTGTCCCAAAGAAGAGGTAAATTGAATTGAATTTCATTTACACTGAATTTTTGAAACTCCTTTTTCTTTTAGGAAAAAAAAAATTTGCAAATAGAGGACCTGGGAGATGCTACATGAAGACTATCAGTCTGTAAACACAGAGACTCTAACACTTACATGAGAGACAGTTACCCTTTCTATATTTATCTTTTTTTTTTTTTAAGATTTTATTTATTTATGTGACACAGAGAGAGATAGTGAGAGGGGGAGTGGGAGTGGGAGTGGGAGAGGGAGAAGCAGGCTTCCCGCAGAGGAGGGAGCCGGATGCAGGGCTCGATCCCAGGACCCTGGGATCATGACCTGAGCCGAAGGCAGACGCTTAACGACTGAGCCACCCAGGTGCCCCAGTTACCCTTTCTATATTTAAATAGGAAGGAGAGAGGCACCTGGCTGGCTCAGTGGGTAGAGCATGTGACTCTTGATGTTGGGGTTGTGAGTTCAAGCCCCATGTTGGGTTTAGAGGTTACTTAAAAATAAAATCTTTAAGGGGAGCCTGGGTGGCTCAGTTGGTTAAGCATCTGACTTTTGATTTCAGCTCAGGTCTTGATCTCGGGATCGTGAGTTCAAGCCCCGTGATGGGCTCCATGCTGGGTGGGGCGCCTACTTAAAAATTTTTTAAAAACGGGGAAAAAAATCGCAGGGGACATCTGCATACAATCTAGAGAGGAAAAGAGTCATGATCTAATTGAGAATTCCATATGTTTTCTTACATATTCATCAGTGTTATTAGCTGCCATTTAATTGCCTCTTTAAACTGTTAATTACCAAATCGTTTATATCCTGATTTGGAGGTAGCCTCATGTCTCTGAAGGACTGATTTTTGAAATTTCCATTTTATAAGTTCCACTTAGGATAGAATTTAAGTATGTTGATTACAGCTGTTTTATATGACTTCCTTTGACCAGTAATTATCAGTGCTCTCAGCTTATGTGGTTTCCTCAAAATATTGTAATTACTTGTGCTTGTGAAAAGCGTATTATATTTCACTGATTCTAAATGCAATCAATAATATTTTAGCATTGTGTTGTAATTTAAATGGCAGTGTTTTGTTTTAATGACACTTAAATAATGGTGAGTCTTACACAGATGATGTCGTTGATTCAAATAATAAGGTATGTGGCTTTAACATCCCCATCTCTGACTTCTCAGCAGAATCAGCAGCTAACATAGATTTCTATTTTCTAGAATGACTTAATATTTTTATGAAACTTCTTGGTTTCTATATTGTATCAAAACTACCCCTGGAAAGCATAATTGGGTGGTAGAGAATAAGCTCATTCAGTGCATGCCCATCATAGGTACTTCCTTCTTCTCTATTTATTTATTTATTTTTAAATAATCTCTACACCCAGTGTGGACCTCAAACCCACAACCCTGAGATCAAGAGTCACATGCTCTACTGACTGAACCAGCAAGGTGCCCCATCTTCCTCCTCCTTCATAGAAACAAAATAAACAAAAATATTATATAAAAGTATATAGAATTAGATGATACAGACACACACACATATATACATATATGTATATATTTATCAAGAGTTTTTTTTTAAGCTTCCAGACCTGTTTGTGACCCATTGTGGTTTTTATTATAATTATATAATTTAATTATCTATTATAGAAATGGTTAAAATGAGTTGAATGTTTTGCAAAGACTCAGAAAAGGAAATTTTTAAAATTCTTTTCCAATTAGGTATGAATGAGACAAGCAGAAAAATGTAAGAAAATTCTGCACTCAGAATGCTTTGTAAGCATTTTTAAGTTCTTGATCTGAGTTTCCACTTTAAAGAAACCAAAATTGGAACTCATGGAGGATGTACTATGAGTGCAGTGTATATATAAAAGATATATGTTGGAATTTCTATTCAAAGAAGGGTTTTGGTCCTGCATCAAAAGATTGCTGAATGAGATATATTTGTTTTATTTATTTATTTTTTTAAGAAAGTGTTTTTTTTTTTTTTTAAAGATTTTATTTATTTCTTTGACAGAGAGAGACACAGCGAGAGAGGGAACACAAGCAGGGGGGAGTGGGAGAGGGAGAAGCAGGCTCCCCGCTGAGCAGGGAGCCCGACGCGGGGCTCAATCCCAAGACCCTGGGACCATGACCTGAGCTGAAGGCAGACGCTCAATGACTGAGCCACCCAGGCGCCCCAAGAGATACATTTCTTTTAAAAATTTATCTTTTAGGGGCTCCTAGGTGGCGCAGTTGGTTGAGTATCGGACTCTTGGTTTTGGCTGGGGTCATGATCTAGGGGGTCATGAGATTGAGACCCGCGCTGGGCTCTATGCTTGGCACGGAGTCTTCTTGTTCCTCTCCCTCTGCTTTCTCCTCTGCTTGCGCGCTCTCTCTCTCTAAAATAAATAAATAAATCCCTGCCCAGCGGGAAGGCTGCTTCTCCCTCTCCCACTCCTCCTGCTTGTGTTCCCTCTCTCCCTGTCTCTCTCTCTGTCAAATAAATAAATAAAAGTCTTTAAAAAACAAATATTTTTTAAAAATATCTTTTAGGGGCACTTGGCTGGCTCAGTCAGTAGAGCATGCAACGCTTGATCTTGGGGTCATGAATTTGAACCCCACATTGGGCATAGAGTTTACTTAATTAAAACAATTTTTTAAATGTATCTTTTAATGATTTTGTTCTCCACCCTCTTTTTTTAAGGGATCCTAGATGCACAGATTTGGGTTAATCATCTTTGATTCATGATGACTGTCATGGCTCTATGTATGACCTGATTTTAGTTTTTTATTTGTATTATATATTGAGCAGCCATTGATATAGTTAGTGTGGCTACATAGCAATTACCCCAAAATTTAGTGGCATAAAACAACTATTTTTTATGCTCACGGATTCTGTGGGTCAAGCAGTTTGAACAGAACACGGTGGAGAAAGCTAATCTCTGCTCTATGCTGTCCTCACTCGGAGGGTTTGCTCATTCATAGCTCTGACAGTTGAAGCTGGCTGTTAGCTAAGACCTTAGTACAGAACTGTGTGGACTGGGCTTTCTCACTACATGGCGTCTGGGTTCCAAAGGCGAGTGTTCCAAGAGAAAGTGAGCCAGAAGGAATTTGTATTGTTTTTATGATGTAGCCTGGGAATCATATTGGATAAGATTGGATACTTTCCTGTTTCATATTGATTTTGGGGGGTACTTTTATCATAGCAACTGCCAGAGAACCATCTTCACAAAGACATGATGTCATCAAAAGAAATGCAGTAGTCTAGTGTTAAAACTAGGAACCACCTTGACTTAGTGGTTTACACGGTCACTGAAAATGGCTGTATTTCCCTGTGGTGCTCCAGGGTGCCTTAGGGCATTGTTTGGGAACCTATTCTACTTTGAGCTCAAAGTGCAAGGCTGTGGGACCACACCCATAAGTTTCTTAGAATTCCTGTTGTCTGTTTATAGGCACTCTGAGGCACCATTTTATTTTATTTTAAAGATTTTATTTATTTGACAGAGAGAGAGATGGTGAGAGAGGGAACACAAGCAGGGAGAGTGGGAGAGAGAGAAGCAGACTTCCCTTCGAGCAGGGAGCCCGATGTGGGGCTCGATCCTAGGACCCTGGGATCATGACCTGAGCTGAAGGCAGCCGCTTAACGACTGAGCCGCCCAGGCGCCCCTGAGGCACCATTTTAAATCTTAAGATCTTGGGGTGCCTGACTGGCTCAGTTGCTAGAGCATGGAATTCTTTTTTTTTTTTTTTAAGATTTTATTTGTTTATTTGATAGAGAGTGAGAGAGCACAAGCAGGGAGCAGCAGAGGGAGAGGGAGAAGCAGGTTCCCGGCTGAGCAGGGAGTCCGATGCGGGGCTCGATCCCAGGACCCTGGGATCATGATCTGAGTCGGAGGCAGACGCTTAACTGTCTGAGTCACCCAGGCGCCGCGAGCATGCAATTCTTGATCTCGGGGTTGTGAATTCAAGCCCCAGGTTGGGTGTAGAGATTACTTAAAATCTTTGAAAAAAAAAATAAATCTAAGGTTTTAACAAAGGGTTTTGTAGTGATGCTTTTTGCTTTATCATTAAACCATGTTTTCCTGACACCACTGAATTTGATCTCTGTTCAGAAGCCATTTCTTTTCTTAAATTTTATTTAAATTCAATTAAAATATAATGTATTATTTGTTTCAGGGCTACAGGTCTATGATTCATCACTGTTAATATAGTACCCAGTGCTCATTACAACACATACCCTCCCCAATGTCCATCACCCAGTTACCCCATTGCTCCGCTCCCTCCCCTCCAGCAACTCTCAGTTTGTTTCCTATGATTAAGAGTCTCTTACACTTTGTCTTCCTCTCTGGTTTTGGCTTGTTTCATTTTTTCCTCTCTTCCCCTATGATCCTCTGCCTTGTTTTTAAATTCCACATATCAGTGAGATCATATCAGAAGCCATTTCTAAATTTTAGCATCATTTGCTGCCTGGAGGGGCTGAGAAGGAGAAATGTTTTATTTTGACCCCAGCAAGTGTTGGTTCCTTTATATGGTACAGTTCTTTCTTTGTCTTCTTACATTTTACCATCGGCAACTAAGAAGCCAGGAGGCACCTTCTACACTGGAAGTCTCCTTAGACTGGCTCACCCAGTTCACTGGGTGTATTTCCTATTTTCCACATTACTACCAGCAACAGTGTTGCTAAACAGAAGTCCCCTTTCCCACAGCTTCCAGTAAGGATTTTCCTCAAGTTTTCCCTCACAGCGGCTTTGAGGGCCCTCAGGCTCTAAGTCTCTTTGAGGCCCTAGTCTCTCATGAATACTTGCCTCAAGGTCTTTCCCATTTCCACCCACTGCCTAATACCCAAACCTCTCCCGTACATTTTAGGTTTTTTGTTACAGTAGCACCCAACTTCCAGACACCAAAATCTGTCCCAGTTACGTGTTGCTGCGTTAACAAACCATCCCAAAGCTTGCGCAGAGCATGGCAGAGGTAGCCGTGTCTGCTCACTTAGCACTAGCGACGGCCAGCGCAAGGCGAAGGGTTGCTCACGTACATTGCAACAGCTGCTGCTGGCTATTGGCTGAGACTATATTTGGGGCTCTTTGCCAGAACACTGAGCCAAGGCCTCTCCAAAACCTGCTAGCTGAGTTCCATGGACAGACATCTCGAAAAGAGAGCCAAACAAAAGCTGTGTCATCTTATATGACCTAGGCTCACAAGTCACAGTGCGTCATCTCTATCATTGTGTTCATTGAGGCAGTGACAGAGTTTCCCCTGGTTTCAAGGGAGGAAACATGGATTCCCTCTCTGGATGGAGGTGTGGCAAGGTTTTGGAAGAGTTTGTGGGACCAGAAATATTGCTGTCTCTGTTTTCTAAAAATATAATCTGCCACACCCGTTAACCTGGTAACTGTTGATGTCTGTTGTACTAAAGGGAACAGTACCATGATGAAATTGACCCCTGATTGATTGCATCTGGATTGGGAGAACTATCGGTACCTTATGGTTCACCATATACACTTAGGGCTTCCTTAAGTGCAGTTGCTCTTGTAACTGCATGTCCGTTGTGGGGACCCTGGAAACTCTGTGGTCTTGTTACATGAGATAACAAGTTCCTGTGGGGCACCAAGTGAAGCAGCTCCCGCACCTGCATGATGTGGGTCTCCTGTCCTAACTTTTGGACGGCGTGTGCAGTGTCATCCCCATGAGTGCTGCAAGGATTGCCACCAAGAGGGACACCTGAGGCTGCCCTGCCAGCCTATTATGGTTCTGTCCTTTATCTTTCTGAATAGACTGGGCCAAGCATGTTTGTGGTAGTCTCGTCAGTCTGAATGTATTATGGAACCTAACAAGACCCCTGGTGAGTATAGCAATGACCAAATTTCTAGCTCCTACTTTAACTTAACTAAGCAACTACTTGCTCTGATCATCCAATAAGGTTTCAGTTACTTATTAATTAATGAATCCATGAATTGAAATTTAGATTATTTCTAGTTTTTCATTAGTATAAAATAATGCTATGGTTAACTTCCTGCATTCAACAACTTTAGATTGTCATTATATCTCAGGCAGTGTCCAATGAGATGCAGGTAGAACAGTAAACAAAACAAAGTTAAAAACAAGTCTCTACTCCTTACGTAACAGTGAGGGAGTTGGGGTGGGAGAGAGTATATATATTCACACCACACAGACACATTAATATGTCAGGTGATGAAACATGAAGAAAAATAAGATAGCTGGAGAGGTGCTGTTTTTTTAAAAGAAATTGTGGAAGAATAATGATTGAACAAAGACCTGAAATAAAGGGGCGCCTGAGTGGCTCAGTCGGCTGGGCGTCTGACTCTTGATTTCAGCTCAGGTCATGATCTTGGGGTGGTAAGATTGAGCCCTGCGTCAGGCTCTGCATTGAGCATGGAGCCTGCTTGAGATTTTTCTCACTCCTTCTCCCTCTGCCTTTCCTCCCCGCCCCCATTTGCTTGCTCTCTCAAAAAAAAAAAAAAAGGCCTGAAATAAAGTTATATATAAAGCCATGCAGATATCTGAGAGATGATTTGCAAATTCAGGCTTAGGCCTTGAATTTGGAGTATGTAATATCCCTCAAATTCCATGTATGTATCTTATTTTCTTTAGACAAATAACTCCTGGAAGTGGAATTGCTAGGTAAAAGGATTTGCATATATTTTGGGCTTTAAGATGGAAATGAGAAATGCTCTATGTCTTGATAAGCATGTGCGCTACATGGGCATATCAATTTGCCAAAATCCTACAGCTAAAATGTGTATGCTTCAAAGTATGTAAATTTTACCTGGGAAAAACAAAGAACCATAAATCATCATCATGATATAGTAGGAGATGGAAAGTAGGTGAAGATATAGACCACACAAGAATGGTAAACATGTTGATTACTGAAACTGTGTGACAGATACAAAGGGGTTCATTACATGATTTTATATTTTAAATTTTCCATAAGAAAAAGCTTTAAAAAAAAAAAGCTCCTCAGTAAATTAGGGTAAGTTCATGGAAAAATGTGCCAGACATAAAAAGAAATTGTCTACATTATTTACATATTAACTCACTAAGAATTGCTATCTCAGTGAGTGGGATCCAAGTTAATGTTTTACTCTATTAGACTTTCTACATAATGATCCATTGTCTAATATGCAAATCAAAATTCCCAAATCCCCGATGTTGTTGGATAAAGATTTAAGGATTTTATCTAAGATACGAGAGCTCTAAAACCTGCCAAGGAAGAAAAACAGAATAAAAGAGGGAATATTACAGTTAGTTAAAAAGAAATGAGCTACTTTCAAAACTGTTACCTATGAATAAGGTCTGAACTTTAGCCCAAATCACTTTCCTAAACTACTTGAGAGGTTTCTTTTCAAATTTTCATATATTTGATCAGAGTATACAAAGAATATAAATGAGTATTCATTTTCTAGAACCATGCATTTTATCACAATGGTGTTCTTTATATTCATAGCTTCTTGCTTTATAATCTGAAATGTTCTAGTTAATAAAAATTGTCAGGAAGCTTCTATCATTGAAATAAGATAATCTTTACATACCAAGATCTTTCTACATAGATTTTAAAAAGGTGATGAGAACTTGTTAAAAATACTTTTACAACAACCTGTTCTATAACTCAGACTGTTTCATGAAGACATACTTTATACCATTCTGTACTTCCTAAATTTATTTAAAATGAACTGTATGACATATACAATTTCAGAAAAGAAATTCTAATAAGGGGAACATACTATTAAGGGGAACACACTATTAAGGGGACATAGAAATTACCATAATTTTTGGCAATTTGATGACATATCTCAATAGCCTAAGCATCACCAGGCTAGCTCGGTTGGTTTAGCGCCCGCCTTTTTTTTTTTTTAAGATTTTATTTATTTATTTGACAGAGAGACAGCGAGAGAGGGAGGGAACACAAGCAGGGGGAGTGGGAGAGGGAGAAGCAGGCTTCCCGTGGAGCAGGGAGCCTTATGTGGGGCTCCATCCCAGGACCCTGGGATCATGACAGCTGAAGGCAGACACTTAACGACTGAGCTACCCAGGCACCCCAGTGCCCGACTCCTGATTCTGGCTCAGGTCATGATCTCAGGGTTGTGAGGAGCCCCATGGCACGCTCATTCTCTTTTCCCCTCTGCCCCTCCCCAACTCACGCATGCATGCTCCAATCATGTAATGAACCCCTTTGTACCTGTCACACAGTTTCAGTAATCAACATGTTTGCCATTCTTGTGTGGTCTGTATCTTTACCTACTTTCCATCTCCTACTAGATCATGATGATTTATGGTTGTTTTTCCCAGGTAAAATTTACATACTTTGAAGCATACACATTTTAGCTGTAGGATTTTGGCAAATTGATATGCCCATGTAGCCCACATGCTTATCAAGACACAGAGCATTTCTCACTTCCATCTTTCCATCAGTAGCGTTTTCCTGAGGCAACCACAATTTGGTTTTTTTTTACCCTAGGTTGATTTTGCCTGTTCTAGAAGTTGGTATAAGTAGAATCATACAGAGCATACTCTTTTTTTTTTTTTTTCCAACTTTTCATTGTTTCATTCATGTTATTGGCGTGAGCTGAGTACTATTCCATCATACGGATTTATCATGATATGTGAATAGATTTAGCTACTTTAATATTTGCTTGCAGTATATATAGTTTCTGAAATAAATTGGCATCTAATTAAAAAACCCAGTAAATTAGGGCGCCTGGGTGGCTCAGTCGGTTAAGCGACTGCCTTCGGCTCAGGTCATGATCCTGGAGTCCCGGGATCGAGTCCCGCATCGGGCTCCCTGCTCAGCGGGGGTCTGCTTCTCCCTCTGACCCTCCTCCCTCTCGTGCTCTCTGTCTCTCATTCTCTCTCTCGCAAAAAAAAAAAAAAAATCCAGTAAATTATAACTGCCACTCTTTTTTTCCTTCTCCTTACCCCTCTACTTTCATATATTGTTCTGAGTTAGTATTATGCTTCAACAAGTATCCATTAACTTCAACTTTTAACATTTTAAAGTTTGTATAAAACCAATACCTAAGGCATCTGGGTGGCTCAATGGGCTGAGCATGCGACTCTTTATCTTGGGTCAGATCTCAGGGCCTTGAGTTTGAGCCCCACTTTGGGCTCCATGCTGGGCATGGTGCCTACTTAAAAAAAAATGCCTAATATTTAAAAATAATTGATTTTGTCAGAAATGGATTTTTTTTGAATGACAAAAAAGTTTTCTCTGAAAAAGAATCATTTTACTTTCCACTAAACTAATGGCATAATAAGTAATGCCTTTTTTTTTTACTTGTTTTTCATTTTCTTTGTTAGAACCAAGTCCCTGAATCCTGAGTTGGTAGCAGCTGCATCTGCTGTTGCAGATTTTCTCCCTTTTGATAAGCAGACAACCAAGTCAGAGCTGCTCAGGCAGCTCCAGCAGCATGAGGAAGTCTCAAAGGCACAGAAAGATGGAGAAAGAGCTAAAATTAGGTTAGTGAATCAAATAGTTCTGTTGGTAATGCTGGTTTTTCAAAATAGGCTGTTTTCATGTGACTGGTGAGTAATGTACACAATATATCAATTTATATATTAAATATTTCTCATAAGTGGAATATTAGTAATTTGGTTTTTTTTAAAAACTCACATCTTAAGTAAGATTGCAGTTTTTAAAAGATCAGTGGAATGGTTAAAATTGTCTTTTGCAAAGTTACATGATTTCTTGTCCCTGAAAAACAAACAGTAAATTCAGTAATGTTACTAAAAACAAGTAACAGAATAAGACAGTTTCTCTGAGAAGATTAATTATTTCCCGTTAAATAATTTGCTGGTCTTCTGTACAGTATGATCATCTTCAGGTCTGTTTCCTTCACTTTTGCTCTTATGTTTTAGCTGACACCTTCTCACTCAGCCTCTCTTCTCATTACTTTATGCCAAGTTTGAGGTTGATACACAACTTCAAATGTTTGATACTTTTTCATAAGTGACACTTTTTTTATAAGTGACACTTTTTTATGTTTTAAATGAACATTTCTGAAGAACACCTTCAAAAGTTATGTTTCAAAAAGAAACATAAATCTTAGTGGTCTGTGGGATGTGAATGTTGAATGTTAACATGTGACATATAATCATTCATTTAAACATAATGCTTTATGTTGTTTTAGTACATGGAGGTGAAATATGAATTAAATGATATGAATTTCATGGGTAAGAAAGTTTATTACTGTCCTGTAGCTACAGTTTCTAATACACTTGACCTTTTTCTTATTTCAGTGTCAGTAACATAATATCAGATATGAAAGTTGCCAAATCTGCCACATCTAGGATTAGTACAAGACCAGTGCATCAAATTCAGTTTGATGAAGGAACTGACAATTACATGGGACAGAAGACTGATGCTCTTAAGAAAAGGTACTCAGGCTTTGCAGTTTGTTTGGTTTTGCTGGTTTTGTTTGTTTCTCTGTAGATTTACTTTATTCTGTGCATGTTATTACTGATAGGTATTTGAGCATTATGGTTGCATTTATGTCTGTCTTCTCTGCTTGTACCATTTCCCATAGAGGAAAAAGTGTTCTGGGTTTAGCAGTCTTATGCTTTTCTATACCATTAATCAAATTAGGCCCTGCCTCCCATTTATCCATGATGAATAGAGGTCTCCTGATTTAGGGTAAGTGGAGCTGATTGAATTCTGAACAAATGAACATTTTGTGAAAAGCATTATTTTTCATTCTGATATGTATATAACAATGTATATATTTATATAATCTTTATATCTCTCTATGTAATTATCATTATTCATACCTTAGAAAAATAATTCACCATCAAAAAAAGAAAGAAAGGAAGATCCATTATAATACCTTAAGGTGGTAGATTATTTGTGGCAATTTGAATTTGGTACTTCGCAAACTTAAAGATGTTAAGCCATGGGGCGCCTAGGTGGCTCAGTCGTTAAGCGTCTGCCTTCGGCTCAGGGCATGATTCCAGGGTCCTGGGATCGAGCCCCGCATCGGGTTCCCTGCTCCGCGGGAAGCCTGCTTCTCTCTCTCTCCTGCTGCCCTGCTTGTGTTCCTGCTCTCACTATCTCTCTCTCTGTCAAATGAATAAATAAAATCTTAAAAAAAAAAAAAAATGTTAAGCCATGCCTTATGTAGTTATTTTATAATAAAAAGCTATCTATATTTACAGAAAGTTTCTGTTTTCTCTCCTTTAAGCCCATGAAGTGATAGTTGGGGAGGGGGAACCAGATATTTAGTATGCTCTAACAAAAACTAACTGATCTTTAGGGGGTGCTTAGAGTTGGAGTATTTTTGATGTTATGTATTCTTTGGATTTTCTTTTAAGTAGAATCCCAGCAACTTGAATTAGCTCCTTTCAGAAGTTAAACTACTAATTTGTACAGGAAAATTGTAAAAGATAGTCAACAGTTAACAAAGGAAGTTCAAGAAGTTACAATGACTTAGGGAGATTTTTGAATTACTAATTTAAAGTGATTTTGTACCTATGACATATTATTGGATAAAATATAGTGTGTACTTGGAGTTTTACTTAAGATTCCTCAAGAATATTTCATTTCAGGGGTGCCTGGCTGGGTTAGTCAGTAGAGCATGCAACTCTTGATCTGGGGTTGTGAGTTCAAGCCCCGTGTTGGGCGTAGAGCTTACTTTAAAAAAAAAAAAAAAAAATTTAATTTCAGTCTTGTTTGAATCAGTCTTCTTTGAAATGATTCCATTTAACTATATCAGAATGCTATATCATAGTTTGATTCTTAATGATATTAGCTGTCATTGAAAATTAGAAGGTGGCGGGGCGCCGGGGTGGCTCATTTGGTTAAGCGTCTGACTTTTGATTTCGGCTCAGGTCATGATCTCAGGGTTGTGAGATGGAGCCTGCTTAGGATTCTCTCTCTCCCTCTCCCTCTGCCCCTTCCCCCGCAACCCCCCCACTCCCCGCACACGTGTCAAAAAAAATTGTTAGGGCAACCCTGTTGGGACTCCTCTCACTCTTGAGACCTTTTTCTGTATCTTCACTTAATAAACTTCTATCGCTTTACTCACACACACACACAAAAAAACTCTTAGAAATTAGAAAGTGGCAAGGGAGAAGCTAAAAAAAGCAGGACAGTCGTTTATGTGCATATAATGACTGTGTAAAAAGCTGACTGAAGGACTCTAGAGTAAGGGGAAGCGGTGGTGAGATACCAAGTTGTTCACCCTGCTCTGTCATGGGACAGCCTGAGACAATCCAGGCCTAGACTGATCACCACAGATACACCCTGGGCTGATTCCTTAGTAAGAGACAGAGAGGAGTCATGGCTTGGGAGTCATTCTGGCCTGCCTCAGAATCTTGGCATTATGCCACTGACTAATACTGGGACCGGGGCAACTTTTATAGCCTCGTTGGTCTATTTCCTCATCTATAAAATGCTGAAATTGAAGCCTAACTTAAATGGCTTTCTTGAGAAATAGGAAAGGAATGTGCCAACTGTATATAGTAGATGCACAGCAAATGTCTGTTCCCTTCCCTTCCTCTTTAGTACATTCTAAAATTCCATACTTTACCAAATCATTCCTTCTTTACTGTGAGTTACCTTAATCCATCATCCTGTTAACCTGATGCACAGTTAGGGAGTGCAGATGGGGAGAAGGATGCAAAAGCACTGAGAATAGTTGGGGAGCATAAATACCTTTGTTTAAGAATACTTAGGGACCTGCTAAAGGAAAACTTAAGTGATTTGAGATTACTTTATCTAATTTTAATATGGTATTTGAATTTTTTCAGTTAATGTAATTTCATAGGAAAAAAAGTAATTTGATTCAGAAAAGAATTTTTTTTTAAAGATTTTATTTATTTATTTGAGAGAGAGAGAGAAGCATGCTCCTCACTGAGCAGGGAGCCCAATGTGAGGCTCGATCCCAGGACCCCAGGATCATGACCTGAGCCAAAGGCAGACCCTTAACGAGCTGAGGCGCCCAGACTCCCCAAGAATTCAAAATTATTTTAAAACTAACTCTCCAGTTTTGAACTGATTTTTAATCTGCCAGTAAATTTATTCAAGTATGAATGTGAATTGATGCATAAAGCAGTTGATTTAAATATACAAGGAAAAGTTACCTATTAACTATCTGACTAATTTCAATAGCTAATTTAAAATGTTATGTAAAGAAAGTTAATCATTATTTAAGGGCGCCTGGGTGGCTCAGTTGGTTAAGTGACTGCCTTCGGCTCAGGTCATGATCCTGGAGTCCCTGGATCGAGTCCCGCATTGGGCTCCCTGCTCGGCAGGGAGTCTGCTTCTCCCTCTCCCACTCCCCGTTTGTGTTCCCTCTCTTGCTGTGTCTTTCTCTGTCAAATAAATAAATAAAATCTTAAAAAAAAAAAAAAAAGAAAGTTAATCATTATTTAAAATTACAGAATGATTGTAAGTGGGAATGTTTTGATTTATCTGTGCCATCTTTTATAATTATAATTTGTAATTAAACATGCAGTGTTTTCTGCCCTTGAACTAAGACAGCTGTTGACTTTAACAACTTTTAATTTAGCATATTTTAATAGCTTTCTAATGTTGAGTTTTCTAAAACCTTAATATGAAATGGATCACATAAAATTATGGCAAATTAAACTAATCTTTTCAATTAGATATTTTGGAAATTAAACTACTTAAACTGCTTTATGGTATCATGATGCAAAAATTCAAGTGCATTTGTTCCAGTTTTTAGTTATCAGTTCTAACAATGTGGCAATTTAGTTAAAATGTCTGGTGTGGGTCAGTGGAATTATTTTTAATTTCTATATTGAATATTTAATATAAAATTGTTTTCTCAAATAATTTTTTGTTGGCCATGTGTAAAGATATTAAATTAAATTGTTTTTTCTTTTTCAGTCTTAGGAAAAGTATGCTCAAAGGGAAAAGACTTAATATTTTTGACCTTAAGGCAGTTACTGAAGAGGCACCTGAAACAGGTTTGTTAAGAACACTATTTCTCAGGTGTAGAAACATTCCTTCTTTCAAAAAAAGTCCTTAATGTTTTGATTGCACAATGTCAGGTATTTTAATAATCCATCCTGTCATTGGCCTAGATCCTGTTTATGAGTGTAGTTGTTACCATTGCTAGTCTTGGTCAGATTCCTCCCTTGAAATGTTTCATTCTTGGAGACAGTGGGAGGTAAATACTACCACCTTCTTGAAGACAGTGGGAGGTAAATACTACCACCTTCTTGAATCCAGAGCTATCAGTTGGCTACTGATTTGGGTTAGAACATTAACATCACACTCTATTTGCAACTATGCTATTACAAAAGGTTCTGCCCTAAGGCAGCTTGCTATCTAGGAGAGGAGATAGCATTTGTAGAAGTAACTTAATGAAGTGATTTTGTGATTGTTTAGGAGCTGGGAAGAGGAGCATTCAGGAAATACATTTAGCAGACTTGTGGAGGTTTTTTATTTTTTTTTAACACACCGTCCTTGTTCCCTGTACTTACCCCTTTCATCTTTGGGTAAGAGGTCAAATCTTTCATATTCACCATTTTAAGTCTAATTACAAGAGATACGAGAGTGTCCTCTTGCTTGACATTAAGTATCGTTTATAAAGGAGGAAACTCAGTACGAATGGTCTTCAGCTTACAAGTGACTTTCATTTCCTAAGATTGTTAAGTTAGCTTTTTGGACTTGATAAAAATAATTTTATAATTGATATTTAAGTTCCGAAGCCAGCCTCCAATGGCTCATTTAATCTATCAGTTACTTATATAAATATCTGATTTTTCCCACTATTCAGTAAACTCCTAGATACTAGGGCCTGGGTTTCACTGATTTTTGTATACCCAGCAGCACCTAGCCAGTGGCTGACGGATCATAGGAATTAGTTATCTTAAATCATAAATGCTTTTTTTGAACAAATTGAGCTATGAAATTTCTGTCCATAGAGGAAAGGAGTTAATTCAATCAGTGTTTGTTCATTTAAACTAAAGGTGAAGCTAAGAGAACAGCTCGCCTTCTCTTACTTAAAAACTGCTTTCTGTCCTGTATAATGGACAGGAAGTACAAGGGGCACCTGGCTGGCTCAGTCCTCAGAGCATGTAACTTTGGATCCTCGGGGTCATGGGTTCAAGCCCCATGTTGGTTGTCAAGATTACCTTAAAAAAAAAAAAAAGGAATTACAAAATGCGTGCGCACGCGCGCGCGCACACACAGATGATTCTAACAACTACTTGAAAAAAACAAACTAAAACGTGCAGTCATGGAGAATGGGTCACCTCTCCCCTGTTGATGTGGCAACTGTTAAACTTGCCTCAAAAAGGGCATTTATTGTCAGGGCAGCTGCCATTGTCCACCTACTGAACAGCCAGGAGAGGCACTTGGATTCTTGAAGGAGCCAGCTTGCTCTTTTAAATCAGAAACCCTATTCCTTAAAACTGAAGCACTGAAGTTTTATAAAAAATATAAAATGATTGTGCTCTAATAAGGAAAATAATACACAGATTTATAAAAATTTACCCACCACCTGGGTGGCTCAATTGGTTAAGCATCCCACTCTTGGTTTCAGCTCAGGTCATGATCTCAAGGTTGTGGGATGGAGCCTGATGCATCCCACGTTGCCGGAAGTCTGCTTGTCCCTCTCCCTCTGTTTCTCCCCCTGCTCGCTCGCTCTCTCTCTCTCTCATAAATAAGAAAAAATAAGTAAAATCTTTAAAAAAAATTTAATGAAGGTACTGTTTTAATAAACTATACTTGATTGAGTCTAAAGAATGTCTTTTGTTCCCTATTAAATCAATACCAACCATGTACAAACTTAAGCATTTATTCACTGTTGTTTCCCTACCCCCTAAAATAATGCCTGACATATAGTTGGCATTCAGTAATTATTTGTTGACAGAATGATGAGTTCTTCTGTCCCATGATTCACACATTTTGCTTCCCTCCAGGTTCCTACCACTGCTGCAAAGGACCCTTCTGCTTATCCTGCAGTAATTTAGAGCTGAGGGGCAATATAGCTTAATGGAAGGAATGTTGGTATTTGATAGATGTGGATTATTCAAATTCAGATTCTCCCGTACTAACTTCTCTGAGTTTCCCTTTCTCCATCTATAAAATGGGGCTAATACATGCCTCTCAGGGATTAAATGAAGTAATGTAATTCAAGTGTCAGGCACAGTGCCAAGACCACAGTGGACAGTCAGGACATAGTTGCAGCTGTTAGCAGTAATAGTAACAATGATGGTGGTGATGATCATGATCACAGAAAAGACATGTGTTGATCAGTGTCTACTGAATAAATCTATAAAATGTGACTATTTTGCTCTCATGATTATCTGCAAATGTGGCTAATTAAGCCTAACTGATGTGATCTTTTCTCTGTATCAGATGTTTTAGGCCAATATACTTAATATACAGCAGTCAGTCAGTGTGTGGTCAGGCAGGGTCGTACATGAACTTTAACATACATGTCTGTGTGCACATATTTTTTGTTTTGGGTAAATATCTAGGAGTCAAATTGTTGTATACTGCCAAACTATTTTTGAAAGAGGTTGTACCATTTTACATTCCCACCAGCAGTGACTGGTGGAAATATGATTCATTCTTTTTTTTTTTTTAAAGATTTTTTTTATTTGACAGAGAGAGACACAGCGAGAGAGGGAACACAAGCAGGGGGAGTGGGAGAGGGAGAAGCAGGCTCCCGGCCAAGCAGGGAGCCCGATGCGGGGCTCGATCCCAGGACCCAGGACCCAGGGATCATGACCTGAGCCGGAGGCAGATGCCTAACGACTGAGCCACCCAGGTGCCCCGAAATATGATTCATTCTTGAAAGATGTCTTCAATTTCTGAAGCAAATAAATGATTGAAATGCGATATGATGGTGGTTATAAGCTAACATTATAATATGAACTTATAGAGTTGGTTGTGAGGATGAAATTAATGCATAAAAAGCATAGCACAGAGTAAGTGCTCCATATCCATTAGTAGAATTGTCATTATTATTATGTTAATTTCTCTGGTCTTTAATAATAGTACTTTGTGACTTATCTTGACAGACTAAAAATAAAGATAAATAGGCTGGACTTTAAATATCAAAGTAACCTGTTATATAAAAAATATTCACTTTCATGGGGCACCTTGGTGGCTCTGTCGGTTAAGTGTCTGACTCTTGATTTTGGCTCAGGTCATGTTCTCAGGGTCATGAGATCCAGCCCTGTGTTGGCGGGCTCTGTGCTCAGGGGGGAGTCTGCTAAGATTCTCTCCCTCCCCCCTTTCTTTGCTTGTGTGAGCTCTCTCTCTCTCAAATAAATAAATCTTTAAGAAAAATAACACGGGGTGCCTGGGTGGCTCAGTTGGTTGAACATCTGCCTTCTGCTCGGGTTGTGGTCTTGGAGTCCTGGGATCAAGCCCCACGATGGGCTCCCTGCTCAGGGGGGCGTCTGCTTCTCCCTCTGCCCCTTCCCCCACTTGTGCGCGCGCGCGCGCACTCTCTCTCTCTCTCTCCCTCTCCCCCTCCTCCTCTCTCCCCCCTCATGCTCTCTCTTGTGTTCTCTCTCAAATAAATAAAATCTTAAAGAAAACAATAAAATAAATATTCACGTTCATGAAAACGTTTTTAAACAAAATACACATTCCTTTTTCCTTTCCAGTAGAGGGGGCAGTGAGACTTGTTGCTTGCCTAGCAGTGTAGTAAAACAAAAGCTAAGGCTTGCGGTAATTGTTGCGGTAGGCTTTTTATGTCGTCTTCCTTTAGTTTTAGCTCTCAGAGAGTGACCTTTCATTATATACTGTTTATTTATAAGCCTCAGGGCCTGAAATGTATTAACAAGTTGGAGTTGATGATAAAATTTTTTAAAATAAAGATATATACATTGACTTGTGATTACTTGAAATGTTTTTATCATAGAGACAGCACCTTCACTTTGGGAAGTAGAATTTGCTAAGCAGTTAGCCACAGTAAATGAGCAGCCCCTTCAGAATGGCTTTGCAGAGATGATCCAGTGGACGAAAGAGGGGAAACTGTGGGAGTTTCCAATTAACAATGAAGCAGGTAAGTCTTAATTTCAGAGGTTTATAAAATTCAGTATGGAGATTAAATCTGGCGGGTGTTCAGTCATAGAGTCTAGATATTTACATGAATTTCCAAACTTGGTATAAATATCTTGGTGGTGTCTGAAAAGAAATTTGACGGTTTTTTTTTTTTTTTTTGAAAAAAGTTAGGATTTCATTTAATTCTGGGTTTTTGATAAGGAAAATGAAGTAAAATTAGGGGCGCCTGGGGGGCTCTGTTGGTTAAGTGTCCAACTCTTTTTTTTTTTTTTAAGATTTATTTATTTAAGAGAGAACATGAGTGGGAGGGGAGGGGCAGAGGGAGAGAGAGAAGCAGATTCCCCGCTGAACAGGGAGCCTGCCGTGGGGCTCGATCCCAGGACCCTGAGATCATGACCTGAGCCAAAGGCAGACGCTTAACCGACTGAGCCACTCAGGCAACCCTAAGTGTCCAACTCTTGATCTCAGCTCAGGTCTTGACCTCATGGTCATGAGTTCAGGCCCGTGTTGGGCTCTGCGCTGAGCATGGAGTCTACTTAAAAATAATAAAAATTTAAAAAGGAAGTAAAGTTATATGGCAGAAATGCATCATGAATTTCTACGTGACATGAAAGTGTTGACTGCAAATGATGATAGTTACTAATTGCTAAGCAGATTACCTGGAAAATCTTCTCATATATTAAATCCTGCGTATGAGATTATATTTCAATTTTGGAGAACATTACAACTCTGAAAGTTTTATGCTGGTTATCTTTTACTCATAAAACTATTGCATTAATGAGATGAAAGGTTCTTGGAGTTGAAAGCTATTCAAAGCAAAAACGTTAGAAGGCTTCAAAATTTTTTGGACCAGGGGCGCCTGGGTGGCTCAGATGGTTAAGCGTCTGCCTTCGGCTCAGGTCATAATCCCGGAGTTCCGGGATCGAGTCCCGCATCGGGCTCCCTGCTGGGCGGGGAGCCTGCTTCTCCCTCTGCCTCTGCCTCTCTCTCTCTCTCTGACTTTCATGAATAAATAAATAAAACATTAAAAAAAATTATAAAAAAAAAAATTTTTTTTTGGACCTCCGGCTGCATACCTAGGTTCTTCGAACTATTACATGCTATTATCTACTTTCCTGAAGATTATTCTGGAGATGTTACTTCTTCCTCACTCAAAAGGAAAACAGTATTACTATGCTATTTATTTTTATGCTTTTTTTAATGTTATCATTAGCTAAACATTTTAGGTGTATTTTCTTTTCTTTTCTTTTCTTTTATTTTATTTTATTTATTTATTTGAGACAGAGAGAATGAGAGACAGAGAGCATGAGAGGGAGGAGGGTCAGAGGCAGAAGCAGGCTCCCTGCCGAGCAGGGAGCCCGATGTGGGACTCGATCCAGGGACTCCAGGATCATGACCTGAGCCGAAGGCAGTCGCTTAAACAACTGAGCCACCCAGGCGCCCAGGTGTATTTTCAATTAGAAGAGATTCATTTATTTTTATGGTACAGTTTGCTAGGAATTGTAAACACCTCAGTAAGTCTTAGGAAAATATAGTCCACATTTTAACCTTTGTAATATTATGATGTCACTATAACATTTTATTTTTTTATAATCTTTCATTTTTTGGATTAATAGGTGGAATGGAAGCTTAAATATCAGAAATATTTTGTCTTATATGTTCATATAGTATTACTTTGTATAGGAAAACTTTAGAGACTGATAATTCCTTTAATAAAATCTGAATATTTTGTGGTTTTGTACAGTATATGCAGTAATAAAGGATGCTGTGTTGTTGTGTTTTATCTGTTACATAACATGTACATTTCTCAAAGTATTATGCTTTCCATACTCTGGTAGGTATCAGAGAAAGGTGGGAAAAAAGCCCAAGGACTTTTCAGTTGTGCAAACCAGAGTACAGATCCAGCTCTCTTGGTGATTAGCCATTTGCCTTTGAGGATACTAACCTCTAGAGGTTAAAAAACCAGATGAGTTTCCACATCTATAAAATTAAAGATACCTCATTGGGAGAATGTAAGAACTAAGATAAAGTTATGTGAGTTGCTCAGCACAGTTCTTGGCATATAATACATGTAAATAAATGTTAGTTCATTTCCCTCTGTATGAACACAGAATTTTAAAAGGAGAAAAAGTTAACAGAATACAGTGTAATACAGAATATTAAGGAAAGATTTCCTTATTTGATGAAACTTGAGTGTTCTAAGTCCTCATAGTTAAAAACATGGCTCTAAAACCCGATATTGAGGTAGAATAACATGTGACTTTTTTTTTTAAGATTTTATTTATTTATTTGAGAGAGAGAGCATGAGCGGGTTGAGGGGCAGAGGGAGCAGCAGACTCCCGCTGAGCAGGGAGCCTGATGCTGGGCTTGATCCCGGAACTCCGGGATTATGACCTGAGCCGAAGGCAGACGCTTAACCGACTGAACCACCCAGGTGCCCCAACATGTGACTTTATTTAGGAGAAATAGTGGTTAGGGGTTCAAGTTTTGAATGAGTTATATGCTTAATCTCACTAAGCCTCACTTCCCCTGTCTATGAAATGATGGGGATGAATATAGGATTTATTTTATGGGATTCTTCTGAAAAACAAGTGAGGTTATACAAGTAAAGCATCATCAGCCGTCATCATCCCTGTTCCTACTTCCTACAACAACAATATATATGAGGGGGTTTTACTATGCTGCAAGGATCTGAAATCTTAAACTATTAGTGAGGATATGTATTTTCTAGGAACCACCAAATAGGGTAACCAAAAAGTAAGGGTTAGTGTACATTGTCATCAACAATAAAACACTTCAGTTCATCAAAATTTTGAATGTCCAAACTCCAAAGAAATTTATCTTAAATTTGACCTGGGTTTTGAGAAAGTTTAATTTTTACGAAAGGGAAAAAAACCATGTCTTTTGGTCGCGTTAGGGAGATAAATGTGACAAGTTTCCATATACACTGTACGTATTATTGATGCTTCAGGGTGGGAAAGGGAGGTATCTCATTTCCAGCTCCTTGAGGCAATTGTTATCTGAATGAAAAACAGGAAAGGAACTGTGGAAACTTTCTCACTTTGATCACTCTCCTCAATATACACTTAGGAACTTCAGAATACTTTTAAGAGACTGGCATTAGAATTTGGAACCTTTACAGTTCAATAATATCCTTCTATATTTCTTATTTTTAAATTTTAAGATTAATAAAATGTCATGCTCTCTCTACTAATAGCTTCATGAAGATTTACTTTGATGCTTTTGGGGAAAGGTGGTTTTTTTTTTTAAAGATTTTATTTATTTATTTGACAGAGAGAGAGATAGTGAGAGCAGGAACACAAGCAGGGGGAGTGGGAGAGTGAGAAGCAGGCTTCCTGCTGAGCAGGGAGCCCGATGTGGGACTCGATCCCAGGACCCTGGGATCATGACCTGAGCCGAAGGCAGACGCTTAACGACTGAGCCACCCAGGCGCCCTGGGGAAAGGTGTTTTATTTTTAGGGGTGAGCCATGCCAGTTTCTGAACGTAATACTGAAAATGACAAAATGACGTGTCCTGTGTTGACAACTTTACTTTCCAGTGTTATGTTTTTCATTTATATAAAAAATTAGTTTTTTGTTTTAACACATAAAACATAATAAATTATTTTCCAATTTGAAGTAGCTTTTTTCCAGTTTTTTTTTTTTTTTTTTTTTAAGAACTGGTTTGTCCCTTCTGTTTTGCTTTGCCAGCATAGAGATTTGTAAGAGCAGTTAAGTAGCATTATTCCCACTTAGATTTTGCAGTAGTTATTATATATTGGATTGATAAAAGTTTTATTTTAGCTTTGACTTTGACTTTAAATTTAATCATGTTTTTACCACTACCCAGTTAACAGAGTCTTGGCTCTTGAATATTCTTTAGCCATATATATGCCACCAAAAAAGTGTAAGTGCAATACGTTTTGAAATGTATCAGTTTTTGATGCATAACATGCTACCCCCAAAACTTAGTAAGACAACAACTAAGTTATAACTGTTCCTGAATTTATGGGTTTTCCGGTTGGTTTTGGCAGCTTAGCTGAGGGTGGTTCCCTCTAGAGTGGCTTGTCTCACATGTCTGGTTGTGGGTGCTGGCTCTTATCAGGGGAGATGGAGATAACTGGGTTATATGTCACTCATCGTCTCACACACTAGCTTGGGCTTCTTCACATGACTGTAGTAGAGTTCCTAACAGCAAGGAAGAGCAAGGATTAATGTGTAAGTACTTTTCAAGCCTTTGTTTGCACTATTCTGAGTAATATCCCATTGACCAAAGCAGGTCACTTGGCCAACCCTGAATTCGAGGGTCTGAGAAACAGACTCCATTTATGGGAAGAATGACAAAATCACATTGTGAACGGTCATGTCTAGAAACATAGGAGTGATATGTATCAGTATGTTTGTGGCCATTTGTCTATCTACCACCTTGATTTTATTTACTTTAGTTTTAATAAAAATAGTGTATAGATCTTTAAATGTCCAAATAAATTTTTACAAAAATCTCTTTCAGTAAATACAAACTAACTGCAAGCGTGAGTAGAAAGCATTTAAGCCTTTTATTTTGAGATAATTGTAGATTCACATGCCATTGAAGAGAGAATAAATACCCTGGATAGCTTCTACCCATTTTCTCCCAATAGTTGCTTCCTGCAAAACCATAGTACGATATTACAGCCAGGCAATTGGCATTGATACAGTTCTTCAAACGTTCAGATGTCACCAGCTTTACAAATACTCCTTTATACATACGTATTTAGTTCTGTGCAATTTTATCACATGCGTAGACTCACGTAACCACCACCACAGTCAAGATACACAATTCCATCACCTCAAAGAGCGCTCTTAGAGCCCTTTTATGACCACACCTGCTTGCCGTCCACTGCCTCCCCTTAGTCCTGGATCCCTGGCAATCACTAAATTCAGTCACCATTTCTTAATTTTTTCATTTCAAGAAGTATATACAAATAGAATCATACAGTGTGTAAGCTTTGGGAATTAACTTTTTTTCACTCAGCCTGATTAATTATCTGGAGATTTATCCATGTTGTTGCATGTATCAGTATGTTTGTGGCTTGGTTTTTTTTGTTGTTGTTTTTTTAAACTGAGCCAACCAGGTGCCCTACATGTTTAGTTTTAGTGTTTTTTTTAAGATTTTATTTATTCATTTGAGAGAGAGAGAAAGAGAGAGCGCATGTATGAGCAGGAGGAGGGGCAGAGGGAGAGAGAAAGGGAGAAGCAGACTCCCCACGGAATGGGATGGTTTGGGGGAGCCTGTTGGGCTTGATCCCAGGACCCTGAGATGATGACCTGAGCTGAAGTCAGACACTTAACCAGCTGAGCCACCCAGGCATCCCCTGCATGTTTAGTTTTTTAAAGAAACTTCCAAACTGTTTTCTAGAGTGGCTGTGCCATTTTATATTCCCACCAGCAATGTGTGAACCATCTAGCTTCTCGTTCTCACCAACATTTGATGTTGGCACTATTTTTCTTTTAGATGTGTTTACATTCTGATAGATGTGTATTGATAGCTCATTGTGGTTTTAATCTGCATTTCCCTAATGGCTAGAGAGGTTGACCTTGTTTTTCTTGTGTGTGTTTGCCATCTGTATATCTTCTTCAATGAAATGTTTGTTCTTGGTTTTTTTGCCCATTCTCTTTTTTTTTTTTAGTATGTTCAGTTAGCCACTGTGTAGTACATCATTAGTTTTTGATGTAGTGTTCGACGATTCGTTAGTTAGGTATAACACCCAGTGCTCATCACCACATGTGCCCTCCTTAATACCCATCACCCTGTTACCCCCTCCCCTCTGAAATCCTCACTTTGTTTTCCGGGGTCCATAGTCTCTCATGGTTCGTCTCCCTCTCTGATTTCTGCCCCTTCAGGTTTCCCTCCCTTCCCCTATGGTCCTCGGTGCTATTTTTGACCATTCTCTAATTGGATTGTCTGGTTTTCTTACTGTAGAGCTTTGAGAGTTTTTTTGAATATATTCCAGACACTAGACCTTTATTGAGTATTTGGTTTGCATTGGGGTGCCTGAGTGGCTCAGTCAGTTAAGTATCTGACTCTTGGTTGCAGCTCAGGTCTTGATCTCGGTTGTGAGATCGAGCCCCAAATCGCCCTCTGTGCTGGGCATGGAGCCTGCTTAAGATTCTCTCTTTCCCCCTCTCCCTGTGCTCCTCCCCGGCTCTCTTTCTCTAAAAAAAAAGAAAAAAAAAATAGTTTGCAGATATTTTCTCCCAGTCTGTAGTTTGTCTTTTCATCCTCTTAACAGAGTCTTTCACAGAGCAAAAGTTTTTAATTTTGATGGAGTCCAGTTTTTCCTTTTATGGATGGTACTTTTAGTGTCAAATTCTTTGCCAGCTTTGAACTGGAATATTTTCCTGTTTTTTTCTTTTTCTTTTTTTCTTTTTTAAGATTTTATTTTTAAGCATTCCCTACACCCAGCATGGGCTTGAACTCACAACCCCAACCAAGATCAGGAGTCCCACGCTCTACTGACTGAGCCAGCCAAGTGGCACTCCGCTGTGTTTTTTTCTGTAAAATCTATAGTTTTACGTTTATTTTTTTTAAATCTTTAATTTTTTTTTTAAAGATTGTATTTATTTGACAGAGAGAGACAGCGAGAGAGGGAACACAAGCAGGGGGAGTAGGACACAAGCACGTTTAACTGACTGAGCCACCCAGGCTCCCCTATAGTTTTACATTTAAATTCATGATCCATTTGGGGTTAATTTATATGAGGTATGAGGTTTAGGTTGAAGTTCTTTCTGTGTGTGTGTCAATAGATATCCACTTGCTCTGGCATGATTTGTCAGAAAGACTATCCTTTCTTCATTGAATTCTTTGCACCTTTGTTTAAAAGTTTGGGCACATTTGGGGCACCTGGGTGGCTCAGTCAGTTGAGTGTCTGCCTTTGGCTCATGATCCTGGGATCCTGGGATCGAGTCCCACGTTGAACTTCCTGCTCAGTGAGGAGCCTGCCTCTCCCTCTGCCGCTCTGCCTGCTTGTGCTCTCTGTCTGTCTGTCTCTCTCTCTCTGTCAAAGAAATAAAATATTTTTTAAAAATTGGGCACATTTGTGTGGGTCTGTATTACTCTGCTAGGGCTGCCATAACAAAAAACCACAGACTGGGTGGCTTGAACAGATTAATTTTCTGACAGTTCTGGAGGCTTGAAGGCCCAAGGTCAAGGTGCCAGCAGGTTTTATTTTTCCTGAGGCCTCTCTTCGTGGTTTGTAGATGTTTGCCTTTTTGTTGTGTCTTCATGTGATCTTTTCTTCTGTGGGTGCTCCTTGTGTTTCTTCCTCTTCTTATAAGGGCACCAGTCCATCCGGACTCCACTGTTGCAACTTCATTTAACCTTAATTACCTTCTTAAAGGTCCTATCTCTAAATATAGTCACATTGGGGTTGGGACCTCAACCTATCGATTTTGAGGGGTCCCTAACAGTCTATTTCTGGGCCCTCCCTTTTGTCCCATCAATCTATGTGTCTGTCCCTCTGTCAATACACACTTTTGATGAGTGTAGCTATTTCTTAGCTAAGTCTTAGCATTATTGCTCCCATTTTGTTCTTCTCTTCCAAGATTGTTGTAATATTCTACAACTTTCGCCTTTCCATGTAAATTTTAGAATAAACTTGGTGGCAAAACTTTACTGAGATTTTGATAGGAAGTACATTAAACATATAGATCAGTTTGGAGAGAATATCTTAGTGTGTTGAGTTTTCCAGTTTAAATGTAATTAGAAATGTGAGTGATTTTTTTGTGTTGATCTTGTATCATGTAACCTTACTGAACTGACTAGTTAGTTCTAGGAGGGTTTTTTTTTTGTAGATTCTTTGGGATTTTCTATGTAGACAAACATGTCATCTACAAATAGGGGTAGTTCTATTTCTTCCTTTGCCATCTGTATGCCTTTTCTTCCTCCCTCATTGCAGTGGCTAAAATTTTTAGTACTGTGTTGAGTAAAAGTGGTAAGTAAGAGCTGACTTTGTTGTCTTGTTCAGGAACTTAGGGAAAAAGCCTTCAGTCTTTCAGCATCAAGTATGATATTAGCTATAGATTTTTTGTAGATGCTCTTTATGAGGTTGAAGTAGTTTTTCTTTTTTTCTAACTTCGTGAGAATTTTTATCAAAAATGGGTGTTGTGGGGTGCCTGGGTGGCTCAGTCAGTTAAGTGTCTGCTTTTGGCTCAGGTCGTGATCCCAGGGTCCTACGACTGGACCCCGAGTCAGGCTCCCTGCTCATCTGGGAATCCTTCTCCCTCTGCCCCTCTCCCTTCTTGTGCTCTCTCTCTCTCAAATAAATCAATAAAATCTTAAAAAAAAAATGGGTGTTATATCATAGGACTTTTCTTCTTCAACCTGTTGATATGGTGGATTACATTGATTTTCAAATGTTGCACCATCCCTGCACACCTGGTCTAAGTCCCACTTGATCTTGGTATATAAATCTTTTTATACATTGTTGAGTTTGTTTGCTAATCTTGTTTAAAGTTTTTGCCTCTAAGTTCATGAGAGATAATGGGTTGTAGTTCTCTCTCTCTCTCAATTTATTTGTTTTGTGGTTGTGTCTTTGTCGGGTTTGGTAACAAGGTAATACTGGCCTTATAACATGAGTTAGGAGTGTTCTTTGTTCTAGTTTCCAGAAGAGATTGTGTAAAGCTGGTGTTTGTTTTCTTTCAGTGTTAAATAAAATTCTCAAGTGAAGCCATCTGGGCTGAGGGATTTCTCTTTTGAGACCTTTTAAACTACAAATTCCTTTTCTTTAATAGTTACGAGATAGTTCAAGTTACCTATTTGATTTGAATTTTGGTCCTTTAGTGGATTTTCTTTAAGTTGTCCTTTTTTTTTTTTTTTTTAAGTTGTTGAGTATTTTAGTGTATAGTTGTTTGTGGTATTCCCTTATGATGCCTCTGATGGTTTCAGGATTTATAGCGATAACCCCCTTTTCATTCCTGTTTCATTCTTCTCCTTTTTTCTTTATCAGACTTAATAGAGATTTATTGATTTCACTGATTTTTTTTTTTTTTTAAAGAACTAGTATTGGTTTCCTTGATTTTTCTCTATTTTTCTATTTTCAATTTTACTGACTTTGGATGTTATCTTTATTATTTCCTTCCTTTGCTTCCTTTGGGATTATTTTGCTCTTTTGCTAGGTTCTTGAGGTGGGAACTTAGATTATTGATTTGAGACTTTTCCTCTTATGTATTCATTTAGTACTGTATGTATCCCTCTTAGCACTGCTTTAGCCACGAATTTTGATTTGTTGTGTTTTCATTTTCATGGCAATTCTGAGTGTTTTTTAAGTATATTGTTTAATTTTAACTGTTTCCTATTGTCTTTCTGTTACTGATTTCTAGTTTGATTCCATTATGGTCTGAGAATGTACTATGTGTTACTCCAGTTATTTTAAATGTGTTGCAGTTTGTGACCCAGGATGTGGTCCAGCTAGGTGAATGTTCCATTAATGCTTGAAAAGAATTTGTATTCTGAAATAGTTTGGTGGAGTGTTCTGTAGACGTCAGTTTGATAATGTTTGTTGATATTGTTCAGTTCTTCTTTATCTTGGCTAATTTTCCACCTGGTAGTTCTTGAAATTGCTGACAATGGACTGTTGAAATCCCCACTATAATTGTGGGTTTTTCTGTTTCTTTTTTATTTCTATCATTTTTTTCTTCACGTATTTAGAAACTCTATTGTTCGGTGCATACGTAATTCACATCACTATGTCTTCTTGGTGGATTGACCCTTTTATTATGTAATGTTTTTCTTTCTCCCTAGTAATTTTTTTTTGCTCTGAAGTCTGTTTTGTCTGATAATCATATAACCACTCATGCTTTCTTTTTTTTTAATTAATGTTAACAAGATATATTTTTCTCCTTTTATTTTCAACCTTCCTATGTTTGAAGTGTTTGAAGTGAGTTTCATATAGAAAGCATATAGTTGGGGGCGCCTGGGTGGCTCAGTTGTTGAGCAACTGCCTTCGGCTCAGGTCATGGTCCCAGGGTCCTGGGATCGAGTCCCATATCAGGCTCTCTGCTCCGCGGGAAGCCTGCTTCTCCCTCTCCCACTCCCCCTGCTTGTGTTCCCTCTCTCGCTGTGTCTCTCTCTGTCAAATAAATAAATAAATAAAATCTTTAAAAAAAAGAAAGCATATAGTTGGATGTTTTTATATTCACTCTGCAATCTCTGTCTTTTGATTGGTATATTTAGACCATTTACATTTGAAGCAATTACTGATTTATTAGGACTTAAATCACCTATTTTATTACTTGTTTTCTGTTCATTTTCTCCATTTCTCATTCCTTTTTTTTCCCCTTTGGCTTCCTGTGGGCTGCTTGAACATGTTTTAAGATTCTATTTTGTTTTATTTATATAATTTTTTTTAGTGTAGTTTGTATAGTTTTCTTAGTGGTTGCTTTAGAATTGAAGTTTTCATTAGCAGTAACTGCTGCTACACTTTGAACATTTATAATGTGCTAAGCATTATAAGAGTTTTATAAGTTTTGTGTCTTTGTAATCTTTACAGAAACCAAAGGAAGCCTCATTTTATACGTGATGCTCAGGTTAATTTGCCCAGACAATTAGTAAATTGGCAGGCAAACCTAGATCTAACTCCAAAGTTCATGGCTTTAACTGTAATACTCATTAATGTTAATTTTACAATAGAGGTTTTACATCAAAATTGTAATGTATTTTATCTCATTTCCTAGGTTTTGATGATGATGGTTCAGAATTTCATGAACATGTATTTCTGGATAAACACCTGAAAGATTTTCCAAAACAAGGACCCATTCGCCACTTCATGGAGCTGGTGACCTGTGGCCTTTCCAAAAACCCATACCTGAGTGTTAAACAGAAGATTGAACACATAGAGTGGTTTAGAAATTATTTTAATGAAAAACAAGACATTCTAAAAGAAAGTGGCATACAGTTCAATTGAAGACCATGAAAATTTTTATTTCAAGCTGTTGGTGATGGATATTATAACTAAATAAAATAATTTTACTAGAAGTTTTCCTATGTTGTGTTAATTATTACATCTGATGTGAATGGTATAAATGTTAAATTGCTTAAAAGTATATAATGGTAACTGAAGAATTTTTTTTTTTTTTTAAAGATTTTATTTATTTATTTGACAGAGACAGAGACAGCGAGAGCAGGAACACAAGCAGGGGGAGTGGGAGAGGGAGAAGCAGGCTTCCCGCTGAGCCGGGAGCCCGATGTGGGACTCGATCCCAGGACCCCGGGACCATGACCTGAGCCGAAGGCAGTCGCATAGCCAACTGAGCCACCCAGGCGCCCAATGAAGAATATTCTTGCATGGAGAAAAGTTGTCAACATTCACAGATGCAACTAGTAATTCTTAACAAGAAGAATATTTAGAGTTAGTAGTAAGTTTAAGACAACTTCTTCTAATCTTTTTCTTTTCAGTGACTGTACTTTGAAATATAATTATTAGCCACATATCTGATGACATCAGAGTGCTATAACAGTTGAGATGATTTATAGACAGGTTTATATGCGCTGACTATATTATACACATATATTTTTATATATTTGTATATATACATATTTATATACCTTTATATATTTCACCCTAAATTAACTACCCTTGTCTAAGTCTGGGTCACCAACAAGGAGTAACCTTGTAGAAATAAGTGGCTTAGGGGTTCCTGGGTGGCTCAGTCATTAAGCATCTGCCTTCGGCTCAGGTCATGATCCCACGGTCCCGGGATCGAGTCCCTCATCGGGCTCCCTGCTCGGTGGGAAGCCTGCTTCTGTCTCTCCCACTCCCCCTGCTTGTGTTCCCTCTCTCGCTGTGTCTCTCTGTCAAATAAATAAATAAAATCTTTAAAAAAAAAAAAAAAGAAGTGGCTTATTCTAACCCCTCTAGTCCTTTAGGTCTTTGTGCCAAAGTTAGAACTATTTATTTTCTATTATGGTGCTTAGCAATGTGACTCGAATTCATACAACTCAACGGAATGAAGATTCTAAAAAACTCAGAACAGGAATTTAGTTTACAGTGGCCGTAGGCTAGTAGTTTTTTAGGCCCCTGGCATAAGCAAATGAAAATCATATGAAGGAACCTACCATCAACTCAGAATTCAAATTACAAAACACATGAGGAAATAAAACAGTGTGATTGGACAGAAGCAGACTCATAAAACCTTTAAATATTGGGCTTGGGGCATCTGGGTGGTTCAGTCAGTTAAGCATCCGAGTCTTGATTTCAGCTCAGGTCATCATATCGGGGTCGTGAGATCAAGCCCCGTGTCTGGCTCTGCCCTGAGTGTGGAGCCTGCTTGAGATCTCCCCCCTCAAATAAATATTGGGCTTATCATATACTTTGAACTATATTTAAGATAGAGTAAAATATAGAGCAGGAGACAATAAAAGTGACTATATTTTGGAAAAAAAAATTGAGGGAGTGTAACAACAGATTAGACACGAAAGTAGATCTAAAGAAATCCATATAGGGGCACTTGGGTGGCTCAGTCAATTAAGCATCCAACTCTTGATCTAAGCTCAGGTCTTGATCTCAGGGTCAAGAGTGTTGAACCTACTTAAAAAAAAATGCCTAGTGTGAACCCTACTTAATCCATATGTAGTGCAGAAAAGAAAAGAGAAATATGGAAGAGAGGTAAAGATTGATACAAGAAGGTAACATTCATTAGGCACCTGGCTGGCTCAGTTGGTAGAGCATTAACTCTTCATCTCAGAGTCATGAGTTCAAGCCCCATGTTGGGCATTGAGAACCACTTAAAAAAATTTTTTTTTTTTTAGGGCGCCTGGGTGGCTCAGTCGTTAAGCGTCTGCCTTCGGCTCAGGTCATGATCCCAGGGTCCTGGGATCGAGTCCCACATCGGGCTCCCTGCTCGGCAGGAAGCCTGCTTCTCCCTCTCCCACTCCCCCTGCTTGTGTTCCTGCTCTCGCTATCTCTCTCTCTGTCAAATAAATAAATAAAATCTTTAAAAAAAAAAAAAATTTTTTTTTTTAAAGTATAACATCTGTGGGACTCGATCCCATAATTCTCCCTCTCCCTCTGCCCCTCCCTGCCCCCACTAATGCACGCTCACTCTCTCGCTCTCTCTGTCTCTCAAATAAAATCTTAAAAAAAAAATGAGGGTGGGCGCCTGGGTGGCTCAGTTGGTTAAGTGACTGCCTTCAGCTCTGGTCATGATCCTGGAGTCCTGGGATCAAGTCCCACATCAGGCCTCTGGCTCGGTGGGGAGCCTGCTTCTCCCTCTGACCCTCTCCCCTCTCATGCTGTTTTTTTTTCTCTCTCTCAAATAAATAAAATCTTAAAAAAAAGAAAATTAAAAAATGAGGGTTAAATACATTTGTCAGATAAAAGTAGTTGGCTAGCAGCAGACCATTCCAATCCTAAAAATGTGCTTTAAGCGAAAAGGACATAATCCCAAATTTAAGGTATGAAATATAAGAAGAAATAGTGAGCAAAGAAAGAGGTAAATATGTAAGTTAATTATAAATAATAAAATGTCTTATAGGAGTGATTAAAATATATGACAATAATAGGTTATGTGAGGATGCATTTTTTATTGTTATTTTTTTAAAGATTTTGAGAGAGAGAGGGAGCATGAGCAGGGGGCAGGGGCAGAGGAAGGGGGAGAAGCAGACTCTCTGTTAAGCAGGGAGCCCGATGCAGAACTCGATCCCAGGACCCTGGGATCATGATCTGAGCTGAAGGCAGATGCTCAACTGACTGAGCCATCCAGGCACCCCGATTTTTATTTATTTTTAAAGACTTTATTTATTTGAGAGAGAGATCACGAGCAGTGGGGGAAGAGTAGAGGGAGAAACAGACTCCCCGATGAGCAGTGAGCTGGACACGGGGCTCCATGCCAGGACCCTGGGATCATGACCTGAGCCAAAGGCAGATGCTTAACCTACTGAGCCACCCAGGAACCCAGGATGAATTTTTTAAAACGTCAAGTGATAAGGCTGTTTGGTAGAGGCACAGCTAAAACAGGAATACCAGAAGTTTGGAAATAAAGGGAAAAAATGGACAAGTGTTAATCGGTTGTGGCTATATTCATATCAGAAAAAAATAGTCTGAAAGACATTATTAGGGATTTTTTTTAATGATAATTTAATAACAAAGAAATCAGATCTCTATTTTAAAAATCTTCCCAGAAAGGGGCACCTGACTGGCTCAATTGGTAGAGCGTGCAACTCTTGATCTCAGGGGTCATGAGTTCCAGCATAGAGGTAACTTAAAAAAAAAAAAAAAATCTTCCCAGAAAGAAAACTCAATTTCAGACTATTTGTCAGGCGAGTTCTAAGCATTCAGAAGGAAAGTAATTCTAATCTTTTTTTTTTTTTTAAAGATTTTATTTATTTATTTGAGACAGAGAGAATGAGATAGAGAGAGCATGAGAGGGAGGAGGGTCAGAGGGAGAAGCAGACTCCCTGCTGGCCGATGCGGGACTCGATCCCGGGACTCCAGGATCATGACCTGAGCCGAAGGCAGTCACTTAACCAACTGAGCCACTCAGGCGCCCAAGTAATTCTAATCTTATACAAATTATTCTAAAGCACAGAAAAAGTGCAAACAAACCCCAAATTAATTTCAAGAGACTAGAATTCACAAAGGTTAATCGTAATCATGAAGGCACATTTGAAAAATGGAAAACAACATAGCAAACTAAATCCAGCAAAGAATAGGAAAGAAACCACAGTCAAACGGAGTTTATTCCTAGAATGCAAGGGAGGTTTAACAATGGAGAAAAGAGAATTAAAGAATGCAGGGGTGCCTGGGTGGCTCAGCTGGTTAAACTTCTGACTCTTGGTTTTGGCTCAGGTCAGGATCTCAGTGTCGTGCAATCGAGCCCCACGTGGGAGCCTTCTTAAGATTCTCTCACCCTTTGCTCCTCCTACCACGCTCGTCCACGCATGCTCTGTCTCTCTCTCAAAAAAAAAAGGCAGAAAAAAGTTTTGATAAAATTCAGCAGCCATTTATAATAATTTAAAAAATCTTAGAAAACTTGGAGTAGAGCCCCCTTAACCTGATAAATGGCATTTACAAAAAAACCTATAGCAAACGTCTTACTTTGGTGAATCATGGTGCCATTTCCTTAAGATGGTAAGTAGACCACATTTCTTTTCAACATTATACTGGCGGGGGTTGGGGTGGAGGTGCGCCTGGGTTAAGCATCTGACTCTTGGTTCCAGCTCAGGTCATGATGTCAAGGTCATGAGATGGGAGTCCCGCATAGGCTCCGTGCTCAGCACGAGTCTGCTTGGGATTCTCCCCCTCTCACTCTCCCTCCACCCTGCCCCTCCCCTCACTCACGCACGCACGTGATTGCTCGCTCTCTCACTTGCTCTCAAATAAAATCTTAAAAAAGGGGGTCACCTGGGTGGCTCAGTGGGTTAAGCGTCTGTCTTCAGCTCAGGTCATGATCTCAGGGTCCTGGGATGGAGCCCCGCATCAGGCTCCCAGTTCAGCGGGGATTCTGCTTCTCCCTCTCTCTGCTCATGCTCTCTCTCTCTCTCTGTGTCTCTCTCAAATAAAAAAATAAAAATCTTTAAAAAAAAAATTATCCTGGGGGCCTAACCTATGTAGTGTAGCAAGAAAAAACATATATAAAAGCTATTAGGATTAGAAATTCATCCTAAAGTAATCCTCAGTGAATCACATCCTCTCCTTGAGTATGGACAGAACCTGAGATTTGCTTCTAGCAAATAGAATATGGCAAAGGTGATGGGGTAGTCACTCCCTCAATTGAGTTATGCTCTATGGCAAAAGTGATGAAATTAGTCACTCTTGTGGTTACATTACATTATGTAAGACTCCTTGTTAGCCAACGGGGTGAGAATTCTACTGGCTTTGAGGAAGCTGCCATGTCTTGAAAAGGCCTATGAATGGGCCACATGGCAGGGAACTGCAGGGCCCCCAGGAGCTAAAAGCAACTCCTGTCTGACAGCCTGCCACAAAATGGAGATCTCAGTTCTACAGCCTCAAATAACTGAATTCTGCCACCAACCTTGGAAGAGGACCCCAAGCTCTGGAAAGTCACATAGCCTAGCGGACTCCTTGATTGCAGCCTTGTGAGACCTTGAAGAGGGGACCCAGTTAAGTGACCCACAGAAACTGGGAGATAATGTGCATACTGTTTTAAGCCACTAAGTTTGAGGTTATTTGTTAGACATCAGTAGAAAACTGATACAGAAATAGAAAAACAAAATTGTCGTTTTTAGAGTCTATGATTATGTAGAAAAAAATAATCTATAAATTATAAGAATGAGAGAATTTAGCAAGTTTGCAACTGCATTTCTATACACCAGCGACAGATAAAAGATGATTTATAAGATACTGTTCATAGTAGCAGCAAAAATATAACTGAACAGGGTGCCTGGGTGGCTCAGTTGGTTGGGCGACTGCCTTCGGCTCAGGTCATGATCCTGGAGTCCCAGAATCGAGTCCCGCATGACTCTCCCCCCTCTCATGTGCTCTCTCTCTCATTCTCTCTCTCAAATAAATAAATAAAATCTTAAAATATATATATATATAACTGAACAAAATCTTAATGGAAGATATTTAGGATGTTTGTGAAGAAAACCTCTTAAAACTTTAATGAAACATAGTAGTAAAAAGTAATGAAAAAAGGGGTGCCTGGCTGGCTCAGTCAGTAGAGCATGAGACTCTTGATCTCAGGGTTGGGAGTTTGAGCCCCACATTGTGCATGGAGCCTACTTAAGTTATAATAATAATAATAATAATAATAATAATAATAATAATAATAATAAAAAGATTTAAGTAAGTAGATGGATAAAAAGTTCATGGATAAGAAGACTCAATATTATAAAGATTTGATTCTTCCCAAATTTATCTATAGATTTAATGCAATTTCATTCAGAGTCCCAACAAGGTTTTTCATAGAGCTTCACAAATTTATGATAAAATTATAGGGGGAAGCAACCAAGAAGAGCCAAAATGCTCTTGAAAAAGAACACAAGATGAGGTGAGGGAGTTGTCTCGATTTGAAAGCTATCGAGACTTATCAAAAAGCTATAATTAGTAGACAGCAGAACATTGCTCACAGGGATAGCTAAATAAATTTGTGGAATAGAATAGAGAACACAGAAATAGAGCCAACAGTTTATGGAAACCAGATGCATGACAAAGTTGGCATTGGCAGTCGATGGGAAAAGAGATATTCCACGAATGGTTTCAGGACAATGGGTTATCCATATGAAGGAAAAGAGGAAATTGTTTACTTCATGCTATACAGAAAAATCCAATTCAATTATTCAGTGAGAAAGATAAAATTTAAAATATTTAAAACAAAAATATCTTTACAGCTCTGGCATAGATAAGGATTTAAAATATCAAAAAGCACAATCTCTAAGGAAAAGATTCATAAATTTGTTAAAATTTAGAACTTTTAAAAAAAATTTTTTAAACTTTATTATTATTTTTTAAGATTTTATTTATTTATTTGACAGAGAGAGACACAGCGAGAGAGGGAACACAAGCAGGGGGAGTGGGAGAGTGAGAAGCAGGCTTCCCACAGAGCAGGGAGCCTGACGCGGGGCTCGATCCCAGGACCCTGGGATCATGACCTGAGCCGAAGGCAGACGCTTAACGACTGAGCCACCCAGGCGCCCCAAAATTTAGAACTTTGAATTAAAAAAGGCAGTGCCAAGAGTGCAAAGATAAGCAGCAAACATGAAGATAAATGCTTTACATATAATCACCAAATAATCTGTATATAGAATATATAAAGAACTCCTAAAAATCAAATAGAGGGAAATAAACCAGCTGAAAGAATATAGTCAAAAGACAAAGGCAGACATTTCATTTCATAGGAGAAAATATATAAATAGCTAATAAACATATGAAAGAATGTTCAGGGAAATGCAAAATAAAACCATATTATGATACCATTTGTATATTCTTTAGATGGGTGAACAATTAAAAGGCAATATCCTTTATACACTGTTGGTGGGAGTGAAAACTGGCAACCACTTTTGGAATTACATAATTATATATTTATAATACATAATATACATATGTAAATATATAACATAATTATACATGTAACATTTAATTATACATTTATACAGATGTAAATGTATATATAAATATATAATATAAATACATATAATTTTGTGTATATAAATAGTTTTCACATATATAATTATAGAACCTTATAAACAATCAATCCTGCTCCTGGAGTATACGCCCAAAGAAACCCTTGCAAATATGTGCTGAGAGGCATGTATAAAACTGTTCAAAGCAGGGACACCTTGCTGGCTCTATCAATAGAACGTGTGACTGTTGATGTCAAGGTCGTGAGTTCAAGCCCCACATTGGGCATAGAACTTACTTAAAAAAAAAATGTGAGGGGCGCCTGGGTGGCTCAGTCGTTAAGCGTCTGCCTTCGGCTCAGGTCATGATCCCAGGGTCCTAGGATCGAGCCCTGCATAAGGCTCCGTGCTCGGCGGGAAGCCTGCTTCTCCCTCTCCTACTCCCCCTACTTATGTTCCCTCTCCCGCTGTGTCTCTCTCTGTCAAATGAATAAATAAAATCTTAAAAAAAAAAAAAGGTGGGGAAAAAAACTGTTCGAAGTGGTATAAATCGGGGGAGAAAGTGCCCATCACCCAGAGAACTGATTGACTGTAGCTTATTTATGCAATGCAACGCTCTGCCCAAGTGAAAATCATTCAAATGGAGCTAGCTATACACAACAACACAGATGATTTCAGAAACAATGTTGCATGGAAAATAAGTTGCAGAAGAATGCATGTAATATAACACCATGTCGGGCGCCTGGGTGGCTCAGATGGTTAAGCGTCTGCCTTCGGCTCAGGTCATGATCCCGGGGTCCTGGAATCGAGTCCCACATCGGGCTCCCTGCTAGGCGGGGAGCCTGCTTCTCCCTCTGCCTCTGCCTCTCTCTCTCTCTCTCTGACTCTCATGAATAAATAAAACATTAAATATATATATATATATATATATAACACCATGTCCATACAATTCAAAAGCCAAATTTTGAATATATTGCCTTCTGCGATAAATGTGATGAAACTTAAAGAAAAGCATGGGAATGATGAACACAACACTGTATTTCAGGAGATATGGCCATGTGATTGAGGAGGGACACAGGGAGCTTCAATAATACTAACAATGTCTTAAGTTGGATGGTAGGTTCACAGGTGGTCATTTTATTATCATGCTTTAGATTATTTCTATTATTTATATTTATATTACGGATATTCTTTTGTATGTAACATTTCCTAATATTAAGGAATGAATGGAAATGGATAAATAACTGGAAGACAGGCATTGCTTAGCTGTAGTTTTGACAGATGATAGAGATGGTATGTCCACAGCTGAGACCATGATGTTAAAAACATCCTTTATCTGGCCATTTACAGACTTGATTTTAAAGAATGTATTTATTATCCTTAGATTCTTGGTTCTAAAGAATGTGTTATCTTTAGATGCTTGCCTTGTTACCATTCTTAAAATTGATCCAAAATTCCTTGGAGTAATCAGCTTTAAGTTATGCAAATAATGACAACCAAATCCTCTTAATCCCAAAGTTGCTTTTAAAATCCATGCATTTATACATGTATGCAAATTGACTATTAAATTAGGAAGATTTCATTCTAAGTAACAAAGCCGTAAGGGGCAAACCTGCTTTCTAAAATACATTAATTCAAGAACTAAGCAAGTTCTGAAAAGTGAATAATTTACCGTGTCTCTTAATATCTCCTTGAACCAGAATATTGGTAATGATGGCAGAGAAGGGGAAGTAGCTTGTATTAGGAAAAGCAAACAGCTGCTAGAATATGCTTGTGATTTAGAGCCTCTTAAACAAATCCTGTTCGCTGTACAAGAACGGAAGGACTAATGTTTTCCAAGATCTCAGTAGCATCTTTATGGAGAATGAAATATTGGTGCTCCTGTTGAATGTAGTAAAGAATGTGAAAACACTTAGTCATGGTCTCTGGCACAGTACCCCTAAAAGGGAGCATTTCGTGTATCTGATAGTGGTTTACCTTTACCAATATTTTTTTCTGAGCGAGAGAGAGAGCAGGAACCAGGTGGATTGGGGGGGCAGAAAGGGAGACAGAATCTTAAGCAGGCTCTGCATTCAGTGCAGAGTCCAACGTGGGGCTTGATCTCTCGACCCTGAGATCATGACCTGAGCCAAAATCAAGAGTTGGTCACTTGACTGACAGAGCCACCCAGGCGCCCTAACTTTACCAATTTTAATTGTGACAAATTTAAAGTACCTGTCTTGCTTTCACATGGAAAGCCACAGCTGGTCTGAAATAGTTAGCTCTGCATGCTGTACTATTTACTGAACAGTTCAGAGGGCGAGGAAGCAAACAGAAATGCTCTGATAGTTTCTTGGCTTGCCAGCTCCTGAATCATTGACAATTCTGCGCGGCCCTTCCTGTATTTTTCTCTCCTTTCTTCGGTTTTCTTCTCTGCTTTGGAGTCAGAAGCTTCGTTTCAAATGCCTGCTATGTCAGTAGGAGCTGTGATCCTGAGAACGGGGCTTAATCCCCCAGCCTGTTTCCTCCTTTGTGAACGGTGCGTAGAATTCCTTCTTACGGGACCTGCAGGTGCCAGAACCGAATGAGGCAAGGTGCATCACGGTGACTGGCATGCACTATGTACTTCAAAAATAATGTCCTTTGTCCTTCTCTGTACTCCTCCCCAGGCCTCTGATGTCAGGAAGGACACTCCATGAGTCGTTTTTTTCACTATCCAACATTTATTTGGGAATGGCAGCTTGCTCCTTTTACGGTTTCAGATCCAGTTACCATTACCTTCCGTCACTGAAACAGTATGCTTGATTTTATTTATAATGTCTTCATCCTCCACGACCCATAAACAGTCTCATCACCGTCACCGTCACTATGTAGCAGACATGGGGCCCGGCGGGTGTTGGGATAGGAGGGCCTCGTCTGCGGCGGCTGGGAGCTCAGGCCTGTCCCTGATAGCTCCAGGCCCACTCCTGGTGAGAAGGGGCCTGGGTCTGTCCAGATGGGCAGATGCCCTTTAAATGAATGTCTTGTCCTGTGGTCAGCCTCAGCGTCTCTTCGGGTACCCCAGGGGTGCAGAATACAAGTAGATCTGCCCGTATCAACCGGTGATAATGGTGAAGCCTGGTGGGCTCCTTTCCTCGCATGCAAAGTGTTTTCACAGCCGTCACTCATTCGCTGTTGAGCATTTACTGAGCTCTGCCATGGGCAGGGCCTCCGCCAGGCTCCCGAGGACCAACACACCGGCGAGGCTCTGCCCGGCCTTGACGTGTCATCTCAAAAGTCACTTCCCAAGAAAGCCTTCTCTCCCTGCTTTGTTAAGTGGTTTCTCCCTGCTTATTGTCTAACACAGCACTCTGTTTACTTCCTTTACGACATTCCCTATCCTGATCTCCTTAAGGGGAGCGACTGTGTCGGCTTCTGTCGCCTTGTGAGATCCTGTGCTCAAGACCTAGCATATTGCCAGGCCCCAGAGAGGGGCTTAGTAACGCGGCTGATGGAGGAGAGGAATGGACGAAGGACATGTGCTCACAGAAGAGAGAAAAAGATTCCATTGCTATACGGTGTGATGGGTGACAAGGCCAGGAAATGGGTTGAGGGTATAAAAGACGAACATTTAACCAGACTGCGTGCCTGCTGAAATGTTTACTTCCTGCAGCAGAGAGCTGTCTCAGGCCAGCACCGTCTGCAAGCAGCCGGGTGGATCTGCCGAAATCTGGGGTGCAGAATTTGGAGGGCTATCTGCTCACAAATAGAGACAAGCTGCATTATCCAAAATCAGCTTTGTTCATAATAAACATAATAGTCTGGTCTCCATATGCCATACTTTTCTTTTTATTTTTTTATTTTTTTATTTTTTGAGAGAGGAGAGAGTGAGCGAGGGGAGGGGCAGAGGGAGAGGGAGAGACAGAATCGCAAGCACACTCCCCACTGAGCAGGGATCCCGACTTGGGGCTCAATCCCAGGACCCTGGGATCATGACCTGAGCTGAAGGCAGAAGCTTAAGTGACTGAGCCACCCAGGTGTCCCTTGTCTGCTCTTCTAATCACTTAAAAAAAATAGATCAAAGTGACATGATGATATTTGAGGAATATACTAGTTTTCTCTTTTGGAAGAGGAAACAAAAGAGTTGAATGGCTTATGTTGTCTACTCACAGAATTAGAAATCCCAGGCTTTGTGGTTGCCACAAAATGGTAAACGGCCAGAAATAAAATAAAAATTATTTCATAATTCTTTTCCCGGGATTCAGTGTATTCGTATGATGAAACGTTAACAGGTCTGAAAATCAAGATGTAAAATGCTGCAGAATGTAAAATATGAGAAAGTCACAATGTTCAAAAGGTGGACACAATCCAAGTGTCTGTCAACAGATGACCGGATAAACCAAAGGTGATAGATAGGCACAGTGGAATAGTATTTAGTCATAAGAAGGAATGACGTTCTGACGCAGGCTCCAGCATGGGTGAATCCTGAGGGTCTTATGCTCAGTGAAGTTGAGCCAGGCACAAGCGGTCCCATATTGCATGATTCCACTTACATGATGCACCTAGAACAGCGAATGTATCGTAGTTGTTAGGGGCGGCATCGGGGAGGGAATAGAGAGATATTGTGTAGCAGGTACAGAGTTTTTGTTCCGGAAGATAAATAACATTCTGGGGATGGATAATGGTGCTAACTGTGCAACAGTGTGAATGTACTTAATACCACTGAGCTAGGCACTTACAATGGTTAAGTGTTAGATCTTATGTAAATATAACTACAGTTAAAAATTTGTGATAAAGTCAGACCAGGAGTATAATAAAGATACTTCAGTGGCGCCTGGCTGGCTCAGTCGGTAAAGCCTGTGACTCTCGACCTCAGAGCTGTGAGTTTGAGCCCCACATTGGGTGTCGAGATTACTTAAAAATAAAATCTTTGAGGGGCGCCTGGGTGGCTCAGTCGGTTAAGTGTCTGCTTTTAGCTCAGGTCATGATCCCAGGGTCCTGGGAATCCCTGCTCAGTGGGGAGTCTGCTTCTCCCTTTCCATCTGCCCCTCCCCCCACCCCCGCTCGTGCTCTCTCTCTCTCTCTCTCTCAAATAAATAAATAAATCTTTTACAAAAATAAAAAATAGGGCACCTGGGTGGCTCAGTTGGTTGAGCGACTGCCTTCGGCTCGGGTCATGGTCCTGGAGTCCTGGGATCCAGTCCCACATCGGGCTCCCTGCTCGGCGGGGAGTCTGCTTCTCCCTCTGACCCTCCTCCCTCTCATGCTGTCTCTCATTCTCTCTCTCTCAAATAAATAAATAAAATCTTTAAAAAAAAATAAAAAATAAAATCTTTGAAAACAGACAAAACATACTCCAACCATTTGAAAGAGGAATGCTCTGGGGGTGCCTGGGTGGCTCAGTTGGTTGAGCATCTGCCTTCAGCTTGGGTCATGATCCCGGGGTTCTGGGATCGAGTCCCACGTCGGGCTCCCTGCTCAGCGGGGAGCCTGCTTCTCCCTCTGCTCCCTGCTTGTGCTCTCTGTCCAATAAATAAATAAATAAATCCTTAAAAAAAAAAAAAAAGAAAGAGGAATGCTCTGTTCTCAAGCCACCAAGGACCACATCATAACATCCCAGAAAAGAGCACATGTGTGCTAAGGGCTCAGGAGAGGGGAAGGGGTGTAGTCCGGCGGCTGAGGTCTGCAGAGGGAGTTGCTCTGTTCATTCTAGTCTTTGCATAATTACCTTCATCTTTATCCCGGTCCCTGCTGTCCGGGCGGCCACTGACAGGGCCCTTCCCGGCTGACCGGCCTGGTGCTATGTGCCTCATGTATTATCTCACTGAAGTTTTGGAACATCTTCTGCGGTAGTATTCCCATTTATAGGAATTTAATAAATTTCCAAAGGTTGCCAATCAGCGACGCAGCCGGGATTGAAGCCCTAGATCGCAACTCCGAAAACCAAGTGTTTCCAGCACCCCTCCAGAGTAGATTTTAGGAACAATTACATGGATCATCTGGAGTAAAGGGAATAGGAATTTCTTCATTAGGGTTTAGTGAGATGTACCAGTGGGATGACAGCAAACATAGGAACTTTGGAGCGGTGGTTAATGTTTAGATGAAAAATCATTAAAGAGTTTAAGGCGTGGAATAACGAAGCAATCAAAGAGTTCCTGGAGGCGAATTGGGTAGGGCTACTTGAGAATGACTGCGGGGGAAAATACTAAAGCCAGAAAGCTCACCAGAGCAAATGCCACAGTGGTCACAAAGAAAACAGAATTTTAAAAATGGGATGGGAAGTGAGAAAGAGCAACTGGAGAGAAGTGTTTTCCAGTGTTGTTACGGGCATAAGGAGAATTGTTCTTTTAGACTCTAGGTCAGCTTGTAATAATCCAGAGATTGGTGACTTAGGCCACTGATTCCTCTGACTTGCAATACGCCTCCGTCCCCTCTCCTGTCAGCAAGAGGGATCAGAGAAAGAAAATAAAAGGAAGGAGTCTGTGTGCCCACTTCCGGCTGCTGAAAAACGCTCGCATGGGAGGGGGGTCTGACCTGTCCTGAAACGAACTTTCTGATTTCGGTGGATTGAGTTTCACCATTTGAAAGTAGCGCATTGCTATTCATTATCGTGTAAAATCAAGAGATTTCAATGAGATTAAGATCTTAAAAAAAAAAAATTTATAAACTTTCTGAGCTATTAAAAATTAAGACTCCAATTATCTCTGCCATGCAAATAGACTTCGGCAAATGCGTTGAGTTACTGAGCCACAAACTGGCATTTACAGTCCCTGGTGACTTCTACACCCAAAAGCTGTTGGCCTCAGGTGGAGGTCAAGGCCACACTGAGTTAGGAATTAGGAAGTACGAAGCATGGGATTCCCCAACCAAGAAAGACAAGTATCTTTTTCTAATTCTCTCATTGTAGAGGTGTGGAAAATTGAGGCCCAGAGGGAATAAGTTGCCAGTGATTTTACAGTTCATTCACAGCAGAGCTGAGACACGAACCTCAGATCCCAGATCAGGGACCCTTCCACTGTGTCGTGTTTCTCTTTTACATAAATTACTATTTAAGCTGGTAAGAATTATTTTCTGAATGAACGACAGGGAACTCAATAAACTCATAAGATGAAAGAAGAGAAATATAATGCAAATTGGGTTTTTTAAAAGATTTTATTTATATGGGGCGCCTGGGTGGCTCAGTCGTTAAGCGTCTGCCTTCGGCTCAGGTCATGATCCCAGGGTCCTGGGATCGAGCCCCGCATCGGGCTCCCTGCTCGGAGGGAAGTCTGCTTCTCTCTCTCCCACTCTCCCTGCTTGTGTTCCCTCTCTCGCTGTCTCTCTGTCAAAATAAATAAATAAAAATTAAAAAAAAAAAAAAAGTCTATCTCTATGGTTTAGGGACTTATTTAAAAAAATAAATAAAAATAAAGATTTTATTTATTTGACAGGAGAGAGAGTGAGAGAGCATGAGCAGGGGGAGCTGCAGGAGGAGAGGGAGAAGCAGACTCCCCGCTGAGCAGGAAGCCCGATGCAGGGGCTCGATCCCGGGACCCGGGGATCATGATCTGAGCCAAGGGCTGATGCTTAACCAACTGAGCTACCCAGGTGACCCTAATGCAAATTGTTTTTAAAACATTACAGCATTGGGGCGCCTGGGTGGCTCAGTTGGTTAAGCGACTGCCTTCGGCTCAGGTCATGATCCTGGAGTCCCGGGATTGTGTCCCGCATCGGGCTCCCTGTTCAGCAGGGGCTCTGCTTCTCCCTCTGACCCTCTTCCCTCTTGTGCTGTCTCTCATTCTCTCTCTCAAATAAATAAATAAAATCTTTAAAAAAAAAAAAGCTTAAAAAAATATTATAGCATTTTGTGAAAACACATGGTTTAGATGAAGAGCAGTCCAGTATTAGGGGAAATTTTTTTTTTTTTTTAAAGATTTTATTTATTTATTTGACAGAGAGAGACACAGCGAGAGAGGGAACACAAGCAGGGGGAGCGGGAGGGGGAGAAGCAGGCTTCCCGCAGAGCAGGGAGCCCGATGCGGGGCTTGATCCCAGGACCCTGGGATCATGACCTGAGCCGAAGGCAGACGCTTAACGACTGAGCCACCCAGGCGCCCCTATTAGGGGAAATTTTAAATAATATTCAAATCCTCCACATAGCCATGATCAGGAGGATGTGTTTTTAAATATGCACTACGAAAATCACTCTTCAGATGAAGCTTATTCTTATTTTTAATCAATATTTTAATTTTCATTGGGGTACCTGGGTGGCTCAATCAGTTAAGCATCTGACTTTGGCTCAGGTCATGATCTTGGAGTCCTGGGATCCAGCCCCACATTGGATTCCTTGCTCAGCAGGGAGTCTGCTTGTTTTTCTTCCTCTGCCCCTACCCCCACTCATGCACACATGCTCTCTCTGTCTCTCTCCTTCTCTCACTCAGATAAGCGAATAAAATCTTTAAAATTTTTTTGAAATTTTTATTTATTTCTGGGGTGCCTGGGTGGCTCAGTTATTAGGCATCTGCCTTGGCTCAGGTCATGGTCCCAGGGTCCTGGGATCGAGCCCCGCATTGGGCTCCCTGCTCCGCGGGAAGCCTTTTTCTCCCTCTCCCACTCCCCCTGCTTGTGTTCCCTCTCTCGCTGTGTCTCTCTCTGTCAAATAAATAAAATCTTTAAAAATTTTTTCTTTTATTTATTTCTGAAATAATTGTAGACCTACAGAAAAGTTGTAAAAATAATATAGAGTTTACATATACCTTCATCCAGCTTCCTACCAATGTTAAAAACCTATATAACCATAATTCATGATCAAAATCAGAAAACGGACATTGATCCAATACTACCAATTAAACTACAGACTACATTTGGGTTTCACCATTTTCCCCTTTGGTGTTCTTTTTTTGTTCCAGCCTATAACCCAAGATCCCACATTGCATTCGGTTCCTGTGTCTCCTTAGTCTCCTCCAACCCACACTGGTTTCTCAGTCTTTGCTTCCATGGACTCTTTTGAGGAGTACTGGCCATCTATTTTTAGAATGTCCTTTGATTTGAGTTTGGCCAATGTTTTTCTCATGGTTAGACTGAGGTTACAGGCTTGGGGGAAGAACACCCCAGAGGTGAAGTGCTTTTCTCACTACTTCATATTAGGGGTATAGGATATCAACATGACTTACTCCTAGTGAAGTTTGATCACTTGGTTAAGGTGGTATCTGCCCAGTTTCTCAACTGTAATGATACCTATCTTGGAGACGTATTTTGAGACTTGCTAACATCCTGTCTTCTCCTCAAACTCTTGCCTGTTGATTGTTACATCCATTGGTGGATCTTGCCTGTAGCAAGATGTTCTAATGGGGATTTTGTATTTTCCTCATTCCTTCTACATTTATAAGTTACAGTCCTTCTGAAGGAAGAGTTGTCCTTCTTCCCCACATTTATGTATTCAATCACTTATTTATATCAGTACAGACTTACAGGTATTTGTTTTATTCTATGGCTTATAATCTAACACTATTATTATTTTTTTAGAGGAGTGGAGGGGCAGAAGGAGAGGGAGAGAGAATCTTAAGCAGGCTCCCCACTGAGCGCAGAGCCCAACATGAGGCTCAATCTCACCACTGAGAACATGACCTGAGCCGAAATCAAGAGTCAGATGCTCAACTGATTGAGTCACCCAGGCGCCCCGAACACTATTAGTATTTATTTGTTGCTCAAATTGTTCCATCTTTAGCCTTTGGAAGCTTTTTCAGGTTGGCTCTTCTGTCCTTCTGACACGCTCCCATCTTTTTAAGTATTTCCTTGTTGTCTGGCACCGCAAGATGCTCCAGGCTCATCTTGTCCCCTCCCCAGCCTGGAATCAATCATTTCTTCCAGAAACCCTGGTTTCTCTTACTGGAGAATAACAGTTCGAAACCAAGATGTGCACACCAGGTGGAAGCTTATTCTTTGATGATTATAAAGCTTACATATCAGAAAATTTACCAATATAGGATCATGCAGTATCTTCAGTAATAATTCTGAGACAGAGCAGCCAAATATATATGAGTTTCCTTTAAAATGCATTAAAATGTTCTGCTAGCTCCAGGAGGTGCTTTGGGCATGAATGCCATTCATATCAAAGTTGAGAAAGTCCTTTTCCTTCCAAGAATGATCTTTTATTCTTTAGTAGAAAGATTAATTTTCTTCTTTTCAGTCACATAGCCTTCTTTTTTTTTTTTTAAAGATTTTATTTATTTATTTGACAGAGAGAGACACTGCGAGAGGGGAACACAAGCAGGGGGAGGGGGAGAGGGAGAAGCAGGCTTCCCGCGGAGCAGGGAGCCCGATGTGGGGCTCGATCCCAGGACCCTGAGATCATGACCTGAGCCGAAGGCAGACGCTTAACGACTGAGCCACCCAGGCGCCCCAGTCACATAGCCTTCTATCTATCATGTCAAAGTTATTACATTTTAGATTTTATTTATTTTTTTAAAGATTTTATTTATTTATTTATTTGAGACATAGAGAGAGCAAAGGGTGGGGAGGGATAGAGGGAGAGGGAGAAGCAGGCTCCCCACTGAGCAGGGAGCCTGATGTGGGATTTGATCCCAGGACCCTGAGATCACATGACCTGAGCCAAAGGCAGATGCTTAACCGACTGAGCCACCCAGGAGCCCCATTACATCTTACATTTTTTTTTAAGATTTTATTTAGGGGCACCTGGGTGTCTCGACAGAGAGACACAGCGAGAGAGGGAACACAAGCAGGGGGAGTGGGAGAGGGAGAAGCAGGCTTCCCACGGAGCAGGGAGCCCCATGCGGGGCTCGATCCCAGGACCCTGGGATCATGACCTGAGCCGAAGGCAGACATTTAACTGAGTGAGCCACCCAGGCATCCCTCTTATGATTTTCTTAATCACATTTTCCTTTCCCTAGTTTACTTTATTCTAAGAAAAAAAAAAAAATATATATATATATATATGCACATATATATATCATAGAAAATATGTGTTAATAAACTCTTTATGTTATTCGTAAGGCTTCTGGTCAGCAGTAGGCTACTGGTAAGTTTTTGGGAAGTCAAAAGTTATATGTGGATTTTCTTTTCCTTTTCTTCTTTAAGGGGGCTCAATGCAGGGCTTGAATTCATGACCTTGAGATCAAGACCTGAGCTGAGATCAAGAGCCAGAGGCTTAACCAACTGAGTCACTCAGGCACCCCTAAAAGTTATATGTGGATTTTCAACTGCACCGGGCTGGTGCCCCAAAACCCCAGGTTGTTCAAGGGTCAACTGTATTCAACTGTCTACCATTAGAATAGGGGTTTTTTTTTCAACTTATATTTTTTTTAATGTAGGCTCCCTGGAGCCCAATGCAGGGTTCGAACTCATGACCATGAGATCAAGACCTGAGCTGAGATCAAGAGTCGGATATTTAACAGACTGAGCCACCCAGGCACCTCTGGGATAGGGTCTTAATCTGAGGTCCAGGGTCTTATTGAGAGTAAAGGTGTGTCTGGGCTAGAGTTCAGGGTGGGGGACTGTCTGTGAACTTAGATAGGAAAAAATATCCTATTTCCACTCATCTCTCATGGAAAATTAGCATTTCCCTCCATTATAAATGTGCACATCAAAACACAGTCATATTAGCCATACTATGATTTTGTCACCCATAGAAGTCATAACTATTTTCGTAGCACATTAGAACATTGTTGCAGATATCTCAAAATATAATTTATGCTCATTACTATTTGAAAATTACAGTAATTATTAGGCCACTAGATCTTGTTATTTAATGTGTCAACAAAGTAATAACTCTTATTATTATATCACATTTCAAAAATATTTTGATAACTGTATTTCAACATAATTAGCTCTCTTATACTCCCATATATTTTATTTTATGCATTTAAAGACATTATTCAGGGGTGCCTGGGTGGCTCAGTAGGTTAAGCATCTGCCTTCAGCTCAGGTCGTGATCCCGGGGTCCTGGGATCAAGCCCCGTGTCGGGCTCCCTGCTCAGCGGGGAGCCTGCTTCTCCCTCTGCCTCTCTCTCTTTCTCTCATGAATAAATAAATAAAATCTTTGAAAAAAACATAATTCTGAGAGGAAGTCTACAGGTTTCTCTAAAATGTCCATGGGACAAGCGGTTAAGAACCTTACTCTGAGAGCATAGCATATACAAAATTTATACCACACTCTCCATGATAAAGTACTGTGATGGAAATTGCAAGTGTCACACCCAACTCCCTTTCTGTCAAAGAGGTACCACTATTTTTTTTTAAGGTTTAATTAATTTATTTATTTGAGAAACAGAGAGAATGTACACGTGTGTGCAAGCATGAGTGGGGAGGAGGGAGAGGGAAGGGGAAAGAATCTTAAGCAGACTCCATGCTGAGCACGTGGGGCTTGATCCCGTGACCTTGAGATCACGACCTGAGCTGAAACCAAGAGTTCAATGCTTAACTGACTGAGCCCCAAACAGGTACCACTTTTGCTCTTCCATCTCCCAACTCGGGGCACTCTGGTCTCTTTCACCTCTCTTCAATTGGACAGACCCCTTGTTTACATGCTTTCAATGCTTACTTCAATAAGAATGATTATAAAATATAAATAATCAGCCTGATCTCTCTCTGGGCCCTAATCATTAGTAACAACTGTCTGTATTTCTTGTTGAACCCAACATTATCTCAAGTTCTCCATTTTTCTCTACAAATTAACTCTTTTTCCTAATATTTCTCTTCTCTTATTCTCCCAAGAGCAAAATGCAATGTATCAGCTTTGAGTGCTCTGTCTCTTAAGTTTCTCCTGGTTAGGCAGCAAAGCACATTAATTCTCCTAGACCTCTGAGTTTCACAGTGTCCAGTTGTCTGTAGGATGATTTACTTTAAAATACTTTAATATTAACAGTGTGATGTATGTGTGTGTAAATTAACTTTAAGCTACACCCTAGAGGCTGTGCACATTTGAAGTACCCTAATTAGGAACCCACACTCTAGGGGGGGATTAGTTAGTATTTGAAGTACTCTAATCAGAAATTCATTCCTTGAGGTAGTTACACAAGCACTTCAAATCCATTATTGATTTACAAATGAAATGATATGATGCCTGGGATTTGCTTCAAAATAATCCAGGAGGAGGGCCAAATAGATAGGGATGTGGATTGAAACAGGATAGACTTTGAATTGGTAGTTGTTGAAACTGGTGATGGGTAATGTGGGGATGGCTCATTAACATTATACGTATCTTGTATATATTTGAAACTTTCCATAATAAAAACTTTTGAAATATGTCATAATTGCAATCTATACCAGAGTTTCTGTCTAAAGATAACAAACTGAACACATGCCATCCTTCCTTCCTGAACCCTCACTAAAATGGCTGTAAAGGGATCTTTCCTTTAAAAAAAAGGCCTTGGGGCGCCTGGGTGGCTCAGTTGTTAAGCGTCTGCCTTCGGCTCATCATGATCCCAGGGTTCTGGGATCAAGCCCCACATCGGGCTCCCTGCTCGGCAGGAAGCCTGCTTCTCCCTCTCCCACTCCCCCTGCTTGTGTTCCCTCTCTCGTTGTGTCTCTCTCTGTCAAATAAATAAAATCTTTAAAAATTAAAAAATTAAAAAAAGAGGCCAAAGTACATAAAGTTGGACAGAATGAAAGAAAAGATGGAACCATTTTGGAGGCTGGGTAGACAATGGGCGAGAGGTAAAGGATGAGCCGACCAAAGAAATAGGACCAACCTGTTTTATGCTACAGAATTGACCCCCTGCCCTCAGTTGGCGATCAATTGCACCAGATTCCTCTGGAGGCAAGGGTAGAAGAAAATAGGTAAAATAAGGAAGATTGGTTGGAAGTCAGGTTAAGAAGCAGCCAGGTGGGGCACCTGGCTGGCTCAGTTGGTAGAGCATGTGACTCTTGATCTTGGAGTCACGAGTTTGCACCCCACACTGGGGGTAGAGTTTATCTAAAAAAACACACACACAAGAATCTAGGTGCCTGTCTCACCTACTCTACTCATAAAATACTGGAGATGTGTTCCAGAGAGGGTAAAACAGAAGGTTGGGGCTGGGAGTTACCAGGCTCTAATAAGAGGTCCTGTGCTAACAACAGAGAGATTAAATGGAAACCCTCTAAAGGTCTAATCTCTCCTCTGAAGATACTGAGATGCTTCTTGTGTTAGCAGTTTCACCTTCCTGAAGAAGTCTTGCCTGGGAGCTCTTCACCTGCTCTGGGCTGGTTGCCCACTGCACGTGGTGAATACCTGTCATCCCAGGATCTCTCGTTACCTCTTCCTAAGGGGACCTCTCTCCTGTGTTGCTTATAGTTCTTCCTATATTGCTTACATCTTCCTCTTAGTTGACTTCATCTTTTGCTGAAGCATATCCTCCGACAGCTTTCTGAGAAAGAGAGTATTGGTTAGTTCTTGCTATAACTTGCTTTATACCAACCAACCACAAAACCTTGCACGCACGCCAGCCTTCAGCTTGAGGACTAGGTTCAGCCGGGCTTCCTTTAAGCTAGTAATCCTGAGTGGTTATGAGAATCACCTGGGATGCTTGTTAAAAAACCCAGACTCCTGGGACCCAGCCCGGACTTTCTGATCAGAGCCCCTGAGCATAGGAACCTGGAAATTTGCTTAATAAATTCTGCCATCTGGGAAGTATGAGAAACACTCCTGTGGATGTTGGCTCCATAAACCCAAGTCTTCAGATGTGTCCAGGGTAGGCATATTGGAGCAACCTGGTGAGTTTGATGAAAATACAAATGCTGCTGAAAAGAAAAAAGAATACAAATGCTGCTGATTCAGCCCCAGAGATTCTGATTTCAGAGGGTCTGATAGGAGTCTTGGGAATCTGAAGTTTTAACAATCCTCCCTCCCTAAGGTGATTCTAAAATGCAGCCAGGAGCCAGGGGACCAATGCATTAGCTGACAGTGCTACCAGTTAATTCAGCTACTTATATCTTTCATCACTTTCCATTGATACTGACCTTTACGATGTTCAAGGTACTTCCTGTTATTTACAGATCTATTGTGGGAGATAAAGGTGAATAAGTTATGATCCCTAGCTACAACAGCTTCAGTCTGGCCTGAAAGACAGGCATAAAACAATTAGCTAGAAGACAATGCGAATCAGAGGTCAATATATTTTAACCCAAGAACCATGTGTAATTTATGGAGTGCCCATTTTTGTGCTGGGTACTGTGTAGTTTAAACACTTGACACTCCTCCATGGGGTGCCTGGGTGGCTCAGTTGGTGAAGCCTCTGCCTTCAGCTCAGGTCATGATCCCGGAGTCTCAGGATCGAGCCCCACGTCGGGCTTCCTGCTTGGTGGGAAGTCTGCATCTCCCTCTGCCCCTCACTCTGCTTGTGCTCTCTCTCTCTCTCACTCTCAAATAAATAAATAAAATCTTTAAAAAAAAAAAAAAAACACTTGACACTCCTCCAAATGCATATATGAATTCTGGGGGCATGAGCTTTTTTTTTTTTTTTTTTTTTTTGGTGGTGGTTCAATTGCAAAGCAGCCTGAATCATGATTTCTCGTTCTGATGTTCTGTTCTCTGTTTTTGGGAAATCACTTAATTCTATTTTACTGCAGGTGATACATGGAAATATCAGGACATTTACTTAAAATTCTATCTAAACTCATTATGAAATGTTACCACCCCACTCAGAGGATATTTGGGAATGTGTGTGACAGGAGGACGGTTTCTGATTTTTGGTTGTTCACCATGACTCTCAGGGGACAGTGGTGTTACTAGGGGCCACGACTGCTAAATCAACACCTTGTAATACACACGACAGTCCAGCATGTTGAAGAACTGCCCTAAAAGCCAATATTGCCCCTGCCAAGATACAGTGGTAGCATATTTCTTTTTTTGTTTAATTTTAAATTTTTATTTATTTTTCTTAAGTAAACTCGAAGCCCAACGTGGGGCTTGAACTCATGACCCCAAGATCAAGAGTCACATGCTCTACGGACCGAGCCAGCCAGGTGCCCCTCAGGTCCTTCTTCTTGATTTCCTTACTTGGGGGACACTGACAGCTCAACCCCAGGTATTGGGCTGCCCAGCCTTCTTTCCCAATCTTGCATCCAGCACAGGAGGAGGAAGAATCAAACCCCTGATGTCTCTCTCTCTCTCACAGTTCTTATCACCTTTGCAAACACCAGCTCAGCAGACTCAAGTCTGTAAAATCATCCTATAATCTATAAGGATAGAGTGGGCTAAATCCAGATTTGGATAGGAGGGGCTCCCCGAATGGAAACAGAATTTACCAGAGCATAGTCCTATAAGAAGATAACAGAACACTTTGCATCTCTTCCTGAAGCATCATAATCCTGTGGTCCCCAAGAACAATGAGGATGAATTTGCTTCTATGTGCATAACTAAAAGAACCCAAAATAGAACACACAGTTTCTCCAGAGTGATCGTTTTTTTTAAAGCAGTGTTGATAAGCTTTTTTTTTTTTTTAATATTTTATTTATTTATTTGAGAGAGAGTGAGTCAGAGAGAGCATGAGCAGGGGCAGAGGGAGAGGGACAAGCAGACTCCCCGCTGAGCAGGGAGCCTGACGTGGGGCTTGATCCCAGGACCCTGGGATCCTGACCTGAGCCGAAGGCAGACGCCTGACAACTGAGCCATCCAGGGGCCCCTGTTGATAAGCTTCTCTTAAAAAATCTCCCTCCCGCCCACCAAAGCCTTCCATAGCCTTGCACTGATTAAATGGCAAACGTTTTTATCTTTCCGTGTGCTGTTCCTTGTTGGGAGCACCACCCCCTTCTCTAATTGAGAAACACCTTACCATTTCTAAAGAACATAGCTTAGCAGTGGCTGCTGGGGGCTTCCCTTTCAGGATCTCCCGACAGAACTGGCCCTGGTCTCCCCCCACTTGCTCCCAAGGGACAGTGTGGGACAACGGAAACGCAGCACACCCACTTAGGCTACCAACACGGGAAGCCTGGTTCCGTGATGAGCTGTGTCATTGTGCATAAATTATTTACCACCTTGTGCCTTTGTTTCCTCATTTGACAGTGATCGTAAAACTTGTCCCTGGCCCGTAGGATGGTTGTGGTATGTTGTCTAATATGAATAAAGGCACATACTAAGCGTGAACTAAATGCTTATTCATACATCTCTACTGTAGCCTTAAACATTGTGTAAGTAGGCTTCAGTGAATTTCTTGTTGAACCACTATGTAATCCCAGGTTTTCTCTACGTTAGTGGTGGAACTTAGCATAAAGAAAATCAGGGCAGAAGGTAGCTACACTGGTGGTGAGCAGAGCATAATGTGTAAACTTGCCGAATCATTATGTTGTACACCTAAAACTGATGTAACGTTGTGTGTCAACTATATTCAGATTAAAAAAGAAGAAGAAGAAGAAAGAAAAGGGGAAACAAAAGAAAATCAGGACAACTGCTCTTTACATCAGGGTTTCCAACTTTCCCTACCTGTAGGAGTTGTGCTATTAATTAATTTATTTATTTATTTATTTATTTGACACAGAGAGAGAGAAAGCACAAGCAGGGGGAGCAGCAGAGGGAGGAGGAGAAGCAGACTTCCTGCCTGATGCGGAACTCAATCCCAGGACCCTGGGATCATGACCTGAGCCCAAGGCAGACTCTTAACCCACTGAGCCACCCAGGTGCCCCAGGAGTTGTGCTTTTAAGGCACATTCGAGACTGCATACGCCATAATGTGTTTGTGGGTGACAGTCTATTTTTTTTTTTTTATAATTTTTTTTTAAATTTTTTATTTATTTGCGAGAGAGAGAATGAGAGAGAGCACATGAGAGTGGGGAGGGTCAGAGGGAGAAGCAGACTCCCTGCTGAGCAGGGAGCCTGATGTGGGACTCGATCCCGGGACTCCAGGATCATGACCTGAGCCGAAGGCAGTCGCTTAACCAACTGAGCCACCCAGGCGCCCTGGTGACAGTCTATTTTTACTCTTTCTTCGATCTAGGCATTTTAGTCAAACTATGGATTGCAGATGAATATGAACTCCTTCATGAGAATGATCTGTATGTTAATAGGCTTGCTTATAAAAACAAACAAACAAACAAACAAACAAAGCCAACATTCGTCCTGTCCCTTCCCTTCCCCTGGAACATGAGCTGAGATGTACAGTTGAATCAAATTTATAATGTGCTTCTGACCCTATGAGAAATAAGCCCTGGAGACGAGCATGGATTTCCAAGCTGTCTAGTTCCTGTGAAATTATAATGGGTAGGTTTGCTTTTAGAAGAACTTGTCACTTAAGGCAGTTTTTCCCCCTACAGTATGACTAATAATGGTAGTTATTAACATTGAAGCCAAAGTACCTAGAATTAAGATTTTGGCAGAACACACTGAGACATTCCACAGTTTTGGACATTTAAGTATATGCCCTTGATGAAAAGTTCACTTCTTGCTTAACAGATTTTAAAACAAGAGGTGGAAATAAGTGACAGAAATAAAAGTAATATGACAAATGTACCTCAAATGCTCTCCTCCAGTGAATTTTAAAATTAAAATTAGGATAAGGATAAAAAGCCTGAGAAGATCAGGTCTAAAGGATTTGCGAACAGCTTAGAAAATCCTTGAGGAACTAGCAGAAGAGCGTTTCAGGCAATTTAAATTTCCTGGGACGCTTTGCTCATTGTGAGGATATGATACTTTGAGAGCGTTTTTCACCTCAAGGCTAATCTTTCAAATCAGGCACAAGGTTAGAAGTAAAATGGTTTCACTTGGCATATTTGTGACATAAATCTATCTCTGGTTTCTCTTTGGTTTTGCCAATACGGGCCCGCCCATCAGCGGCTGACTTGGAAACCCCTACCCTGGCGAGTCTTCCCCCGCATGGGCCCCAGGACTCATCAGTGCGGATCAGGCGCCACTTGGCTGTGGCCTGCTGCTTGGACACTCCCTTCTATTTTCTCCTCTTCCTTCTGGCTAAGAGTGCACAGAGAGCTCTAGGCCATATGGGCTCCTTCTTGCCCCAGTTGGCTGTACACTCCACCCAAATGCAACGAGAAAAAGTAGTTTCTGTGTGCAAATCGACGTTGCGAAATTATTTTACTATCTAAAGCAGGGCTTGCTTTATTAAGGACAAAAATCTTCCTCCACATTTCATTAAAAGTCATTCTAGTTCCAACTTACCCCCCCCTCCCCTACTCGTTTGCCTCAGTTCCTCTCCGCGTCAGTGGCCCTTTCATCCGTGGTCTCTCATGTGGCACGGAGTGTTCTTCTACTATCCTTCTAGGGGTTTGGGGTTTTGTTGTAATGGCTACTCATCGTTCTACTTCCATAATTATCACTGTTTATGAAAATCTAAGGCATAAATTTTCTTTAAAGATCGATTCATTCCCAAAGCCTACTTCCTCCCTTTTTCTCAAGTGGAAACGATGCTATTTTTAGACTAACAGAAAAGATGCTTCAGAGAGGATGTGAAGATCTAAGGAAAATTCTCTCGTAGTAAGTATATTTACTCATTAAGTAAAAATGACCCAGTTTCCAAAAGTGCAACTGATAAAGTTTTTTTCCCCTGCCAAAACTGAATATTAGATTGAAAAGAGCTAATAGAGAATTCAAGACATTTCATGTTAAAGCATGCCTATATAATGAACAATTATGAAAATGATGGAGTATTTGTGTTACTTTTAAGATATTTTAAAAATTAAACAATGTCTAATGCTAAGTGAAATAAGTCAAGCAGAGAAAGTCAATTATCATATGGTTTCACTTATTTGTGGAACATAAGGAATAGCATGGAGGACATTAGGAGAAGGAAGGGAAAAATGGGGGGGGGGATCGGAGGAAGAGACTAACGGTGAGAGACTATGGACTCTGAGAAACAAACAGGGTTTTAGAGGGGAGGGTGGAGGGGGGATTGGTTAGCCCGGTGGTCGGTATTAAGGAGGGCACGTACTGCATGGAGCACTGGGTGTTGTATGAAAACAATGGATAGTGGATCACCACATCAAAAACCAATGATGTATTGTATGGTGACTAACCTAACATAATAAAATTTAAAAAAAAATTAAACAATGTCTACAAGGCTGATAAAAGACTTTTTTTTTTTTCCTACGTTTACGTCTTTTCTCTAAAAGGTAAGGGCATCTTTTTTTGCAGATGGACCACTAATATTACTTACCAGTAGGGGGCACTAAAACACTGCTTTTAGACGTTACTAAAAGTACTTTTATCAACGTGAAAAAGGACTTTTTGGGCAACTTTGCCCCTCCTCATTCATCAGAAGATGATGGAGGACACTGGCAAGGGAGAGAAAAGTGGTTCAAGTAGAAGATGAAAGCTAACAAAGAACCATGACTAAGTTTGCGGAGAATCATTTTCTGTGTAAAAAGTAGCGTGACAGCTCGGTTTAGTATGTTTAGTATTAGTGAATGGCTCATGAACATAAAACTTCATGCTAGTTCTCTGACGCCCCACAATGACTGTAGGCAATTATGTATGAGGATCCCCCAAACTGAAACAAATGGCAAAACATGGTCTGCTGTACATTTTGATGGTCTAGAATATGCAACTTCAGAAAATACTAGATTGTAATAGCTTTCAGATAGATGATAGTTTAGGCTTGAAACATTTAGCTGTCTACTTGAGGTGTGGCAAGAGTACATGGTGAAGAAGGGCCAGATGGCCTTCCTGGGTGCTGGGTGCCATATTGGGAAGGCTGGACTACTGGGGGCCTTGACTACTGGCTGGGACGACCAACACTGGGAGGTAAATGAACATCTGATCTTAAAACAGTGCTCAATTTCTTGGAGTGTTTATTTCCATGAGAACAGGGGGAAGAGCAAGCCCATGCATTTCCCTTTGGCCCCCGCCACACAGCTAGAGAATGTGCACTGCATTTAGCCTAGCCTGTGGCATTTTTGTCCTTTGTTTTGCAAATTTTAGTGGTATAGAAAAGCCAACAGCACAGGAAAAAAAAATTCCTATGGCTCTGAATATGTTAAGATTTATCTTAAATATGGGGCCCAGCCCAGCTAGTCTCTCGTGGGGTAAGCTTGGTCCTCGGTCCCTGCCAAGATGTGAAGAGCTCTCTCCGAAAGATAATTTAGCTGCACGGGACATGAGATGAGCTGGGTTTAGACCCTGACATGGGAGAAGATGCAGTAATGGAGCTGAGGGGAATGCAACCTTTCGTGGGGAGTGTTGATTTCAAAAGCGGGTTCTTGAAAGAGTTTTTCTCTTCCCATCATGAGGCTTGTGCTAAGATCAAGAGTAGGAAGGGAATTAATTAAATGTTGTCATCAGCCCAAACAGGTGTATGGCAAGGCATGGACAATGCTGCTGAGGCCAAATGTCAGAGACGGGGTGGGGGGTGACTTACAACTCCCATTACCAAGTGTGAGTCCGGAAGGCCCAAGCTGTGGGGGGCCTGGGAGGAAGCCACAGAAGTTACCTGGAGGGCCAGGGTTTACAATCTGGGTGGACTGGGTCTAACACGGACATCTGAGGCCTGTTCCAGGGAAGACGGGTGGCCTTATGATGCCTCACAGCCACAGGGACCATAGAGGGCAATGAGCTTGAATGCGCTCTGGGTGCTGGCTGCGGGAGGGAGAAGCTTCTGGTAGGTTTTGAATGCTCCCGCTCCTAGCTCCTGGAGGGGGCTGCCAACAGATCTGGTCTTGTGCTTACCTTATTCAATAGGCTGGCTTTCCCTTTCTTTCTTTTTTTAAAAAAAAATTTTATTTATTTATTATTTATTTATTTAAAATTTTTTATTTATTTTTTAGAGAGAAAGAGCACAAGCAGGGGGAGCGGCAGGCAGAGGGAGAGGGAGAAGCAGATTCCCTGCTGAGCAGGGAGATCAACCCTGGGGCTCGATCCCAGGGTCCAAGGATCATGACCTAAGCTGAAGGCAGATGCTCAACTGACTGAATCACCCAGGGACCCCAATATTTTATTTTATTTTATTTTAAGATTTTATTTATTTATTTGAGAGAGAGAGGAGAGACAGTGAGAGAGTACAAGTGGGGAGGAGAGGGAGAAGCGGGCTCTCCGCAGAGCAAGGAGCTCGATGTGGGGCTCGATCCCAGGACCCTGGAATCATGACCTGAGCTGAAGGCAGACGCTTAACCGACTGAGCCACCCAGGTGCCCCCCAATATTTTATTTTTAAATAAATTCTACACCCAAGGTGGGGCCTGAGCTCACAGCCCCAAGATCAAGAGTCACGTGCTCTACCCACTGAGCTAGCCAGGTGCCCCAGCCTTCCCTTTCTTTCAGAGCCCTGCCCCCCCACATATGTTTTTCATCCAAAGACTGCTTGTCCTAAACGTGGTGTTCCTAACGGCTCTTCGAAGCCTCAGGGAAGGCAGGAGAGAAGGCTCCAGAGGCTAGGGGAAGATGAGTGGAGACCTCTCTTTCCTCCCATCCTTACTCGTTCACAGAATGGTTTACAGAAGGCAAGGACGGACCTGTGTGGGTGGCATGATTGAGCCCTCACGGACTATAGATAAAAGACCAACTGGGGGTGCCTGGCTGGCCCAGTTGGAGGAGCATGCGACTCTTGATCTCGAGGTCTTGAGTTCAAGTCCCACGTTGGGTGTGGAGATTACTAAAAAATAAATAAACTTAAAAAAAAAAATAAAGGACCAGCCGGTAGGGGATATAAGCCCCTGATGGAACTAAGGCTATGGTGGATTCCCACTTAGCAGAGAACCCCTCTAAATATTTCCAGAAGGAATCTCAGCCCCTGTAAACATGCCTACAATGCCTGGGGCTAATCCCCCCTGCAAAGCACCTTTCTAAGATTGTCTCAGTTGGCCCCCACAGCGGATAGGCATTATCATTTCCATAAGGGGATATCATTATCATTCAGATAAAGAAGCTACCAGGAGGGGTAAGGGGTAGAGTGAGAATTTGAATTCAGGTCTTTTAACTTCCCCTCTAGTGTTCTTCTTACCAGTTCTTGCTGATGTGTGCTGGGTTGGTGAGGAAGGGTAATAAGTAGTAGATTTACTAATTAAGGACGCCACATGGCTTCCTGGTTAAGGGCAAAGACTCCCTCAGTTAGTATCCCAGCTCTCACGCTTGCTAGCTAGGTGACCGTGGGCAAGTGACTCCACCTCTCTGGACTCCCCTGTAAGACTGTAGGACCTACCTCCAAGGGTTTTGTGAAGACGAGATGAGTTTATACAGCGCAGTGCTTAGAACAAGACCTGGCACCCGGTTCTCCTCTAATACTGGCCCTGCTTGTTAATAAACCCAGCATTAGCAGATGGATTTGGTCAAGACTTTGGCTCTCAAATTAGTGTTTTATTTTTTATTTTATTTTTTTTTAAAGATTGTGTTTATTTATTTGACAGAGAGAGACACAGCGAGAGAGGGAACACAAGCAGGGGGAGTGGGAGAGGGAGAAGCAGGCAGCCCGATGAGGGGCTCGATCCCAGGACCCTGAGATCATGACCTGAGCTGAAGGCGGACACTTAATGACTGAGCCACCCAGGAGCCCCTCAAATTAGTGTTTATTTGCTTAACTGTCTTTCTGGGCTAGGGCCTTTAGTTCCTCAATGGAATGTTAAAAATCTAACTTAACCTTTGGAAAAACATAACTGATCATTTAATCAGTGTATTAGTTTGCTCGGGCTGCCATAACAAAATACCACAGACGGGGTGTGTGTGTGTGGGGGGCACTTAAGCAGCATAAATTAATTTTCTCCCAGTTCTGGAGGCTGGATGTCCAAGATCAAGGTGCCAGCAAGATTGTTTGTTGGTTTGGGTTTGTTTTGTTTGGAGTCCTCTTTCCTTTGCTGGCAGGCCTCCTTCTCTGTGTCCTCATATCATATGTCTCTGGGGTCTCTCCTGTGTCCAAATTTCCACTTCTTAGAAGAAAACCAGTCAGATTGGATCCGGGCCCACCCTAATACTGCATTTAACTGAATTATCTCTTTAAAGACACTATCTCCAAATGCAGTCACATTCTGAGGTTCTGGGGGCTTCAGTATATGAATTTGGAGCAGGGCTGGAGAGATGACATAATTCAGCCCATAACAGGTTCCTCAAGCAAAAAAAAAAAAAAAAAATCCAAATGCGTTAACATCAATCAAAGAATGTGACAGGCGTCATTTAAAGGGAGAAGTTGAGACCTTGGGAGCTGATGGTTGGTGAATGCTAGCAGGAGTACCCTCGCATGACCAGGAGGATGTTCAGGAACCAAAGTACATCCAGATTTTGAACTAAGTTGGATATCATGATTTAAAAATTTTCCCTAGCTTCTCTCTCCTACTCTCTTTCTCAGCTGGCTACCAGAAGCAAAGTGGTCAGGGATAGCAGAGGGAAATTAGTGAGGACTGAGGAGAGCTATTTCAGGAACACTGATGTCCTGTCCTTGTCACCACCCCCCCAACTGCAACACACACACACCTGTCCTACTCAAGAAAGGCCTAGGAGTTACAGAGATAAGGGAGAGTGCTTTCCCCATTACTACTATTTTTTAAAAGATTTTGTTTTTAAGCAATCTCTACACCCAACATGGGGCTCAAACTCACAAACCCGAGATTAAGAGTTGCATGCTCTACCAACTGAGCCAGCCAGGCACCCCTACCCATTATTACTATGTTAATAATTTCTCCATTATGACGAGTTTAAGAATTTGTTAGCAAAGGCCCTTGCCAATAAAAAACTTCCACATCTTTAAATGTTTTGGGGGTAACATTCTTACCTTGACTGTATAATTTTATCAACTTTTTTTAAAATTTCAGGTCCACCTGATTGCTAATATAAGAGGTTTCCATGGTTCTCATCAACGTCTGTTTATTAGTGACTAAATTTGCTGAATGTTTTAATTGGACTGTAAAAATAAGGTGGCGTGGGCGCCTGGGTGGCTCAGTCGGTTAAGCGACTGCCTTCGGCTCAGGTCATGATCCCGGGGTCCTGGGATCGAGCCCCGTGTTGGTCTCCCTGCTCAGCAGGGAGCCTGCTTCTCCCTCTGCCTCCACCTCTCTCTCTCTGTCTCTCATGAATAAATAAATGGAATCTTTAAAAAAATAAAATAAAAGTAATATCAAATTTCTTTAAGAGTCCCAGTTGAGGGCGCCTGGGTGGCTCAGATGGTTAAGCATCTGCCTTCGGCTCAGGTCATGATCCTGGAGTCCCGGGATCGAGTCCCGCATCGGGCTCCCTGCTCAGCGGGGGGTCTGCTTCTCCCTCTGACCCTCTTCCCTCTCGTGCTCTCTGTCTCTCATTCTCTCTCTCTCAAATAAATAAATAAAATCTTTAAAAAATAAATGAATAAATAAATAAGGTGGCGATTTGTGCTCTTTTAATAGAATCCTGGTGTGTAACATAAGAATGTGCGTGAGCACACAACGAGCACGCGCACGCGCACACACACACTGACACGTGGTTTGTAGCCCAACTGCCAAGAATAACTAATCTAGGAAAAACTGCAAAATCTGATAATACAGGTGGTGTTTCTTTTCTTTTCTTTTTTTTTTTTTTTAAAGATTTTATTTATTTATTTGACAGAGAGAGACACAGCGAGAGAGGGAACACAAGCAGGGAGAGTGGGAGAGGGAGAAGCAGGCTTCCCGCAGAGCAGAGAGCCTGATATGGGACTCGATCCCAGGACCCTGGGACCATGACCTGAGCTGAAGGCAGTCGCTTAACGACTGAGCCACCCAGGCGCCCCCAGGTTGGTGTTTCTTGTTAGAAATAATTTGTCTACATGAACAGGCATGAGTCCTTTTTAATTTTAAAAGTGAATATTAAAATTAAGTTACTGACTCCCTCCTCAATAGCTATTTAAATAGTCAAAAAAAATCATACCTTAAAAAAAAAAAAGATCCAGGGCGCCTGGGTGGCTCAGTTGGTTGAGCGACTGCCTTCGGCTCAGGTCATGATCCTGGAGTCCCGGGATCGAGTCCCGCATCGGGCTCCCTGCTCCATGGGAAGCCTGCTTCTCCCTCTCCCACTCCACCTGCTTGTGTTCCCTCTCTCGCTGTGTCTTTCTCTGTCAAATAAATAAATAAAATCTTTAAAAAAAAAAAAAAGATCCAGGACTTAGAAGCCATTATATTCCATTTCCATTTAAGTAGAATACTTATCGTCCCTGTTGTTCTGTATGTTTTCTTTTCTTTTTTTGAGAGAGCTAGTTTTGTAGGATTTTTTGTTTGTTTTCTCTTCGTGAGAAAGTCACTTGTCTTCAGTTTCTAGGTTTCTTAGATGCAACAACTACCTCTTATAAAATATGTTGGGGTGTCTGAGTGGGTTTCATTTTTAAGAATTTTACCCTAACGAACGAACCACAGAAAACCAAAGAATACATTGTATCAATTCTCTGGTGAAATTATTTTAGAGAAATTTTCTCTATTGTTAAGTTGGGCTGCCTTCTGTGATAACATTATCTGTTGAAGTTGAAGCTGCCAGTAACATCATCAGCTAACCTCCCGAAATGAGTCAGCTAACTTTATTTTTAACTGCTTTTTAATTGTCTACTGAGACTGTCGAGGATAATACGATCTTTAAGGCCTTTATAGCAAAGTTTTGGTATTATCAGACCATAAAAAAGGTGGATCAAAAGTTCAGAATCCTCAAGTCCTTTTTATGTATTGCTTTCTTTTTAAACCCAGCTGTAGGCCCTTGATAGGTAGTAAAGATCCCTAATTTGAGACTTTTCCTAAATGCTTGCTATGATATTCCATGGGTATTACACACATGACTTCTGAATTCACAAAGAATCAGTTGGAATTGGGCAAGCAATGTTCATAACACTTGAATACAAAGGCAAAGGAGCCATAGTAGGATTTCGAACAAATACCAGTGATTTAGAAATCATATGTTTACCTACGTTAAAGTAATTCATAGTGTAACAAAAACCTACCCACGAGGTTGTACCAATGTCAAAGAACAAACATTTCATCCCTGTTTCAAAGCGTTTTAAGACATTATTTTAATCTTTATAATACCTCATTGAGGTATGTGGGTGGCAAGTCTTACCAAGATAAAAATTCAAAATGCAGAATAAATTGAACATTGCATAGGGAAGAAAAGAGCTTCTAGTTGATTGTGCCTTGTTGGTTTTCGGCTTGTCTTGGAAGATCCGTTGGTGATTTCACTTTATCATCTTTTGCATGTAGGGCCAACAAACATCATGGCGGCATACTTTATAAAAAGGCTACCAAATCCGTGTCTGGGCAGTTTCCTGCTCCCTCAAGCCCTGGCTGGAGACAACCCAAGGGACACGGTGGGGCGGGTTTTCAGATTCCAGAGGAGGCATTCTGCTCTTTGCTCCACCCTGTTTCCTCAGGCCCTGTCAGGCTTCTGATGATAGCTGTGTCTCTCATGGAAAGTGAAAAATCAGATACGTGGCTAGTAAAGAAGAGAGGTAATATATTGGGACGATTGACTTTACTTGGTTATCACACAGAGGCTGGCATTAATCTTCGACGTTTGCAGACTCTCCCGGCAACTGGATGGATTGGGGAAAGTTCAATGGGTCATTACAAGGAGGCTATCTCCTGGAGATTCGAAAGCACTGAGGAGTGATTTTCCTTTTGTGATTCATTGGCAATTGAAACGGTTCCTGGCTGAAAGGAAGGTAGCCACAGATAAGTTCTTCTGACTAATACTGACCGGTAATCTGTGGTTTGTAGAGACTGCCTATACTTCCCTGTGTTGTGAGGCTAAAGGCAAGAGAACACACCCTAAACCCTTAGCTGAAGGATGTTTTATTCATGCCTTTTATGAGAACTGGGGGCATTAAGATATGACCCCATGCCATTCCCACAGTCGTTTTCTAAAGGTGCTTTAAAAAATATTTCTGGTATTTTATGCTCACTTGATGGTGGAGGAGGCACTTTCCGATTCATTTTGAGGTTGGCTTCAAAATAGAAGGGAACACAAGGGTTTTATTTGTTTTGCTTGTAATTTTGCTTATTTTCTCAGGAAGGAGACCTGAGGGCTCTGACCAACCCCGAGCAGATTCAGCAATAGAGCTGGATTTTAAATAATATAGGAGTAAGGCCTCCATTTGAACTGTAAAATAGATGTTCACGTGTTCTAATCGAAACCCAAGCTTCTGAAACTCATATGAAGAAAGGCTTTTAGGTAAAAATCCAATACAAATAACCTTCTTTGGTGGGAAGAGAGCCCAAGCTAGCTGTTCAATTTGGTTTCATGTGCTTTTATTCAGGATAAGACGAGCTGTGGAAAGAGTCCCAGATAAGCCAACCATTCCGGCAGGGCAGGTTGCTCTTATTGTATATGGTCGGTTCAAATAAGCAAGTGCTAATGGCTTGACATCCCCCCATCATTTGCGTTATACAAATGCAAACATCAGCATTATTATTGTTATTTATGTTGTATCTCTAGGCTTCTTCCATTAACATAAACTAAACTGGTTTCAGGCAGAGCCCACTGCAGGTAACCACCCCCCCCCCACACAACCAAAAAAAGTCCAAACGTCAATTTTCTGGAAAAAAAAAATAGAATCATCGAATTAATCTCTGGTTAATTTCTATTTCTAGACCTTGGGTTAATTGCTTAGGTCTTTGTACCTCAGTTTCAATTTCTGTAAAATGTGAATCATAATATCTCCTACCTTATTGGGTGGTTTTGAGGGCTGATTCAGATGATAGCTATAAAGTGCTTAGTCCATAATAGTTGTTTTTATTAATCCTGGGGCACAAAGAAAATAACTTTTATGTACATGTTTGATTCTGGGTAAATAGTGATCTATGGTTTATAACTGAAAACATTTTGGAATAAGAAGTATATACTTATATTTGTCAATTTATATAACATCTTGTTTCAGATCATATATAAATCTGAAAAACAGGAGGAAGGGATTTCACCAAGCCTCGTCTTGGATCGTGGAAAGTTTTTCCAGGTTGGGTTCTTCCAGAGTGCAGGCATGCAATATAGCTGTCAAATGTTCTGTTTTTAGTTTGTTGTTCAAACACAAAATTATTTAAAGCACACATGGCATCATATGAGACAAATAAATTTTTCCTCCAGCATGATATCAGTGATCAGCTAATTAGAAATTCCATTTTTAAATGCTAAACCTTAGAATATAGAATATTTCAATGTGTTTTAAAGGCTGTATTTACCGCCAAATAGAAACCTGATATCCTGGAGAACTACTGATCCATCTATGTTTACTCTCTGGCACAGCCGACTTTGCATATGGGTGGGCCCTGTGAGTCAGCCAAATCTGAAATTTGATAAAACTCTTACCTCCTGTTTTCACACCCTAACTGACACAGTCGGTGACTATACGTATCATTAAAAACACATGTACTCTACATAGTCATTACCTCTTGTTATTGATTTTTATCAACCAATGACAAGCAACATGGTTAGTTACTATAAAACGCTAACAGTTTCTTCTTCATTCTTCTATTACTGTCACAACTCTCATGGGTTGCTTTCCAATCACATTTGACTCCCTTTCCTTACTAATGGTATGGAAATAGGGCGATTGGATTTGGAAAAAAAAAAAACAACAACCCAATTATTGTAAAACAGCAATTAATTCTTACTGCTTAACTTGAACATTCATACATATTAGTTTTCCAAGTAAATAAGTAAAATGCCTCGTTAAACTTCCTTTCTGCCAAAAATGTACTACCATCTGTGTTCTACATGGCAGCATTTTCTTATTTAATACATATGTCCCCCCTTTTTTGGAAGCATGTTAAGAGCTTTAATATGACATGAAACAGAAATAAAATAGTGAAAACACATTGTGTTTAAGCATGGATGCAAAATTCAGATTTGTGACATTCAAAGAATTTGGGATTTCATGTGCCATCCATGAATTTTATGGCAATTCCATGAGTGCTTAATGTCAGGAAAAATTTTAATTGTAACACTGATACAGTTTGGAGTTTGGGAGAATTATTTTATAGTCTCAAAAATACAGACCTAGCGTTTAAAACAGGTTGAATTTGAGGGGCAACTGGCTCAGTCAGGAAAGCATGCAACTCTTGATCTCTGGGTGGTGAGTTCAAGCCCCTTGTTGGGTGTACAGCTTACTTTGAAAAAAAAAAAAAAAGGTTGAATTTTAAACCAATAAAATAAAGTAGGTTGAATGTCATCAAATAGTCTGAAAATCCCAGTTAGTGAAGGTACTGTCGTGAGAAGCAATGCAATAGAACTCAGTTTTGGCCTGAATGTTAAGAGGTCTGCATTCTGGTCCCAGTGCTTTACTAACTGTACAGCCATGGGTCAATCATTTAAGTTCTTAGTGTCTCTGTTTTCTTACCTGTAAAAGGAGGAGTTTGTGTTAGACCAATAATGATCACCAAAAGTCCATCACCCAGATACAGCCACTGCTAACATTTTTAGCCGACGGTAGTACCGTCCAATCTTTTATTTTTTTATTTTATTATTATTTTTTTAAAGATTTATTTATTTATTTGAGAGAGTGAGAATGAGAGAGAGTACATGGGGGGGGGGGGAGAGTCAGAGGGAGAAGCAGGCTCCTCGCTGAGCAGGGAGCCCGATGCGGGACTCGATCCTGGGACTCCAGGATCATGACCTGAGCCGAAGGCAGTCGCTTAACCAACTGAGCCACCCAGGCGCCCCCGTCTGATCTTTTAAATACTGTTATCACCAGCATCGCATCGTCGCAAATGTCATTACAAATGCTTTGTCCACTTTATTTGAAATGACCACATAAGATTCTACCTTACAGATATGCCATTATTTATTTAACCATTCTCTATTGCTGGTCATTTAAATTATCTACAAGTATATTTCAGTATTCCTGTAGAGACCCACAAGTAGTCTCTCACTAACACTTCAAATGAGGGAACAGAATTTATCGACGGTAACAAACATTGGCTCTTTGTAACTGAAAATACTGATGATCTGGTACATGACTGGCCCAATGCCTCTCTCCAGTGATAGGTCAGTAAGCATTGTCTTTGTGATTGGCAAATAACCTGATGTAGCTTGTGTCTTTTGTCCATTTGAAGTAAAATCATTTAAACTCCAAGGGCTGGTGGCCAGAGCTCATACTCCCAATGCCTGTGAATGGCACATTTATTTAGTTTTTTTTAACTCATCTTACTATTTTTCTTCAAAACTGATGATAATATTTCAATTTTTTCCTGACTTAGCATTCTTTGTATCTACCAAATGCTTTGTATGTGTGTGTGTGTGTGTCAGTCCTCCAAATAAATATTGTTAATATGCACTGGTTATTTAAGAGTATCATCTGTTGTCCTAACTCTGACATCAAAATCATATAAAGTAAAAAAAAAAAAAAAAGATTTGCAAACTCAAGGAATTTGCCATCAAAACAAAGTACTAAGATGCACAGTATCTGGCATGTGCATAGTAGGTGCTCTATAAATCTTTGTTGAAAGGATAGCCAAATCCAAAGGAAATTATCCCTCAAGAAAAATGAGTGACTCCTACTATTGCTAGAGCTACCACTTAATATGTCAGGTTTTGGGACATTGGTTTAAGAACCTGAAGCTGTGGTTTTTCAGATTATTTTCTAGGGGCAAAGTGAAGAAAGGTTTTAGGTTGATAGCAATACCTCTTTTTTTTTTTTTTTTTTTTTAAGATTTTATTTGACAGAGAGAAACACAGCGAGAGAGGGAACACGAGCAGGGGGAGTGGGAGAGGGAGAGCAGGCTTCCCGCGGAGCAGGGAGCCCGATGCGGGGCTCGATCCCAGGACGCTGGGATCATGACCTGAGACGAAGGCAGATGCTTAACGACTGAGCCACCCAGGCGCCCCAATACCTCTTTTTTTTTTTTTTAAGATTTTATTTATTTATTTGACACAGAGAGAAACAGTGAGAGAGGGAACACAAGCAGGGGGAGAGGGACAAGGAGAAGCAGGCTTCCCGCCGAGCAGGGAGCCTGAGGCGGGGCTCGATCCCAGGACCTTGGGATCATGACCTGAGCTGAAGGCAGACGCTTAACGACTGAGACACCCAGGCGCCCCGATAGCAGTACCTCTTAATAATTCAGACAAAATATCAGAAATGGGCAGTAGTTGAGGAAAGGGAAGGCGAAGTATGAAGCGAAGTGTCCTGACTGAAAAAGAAACATCCAGACTTTTCATTTACTCATTAAATTGGACTTAAGTTACCTATTTTGACAAGTAAAGAATTTAAACCAGAAATCAGTATGTTGGTGGTGAGGGGTAAATGCAGAAGTTTCTGCCAAGGAATTGATGGAAGGGAACCATCCCTCAGTCTTCCCATCAAGGATGGTGCAATAGCTACTCTGAAAAGCAGGCAGAAGAACACCACATAGGTTTGTGAGATGGACTTTGTGAGGATACATTTCCTTTTTCAGTTTAATTGTTCTTACCTAACATGAAACATTTCTCTTTCCATTTGGGACATATGCACCAACCAGTAAGAGATGATCATTAGAAACAGCCTTCGAAGCAAACAGCTACCACAAAAAATAGTGAAGAAAAGAAGTGAACTTTTTTCTCTTAAGCAGAACTAGTGCCAACCTCAATACTTTGGCATCCTTCAAAGAGAGAGAAAATGTTTGTTTTTGACTAAAAAAGCCCAAACCACTTCTTTTGTAATCTTTTTTCTTTCATTATCTTACTGTCACTATCATTTTTTTTGTGTCTGCTTTTTCAATCTTCCAAAATTCAAACTTCGTTTGGTTCAGTGGAGTTCACCTAACTAAAATTACTAAAATCTGTGGGGTTGACTGGAAGGAAATATACTACAAAGTTTTAGAGTGGTTATCGCTATATAGGAATTGCAGATATTTCCAATTTTCTGTGTATTGAAGAGATTATTGATGGGAAAGCAGGAAATTGGAGTTCCAGCCATGGCATCACCACTGGCTTCTGTGTGACCTTGGGCAAATCAGCCTCTCTGTGCCTCAATTTCCTTATGGAGAAATTAAAGGAGGCCACTAAGGTCATCTCTACTTTCAATTTTAACATTCTGTGGGTCTAGCTGAAAAGAACGTTTAGCTTGATACAACTCTTATGGAGGGCAATTTGACAGTGTGTCTCAAAATTGCAAAAGCAGGGGCGCCTGGGTGGCTCATGTCCTGATCCCTCAGGTTCTGATCGCAGGGTCCTGGGATCGAGCCCCGCATTGGGCTCCCTGCTCCGCGGGAAGCCTGCTTCTCCCTCTCCACTCCTCCTGCTTGTGTTCCCTCTCTCGCTGTGTTTCTGTCAAATAAATAAATAAAATCTTAAAAAAAATTGCAAATGCATTTAACTGCTGACCCAGTAATCTCTTTTCTGGAAATTCCTCCTGTGTACATACTTGCACGGATGCAAAATGAGTTATCTATGGTTATTCATTACAGAATAGCTTGTGTGAGCTAAAGATTGGAAACAAGCCAGTGTTCACCAGCACCCTAAGGTTCAGTAAATTGACACGCACAATGGTATAGTAGGCAGCTAGAAACACCTTTAAACATTTGTTCAGTTTTTTGGAACTATGTGTCAGGGACATTGGCACTGTAGGTACTCTGTGCCTGCTTCAAGACCAAAGAAAAGCAAATTACAACATTTAAACAATTAGGCAGGAGAGTCCAGATTTCAAGGACCTGAGGAAAGTCTGTAAGAAAACTCCCTTAACCAAATACTCTCCTCTGACCGAAGCCATGAAAAACTGGAACTGGAAGGAAAGCAAGGCCAAATCTGCAGCTGGTTTCCTTTGCCAAGAATGATCCACCAGAGCACCGCCTATTTGTAGGGTGCGGCCAACTGAATGGGGGCTGCCTCTGCAGAGCTTAATTGGAGAGGTTGAGGGTATCCACAGTTCCACATTACCTTCCTTTGAGCTCATAGTCTGGGTTACTGAGGTCCCCTAGCGGCTGGCAGAGGTGGCCCGAACTGTCCAAATTTGATAGTAAATGCAGAGACCACAGGAGAAGAAGGGTGGGAACCAACCCTATCCTTAATCCATCAGGCTCACGACCTTCTCCCCCAGCCCCCCATTACCGGTAGGAAGCTCTTGGGATAAGTGGGTTAAGAATAAATAGGGGTCTGAACTAGGGAGATGATAGTGAGAATGTAAAGGAAAAAATAAATCTCTAGGTCCTTTCAAACTTCTGTAAATGAGGCCTAATTTTCTTTAGATGCCACTTTTTCAATTGAAGAATTACCTGTAAGAAAAAGGGGATTTTTTTTTTTTTTTAAGATTTTATTTATTTGGTAGAGAGAAACACAGCGAGAGAGGGAACACAAGCAGAGGGAGTGGGAGAGGGAGAAGCAAGGCTTCCCGCGGAGCAGGGAGCCCAATGCGGGGCTTGATCCCAGGACGCTGGGATCATGACCCGAGCCTAAGGCAGACGCCTAATGACTGAGCCACCCAGGCGCCCCAAAAAAGGGGATTTTTAAAATAATTGGGAGCTGTCATTTTGGACGAGGCATTTAAAACCCTACCGTCAATCTTCCATCCTAAGTGATCCCATCCCTATGAAAGGAAATGCCTTCCATATTCCTTCAAAAAATCAAACCAAAACAAAAAACTGTTTCTTGAAAACTGTTTCTTTTGCTCCCTAAGACACAAGGACAATTGTCTTCCTACCTTTGGCACCACTGATCTCGACAGGACCTGGAGCCCAGATGGGAAAAGGTGTGGTGGGGTTGGTGAGGGGTTTACTGATACTCGCGGCAAACAGTTTAAAGGAACCTGGGGGTGGGGCAGGGCTGAGCCCCAAGGCTTTGGTCTTACCCCTCTTGTGCTTTTACTTCTCGACACCTTACCACTTCCATCCTAAACAGCAAAGAAATACCAAGCAAACAGTTGAACTTAATTAGGGGTAAGTAATAAAATGACAAGGTTCTGTCTGCATCCCCTTCTCTGATCCCTTCCTCGCAGCCCCTGGACTATTAAGAGTCTGAGGTTCCCGCCCAGGGGAAGATGTTTCCACAGAGGGCATGAGGTCTAGGATGCTTCTGAGTCTGTGTGTGCGTGTGAAATAGGACTGCCTTCGGACCGCGCTGAGTCCCTTTCCTTCATTTCTACCCTTTTGGGTCAAGAATGGAGTGAACCCAGCTGGAGGCTGCTGGGCTGGACGCCTGGCTCCCGGCGAGAGCGAACCGCAGAGGCTCCGCTTGGGGGTGCGGACAGGTGGGCTCCGGGCGCGGAGGCGGCAGGGAGTATGCTCGCCGCGCGGACTCCACCGCCAGGATCCAGGTGCCGGGGGGCCTGTGCAGCCCGCGTGGGGGCTGAAGAACTTGACAGATCGCAGGGAAAGAAAACAAAAAACAAAAACAAAGCCCACCGACTTCCCCACGTCTCTCTGCAAAAAAAATCGTAGGTGGAGCCGAGAAGGGGGCAATTGAGTGGAATTCCGCGAGGCCGCCTCCGCCCGCCCACCAGTGCCGGCGGAGCGAGGAGCGTCCCCCCGGCCCCCGCCCCGCCCCACTTTGGGCCCCGAGCGGAGGTCGAGGCGAAGCGAGAGACTCGTTCCACTCGAGCTTCCCGAGTACTCGGCTTTGCTCCTCAGTAGTAAACAAAGTGTCGCCGCCGCCTCCACGCTGGTTTGCCTCCTAGCAATCAAAACACTGGGAGGGCGAGAGACTCACAGAAACACTTGAGAATTACCAGAAAATAATAACGGATCCAAAAAAGAGAGAGAGAGAGAGGAGAGAGAGAGACGGAGAGAGAGAAAGAGAGAGAGTGTGAACGAGAAAAACACCCCACTACCCCCCCACCAAACCACTGCCGCCTCCCGGTGGAAAACCGGCCCCCGCCCAGGCGGGCGACCACTGGCTGCCTGGGCGGCGGTGCCGCGCGCTCATTGGCCGCGCGGGCTGTCAGTCAGGGGCGGGCCGGCGCGCGCGCCGCCGCGGGCGGGGGGCGGCGGCAGATCCCGTAAGTCGGGCAGCAGCGTAATCGCTGCAGCCGCCGCCGCCGCCGCCACATTCAACAGGCAGCAGCGCCGCGGTCGCGCCGCCGGGAGAGCGAGCAGCCCGCGGCGTCCGTCCGTCCTTCCGTTCGCGGGCCCTGTCAGCAGGAGTGCGGCGCCGACCGCTGCTCGGCAGGGTGACTCTGGCCTGCCGTCCTGCCCGTGCAGCGGACCTGGAAGAGCCTAGATGTTGATGGACCCGCGAAGTTAAGTTCTGGGCTCGCGCTTCCACTCCGCCGCGCCTTCCTCCCGGTTTTCGTCGGCTCGAGGCACGGACCTCGCCCCCCCAAATCTCGGACCGGCTCTTCGCGCCCCCTCCCCCTTGGTCCCGTGTGGTGCGCTCGACCCCTCGGCTCTCCCGCGGCTGGGGGAGGGGTGGGGGTCACCATGGCCGAAGCGCCCCAGGTGGTGGAGATCGACCCGGACTTCGAGCCGCTGCCCCGGCCGCGCTCGTGCACCTGGCCGCTGCCCAGGCCGGAGTTTAGCCAGTCCAACTCGGCCACCTCCAGCCCGGCGCCGTCGGGCGGCGCGGCCGCGAACCCCGACGCCGCCGCGGGCCTGCCCTCGGCCTCGGCGGCCGCTGTCAACGCCGACTTCATGAGCAACCTGAGCCTGCTGGAGGAGACCGGGGACTTCCAGCAGGCGCCCGGCTCCGTGGCGGCGGCCGCAGCGGCAGCGGCAGCGGTGGCGGCGGCGGCGGCCGCTGCTGCCGCCACCGGGGGGCTGTGCGGGGACTTCCAGGGCCCGGAGGCGGGCTGCCTGCACCCGGCGCCGCCGCAGGCTCCGCCGCCCGGGCCGCTGTCTCAGCACCCGCCGGTGCCCCCAGCCGCCGCCGGGCCGCTCGCAGGGCAGCCGCGAAAGAGCAGCTCGTCCCGCCGCAACGCGTGGGGCAACCTGTCCTACGCCGACCTCATCACCAAGGCCATCGAGAGCTCAGCCGAGAAGCGGCTCACGCTGTCGCAGATCTACGAGTGGATGGTCAAGAGCGTGCCCTACTTCAAAGATAAGGGTGACAGCAACAGCTCAGCGGGCTGGAAGGTGAGTGGCCTCGGGGCGCACGGCCGGATAGGGAGCGGGGCGCGGGGACCCCTGCCTCCACCTGAGGTTGTGGTGGGGCAGATGAGGGGGCGCCTGTGGAAGTTGGCTTGCCCTGAAAGTGCCGTGCATGCGGACAGCGCGTGCGGAGAGCGCGAGAAGAGGCAGATGTGAGTGGTGGGCTTGCCCGGGACCTGTCGGGGGACCGGAATAAGTGCGTGTGAGCGCGCTCAAGTGAGAGTTCGAGCGGGACGGGGGAGGGGGCTCACTTGGGAATTAGGGAGGGAAAAAAGTACGACAAGAAGTGGACATCAAAGCGGGCAGAAAAGTTCGCCAGTGAAAGGAGGAAGGGGTTTACTGGGGGCTGCTCGCCCACGACCGGCGAGGACTCCTGCCACTGCTCCTTTTCCTCCTGGACCTTGGGGGGTGAGGGCGGCTCCTCTCCGTCTCCGCGGCGCGCGTCCCACCAGCCTTGGGCTGCGCCGCAGAGCCGTTTCCGCCGCGCTGGGTGGAGGAGGGCGCGGCGAGGCTTTTCGGGGCCCCGCCGCCCGGGGACGGAGCTGTAGGTGGAGGGGACGGAAAGTCGCGAGCCGACCCCTGGGGGCAGGCAGCGCAGTTTTTGGAGGCCGGTGTGCATTTTGCTTTGTTTTGATTTTGTCCGAAGTGGCCTCGAGTGCAGGGGGCCGGGCGCGCGGAGCCCGAGGTAGTGCATCCGACACGTGCGAAGAGGCGGCCACCGCCTGCGGTGCGCGGGCGCCGGGCCGCGCTGGGAGAGCTAAAGTTCAAGTGTGACCCTCGGCGGAGGCGGGGGCGGGAGCGAGAGCTGCGACGGCGAGGGAGGGGCCGCAGGCGTAGGAAGAGAGCGCCTTTAAAGGGCCAGCGCGCCCGGCCGTTGCGCCGCTCCGGGCCGAGCCACGGGGTTGCGAGGCCAGCACTTCTCAGCGCTAGGAAATGCCCCCAAACTTGGCCTCGCTCATGGTCCGAGGTCTTTGATTAGGCTTGGAGAAGCTGCCCTGGGTGATGAGAGGTGGAGATGTGTGTATCTTTTTTCTCACTTTGCCACCTCAGTGTTATGGACCGTGGAAGTACAGATACGAGGGGTAAGGCAGGGGTCTTTGTGACAAGTGATTTGGGGGAGTCGGAGTGGAGGTGCGCATCAAAGGAACGTGTGCTAACGTCCTGCTTCGATGGAGGACTGTAGATGAGGTTCCTCTGGTCCTTTCTGCCTTTCAGAGAGGGGAGACTCGGAGGGACTCAGGGCGGGGGCCAGGTACTTCCCTACTTGGAGGCGGAAAAGACCCGGGGGCTCTCAGGACGGGCTGTGGGCAGGCTTACCGGGGGGTCCGTTCGCCGCGCGGCCTTCTGAAGCTGACAGTTTCTCACTGTCACAGGTGGAGGGATCGATATGAAAGTTTAGCTGAGAACTTCTTCCTCACCCCTTATCCTGCCTGTACAGCATAATAAAGATTGATCTTTGCTGCGCAATTGGTTACACCACGGTTGTTTTACATACACTGTCATGTTTGTGGTTAATGTGTGTCAAAAAGGTTAAGTTACTCATATCTTTTGAAGTTCCTGGAGAAGGAGCCAGGATTTTATTTTTTCCAAAGTGTATTTTAGAGTAAAGGTACCACTTACAATCTCATTACTAGGCATTACATGCAGTTTTACCAAGTGTTTCAAAAAGCTTGGTATGTATTCTTCTAAGTCACAAAATTAGGATTGTCTGCCAAATCCAATTTTACTTAACATTTGAATTTAAGTACTTGACTTACTCATCTATCAACCCTGCTTGAGCTATTTATTGTAAAGCGTTTGCCATTTAAAAAAAAATTTTTTTTTTTGGACATTCAAAGTACAGTGTGTACTTACACCACTTTTACGTTCTTGGAAATGGATACAATCTACTTGTTTGCCGGAGTGCCTTTCTTCAGAGATGGAGAAAGGCAGTGTTTTGGGATTATATTTAGTTTTGCCACTCATGGTTTTAAATCAGAGTATTCTTCTTAAACTAGGAATATAACCTAGACTTTTAAGATTTAGTGCTTTTAAAAAAATACATTTTTTTAAAGATTTTATTTATTTATTTGAGACAGAATGAGAGAGAGAGCACATGAGAGGGGGGAGGGTCAGAGGGAGAAGCAGGCTCCCTGCCGAGCAGGGAGCCCGATGTGGGACTCGATCCAGGGACTCCAGGATCATGACCTGAGCCGAAGGCAGTCGCTTAACCAACTGAGCCACCCAGGCGCCCTAAAAAACATTTTAAGGCCAAATCAAACCCCCAATCTTTTTTATTAGGTTCTTCTAATTTTTTTCCCCAAATGCAATTATAATTTTTTCTTTAAAAATGTACTTAAATAGCTAGAAGATCCATTAGTAGTAAGAATTGTTAATATCTGTTCAGGATTGGAGGCCCAGCGGCAGTTCCCAGTGGAAACCAAGTGGGGCTTTGGGAGGGAGCAGGCTGCCATTCTCAAGTGAGTAAATGTTTCAGGTGTAATGAGAGTCCGTTGGTGCAAGTCAGATTACAACAAGTGCATTTTCACTTTGAGTAAAAGGATATTTTAAGAAGAAAAGAAACAACCTTAAGTGTTCTAACTCATAACTAGTCTTCTGGTTAGAGTTTTCATAAAAATGAGTTACTTGTTAAAACCAAGTTTCTCAGATTTGAAAGACCCTCCTGTTTTAAAGATTCACAAAAGGGACAAATTTTACTATGACTTTTAGCTTAAAAAAAATTCGAATTCTAAAATGCAAATCAACCAAAACCTGTTTTAGAACTGAGGAGAGGCTGCTTTGGAACTATTTCCTGTGATTTACTACTGGGAATTAGACTGAATCTTTAATTAAATACAGTTTCTTGCGCTTTAACTTCCTGGGGCCTGCCAGAGAATTTGAAAGTCATTTGCATAGGACAGAATAGTTGAAAAGCTGTTAAAGAGTTCATAAACTTCTAGTTCCTTAGACACTGGTTGTATTTGCGGGATGTGCATTTTGTATTTGTAGGGATGGTACATTACATCTGCTTTACACTTGTTTTAATATTGGCCATAACTGTCATAAGGTTACACTCAAAGTGGAAGCTAAGACTTTTGGAAAACCCGGGATCTTTTAAACCATGTACAGTATTTATAAATAGTGAAACTTCTTTTCCATGACCTGTTCTCCCCCCCCCCCCGCCCCCTCTTCACACCCATAGAAAGCTTTCTAGAGCTTGGGAAGTAGTATTGTGAGCTCGGTTCTGTGTGGGTACCCCCCTCCTTAATGGCAGTTTTAAGTTGAGTCTTGTCTTTTGTTGCGACATTATTTGGAACACCTGGGTTAAAAGAATGCTTCAACAATAAGACTTAATACTTTTTAAAGAAAAGTTTAAATTGTTTTATATACCTCAGATATTCTTTATTTTGGAATGATGTTTCTTTAATTTGGCCTATGAACTGACAGTACTTTTTAAAAATTTTTTATTTTAGGGCACCTGGGTGGCTCAGTCGTTAAGCGTCTGCCTTCAGCTCAGGTCATGATCCCAGGGTCCTGGGATCGAGTCCCACATCGGGCTCCCTGCTCGGCAGGAAGCCTGCTTCTCCCTCTCCCACTCCCCCTGCTTGTGTTCCTGCTCTCGCTGTCTCTCTGTCAAATAAATAAATAAAATCTTAAAAAAAAAATATTTTAAAATTCATATTCTGTAATTCAGGTTTGTAATCTGCTGGTGAGTGATTTAAATAGCCACAGAGTCCTTGGCACAACGATGACAGATGTTTTCTTGCTGCATACTCATATTTGACTTAAAGAATGGCCTCTTGGTGAGGCTAACTTCTAGTTTGTTACTGAAATTACCTTAGAGTGGAAATTTCAATATATGTATTTGGGGAAGGGAGCATGAAGAGAATTAAAAATGAGTAAGGGAATTATGCAGCCAAATTGATACCATATTTGCTGAAGACTGAAACAGTTTTGTGGGACTGATGTGACAGATCTTATGGCTGGCATGTTTTTTTCCAGAAATTCCAAAATCGGTGTCGGTGTCAAGTATGAATCCTTAATTGATGATTATAAGAATTTTATTTTTATTTTACCTATGTTTTTGTGGCAGATCCTTGAGAGAGTTGTGGCCAGAGTGGTGACTTCTGTTTTTGATTTTTTTTTTTTTTTTTCAGATTTTATTTTCTTAGAGTGGCAAATATTTGAATACTGGAAAGAAGACATTTTTAATTCTCATGCAAACTTTAAAAAAAGGTTAAAGTTCATTGAGACACCCCCCCCCCCCCCTTACTTAGAGGCTATCACATTGGCAATGGATGCACATGTGGCTAGATACTATGCACTGCGCAGGGAATCTTTTAAGGTGATATATAAAAGGGGGAGGAGGGGAAAGAGAATACTCAGTGGTGAGTTAGAATCCCTGATAGGTTGAGAATGTTTTGCCTGTTTTTGTGCCTCTCCATCCAAGCTCCTAAACTACAATTCTGTATGATTTTCTAAGACAGCAGCTGTCTGTATTTGCCTGGAATTTCTTTGGAGAGCCTGAATTATTTGCATTTTTCTAGAACACTCTGCCCTTGGAGACTACCCAGTACCCTGGCATCATGGGAATTTAATCGCCTGCTTTCCCCCCCCTCCCCCGGCATGTGCCATAACTTTGGGGCTTCCTGGAATCCTCTTGGAGAAGCAGTATAAACCCTATGGTGATTGGAGGGAGCAAAGGAGTGTTTAGTTGTATAGAGCACTGGAACACTGAGTGATTGAGCAGAGTGGATCTAGCCCTGCTTCTTTCAACATTTGCCTTGGTCTTCATAGTAACAACTTGTAGAGACTTGCCCTTGCTGTTGCCCCAACCCCCTGGAACCTCCCTTGGGTCAGATAACTACCTGTTCTTGGTGTGTGCAAAATTCTGAAGTTAGTATAGGCTCCTCTTCAGTTGTCAAACAGAAGATCAGATGAACTTGAGAAATCGTATATTTTGGTGTCTTAAGGGCTTGCGTTCCAGTGGATATGCTGTATATAAATGTGCTAAAGTCTGGCAGAATTCTCCCTTTTTGCTAATTCCTGATAAGGACTAACAGAACTCGTGTCAGAGGCACAGAAATTCTTTGCAGAGAATTACTGCTTGTTACCTGTGGTCTTCTAAGGAACGTATGAAATGCGAAAATGCATTTTTGTACATTAGTGATTTTATATGGTTCAGTTTTTTAAAAAACCACCCTCCCCATTGGCATCCCACTTTATTCCACTCAGTCTGCCTATGGTTTATAAATTTGTGGGTTAAGCACTGCAAATACTGAGGCTTGGTATTCTTGCCACTTGGAAGGCTCTTTTGGATGCTTTCCTTTTTTTCTTCCCCTCTTTTTTATTTTTCATCCATCCTCACATACCTTTGACATAAGCTATTAAAAAAAAAGCAAACTAGTATTGATATTATGCCAAATAAGTTTAGAAAGCTAAATTTGCAATCCCTTTCCAGTTTATTTTTTAGTGAATTTTCACCTTAATGCATTACTTTAAGGACAGAAATTAAACATGTGTCCTTTATTTCAGGCTATATTTATTACAGAAAAAAAGTGAGATGGAGCTGTGTGATGAGCTTCTGTAGCCCCCAATTTTTGGCTTCAGATGTTTGCTGAAGCTTGCAGTCTTTATGGGTCAGAAGTCACTAAGGCTGACAGGGGAGTGTCTAAGTCTTCTCCTTTCTCAGTTTTCCACTGACCACCCTATACATTCTTTTTTTTTTTTTTTTTTTTTTAAGATTTTATTTATTTATTTGACAGAGAGAGACATAGCGAAAGAGGGAACACAAGCAGAGGGAGTGGGAGAGGGAGAAGCAGGCCCCCCGAAGAGCAGGGAGCCCGATGCGGGGCTCGATCCCAGGACCCTGGGACCATGACCTGAGCCGAAGGCAGAAGCCCAATGACTGAGCCACTCAGGCACCCCACACCCCATACATTCTTATTGGGGACTCATTTACATTGGACTATGCTGATACCCGCCCCTCTCCCCCTTTCATCTGGCTTCTCTTCCAGTTGTGCACTTACCATTTTTTCTTCTGTGCTCAAACCTAAAGATACCTCAGGACAAGTTGTGGACTTTTTCTCTGGTTCCTTTCTAGATAACTTACCTCCGCTATTGTCCTGGTCTCCAGGCCATTAATGTCCCACTTTCACGTCAAATTGAACACGTCTAAACCCAAGCGTGCTATATTTCCTCTTACTCTGAGATGAGGTTCCCATCTTGAATTCCCTGATTTGGTTAGTGGTCTAGTTAGTTAACCCTTTCCCTAGTTTTCAGACTTGGATGTCCTCTTCACACTCTTCTCATGCCCCCGAGTCTGTTAGCTCTTTTTTTCTTAGTCTCTTGAGACATTGACTTCCTGACCTCTACCCGTTCTCCCAGGTTAGGTCTCTTATTTAAGTTCTAGACCATCCTGTCCGTAGGACTTGGGTCATCTTGTGCCTCTACTGGAAGTTCTGAAAATTTTGCTTAGTATGCAAAGCTCATGACTGTCCCACCAACTTCCAGTCTTGGTTCCTGCCTGAAGGCATTTTTGCCTTCTCTGTGTGGATGCCTGGTGATCTCTTAATTCATGCTGCTATGTATTATAATTTAACTTTAATGCCTGCATGTTATATTGTCTCAGTTATATTGTAAATATATGATTGGGAAAGTTTTTCTTGAACCATGGATCTTTTATATTTTAGCTTTCCGTGTGTTCGCGATGTGATAATGTTTATATTAGTATATCTATAAAGATCTGTGATTATTTTATTTTCTGGAGATGGTCAAAGTATTTTTATTTTTTCCCCATTTGGATGATTATTGGATGATTGTTTGACGTAATGAATGATTACAGAATGTTGTACTAGATGTATCTGAATGATAGAAAACTGATTCAAACGTGGATCCTGTAGGGAGATGAGGTATGACATGTAAATAACTATATAGTACATGGTAGAAAGGGTAAGTGCCTTCAGGGAAAAAGAGAGTTCTGTGTTGGCTGTTGAAATGGACCTTGAAAATGGGATGTTAGTCTCCCAAGATTGCATTATAATATTTTCAAATGTTCAAAGTTGAAAGAATTCTACATTAAACACCTGTATACTTGCCATCTAGTTTCTACTACTACCATTTTATTATACTTGCTTTATCATGTATCTGTCCGTTGGCACATCCGTTTTTCTATCAGATTATTATTATTTTTTTAAAGATTCCATTTATTTATTTATTTGAGAGAGAGAGAGAGAAGAAAGCACAAGCACAGGGAGAAGCAGGCTCCCTGCTGAGTGGGGAGCCTCACGTGGGGCTCCATTCCAGGACCCTGGGATCATGACCTGAGCTGAAGGCAGACACTTTATCGACTAAGCTACCCAGGTGCCCCCCATCAGATTATTTTTAAATTGATTTTCTAAATGGTGTTTTGGCATTCATAAAGACATGAAAATAGGGGAAGCATCAGTTTCTCAGAGTAATATATGGAACCTAGGAAGTTTAAAAAGTATAGGTAGACTATTGTCAGATTGAAATTGGACTTTGTATATATTATGAAAATAATATTATAGACCAAATTTTTCTATGAAATTATATTTTGGTTTTTATAATATAAGGAATTAATGAAAATACGGTCACATTTTTAGTTCTTAAAATTTAATTTCTTAGAGATGCTCATGAAAATATAGAAACCTATGGAATGCAGGTAAAGTCAATGTACTGCATTTGGTTTAAAATTCATATACAGAATTTGATAATGGAACATGAAACTTATTATATAATTGACTTAATATGAATAGTAGGCATGGGGCGCCTGGGTGGTGCAGTAGGTTAAGTGTCCGACTCTTGCTTTCATCTGGGGTCATGATCTGAGGAGCGATCTCAGGCTCTCAGGATTGTGTCCAGCTCTGCACTGAGTGCAGAGTCTGCTTGGGATTCTCTTACCCTCTGTACCCCTTCCCCGTGCCCCCCACTAAAAAAAATAAAAACATATGAATAGTAGGTATTTATAAAGTACTTAGCTTTTTGCTTGGTCTCTTAATTAAAACTAACTTTTAGGGGGTGCCTGGCTGGCTCAGTCTAGTGGAGCATACAGTTCTTGATCTCAGGGTGGTGAATTTGAGCACCACGTTAGGGGTAGAGTTTATTTAAAAACAAAAACCTAACCTTCATACTTTGTGTCCCGGGAGCAGAGGGATTTAAACAAAGAAAGCTCATTTTTTCTTTTTTTTTTTTAAGATTTTATTTATTTATTAGTGAAAGAGAGAACACAAGCAGTGGCAGAGGGAGAGGGAGAAGCAGACTCCCCGCTGAGCAGGGAGCCCGACTTGGGGCTTGATCCCAGGCCCTGGGATCATGACCCGAGCTGAAGGCAGACACCTAACCAATTGAGCCAGCCAGGCACCCCCCCCTTTTATTTTATTTTATTTTATTTTATTTTATTTTTTTATTTATTTGACAGAGACACAGTGAGAGAGGGAACACAACCAAGGGGAGTGGGAGAGGGAGAAGCAGGCCTCCCCTGGGGCAGGGAGCCCGATGTGGGGCTCGATCCCAGGACCCTGGGATCATGACCTGAGCCGAAGGCAGACACTTAAGGACTGAGCCATCCAGGTGCCTCCTCCCCCCCCTTTAAAAATATTTTATTCATTCATTTGAGAGAGTGTGAGAACAAGCGGGGCCAGGGGCAGAGAGAGAGAAGCAGACACCCCCCTCTCCCCCCGCCCCTGCTGAGCAGGAAGCGGGACACGGGCCTTGCCTCCATCCCGGGACCCATAGATAATGACCTGAGCGGAAGGCAGATGCCCAACCTACTGAGCCACCCAGGCGCCCCAGAATGCTCATTGTTATACATAATTTTTGTTTTTTCTTTTTTTTTGAAAAAATTAGAAATTCTAAAGTTGGAGTTAGCAATCTCAGAATATACTTAGGGCAATTATGAGGGAAAGTTGTACTGGCTTCAAAAGATGCTTTAACATTTAAATGTCAGTTCTAGTATTGCATTAGCTAAATACTAGAAATTCTTGATAGCTTTCTCGTAATATGTCTTTACCCACTGACCCTAGTGTAGGAATGAAGGTTATAATGAGATACTTAAGTGGATCCAGAGGAAGTTAAATTTCGATGTGTTAAACCTAAAAGTGATACCAGGCAGACATGGAACTGAATGCATTCAGAATACTTGTGAGTGAGCCTGGCTATCTCATGGAGAACTTAAAGATTTATGCAATAGAAAATGTATTTGGGTATAGCAAAAGGCACAAATACACATCTATTAAAACTTATTAACCATGTTAGAAATAACAAGTGTTGGAGAAACGTAGAAGGCTATTTTAGTAGTATATACATACTTATAGTAGCAGACAGCATATTATTTAAAAGGTACCTTGTTTTGGGGAGTGAGAGGGAAACAAAAAGAGCTCACTACTATGAGGTTTTATTAAATGTGTAAATTACCTTCCACATGGACAAAATAGCTTTCATAGCACATCAGGATATCACACTTGTGAGATCAAGTGAGGTTCAGAATTGCAGCTCATCTTTGGTCTTTTCATTCCATAAGTAGAGAGGGATGTAAAACATCTTCATCCTTTAACTTGTGTCTTATCTTGGTTCTGATTTTGAAGGAGAGCAGTGTGGAGTCTTAGCTCTTGGGAGGAGAGGCAGTCAATTTGTAGATCTGTGGGAAGACAGGTCATTTTTTCTAAGGTAGCCTGTCCCTATAGACACGAAGTCTCAGGAGTTCTAGAATTCTTAGGAATGGTGGATGGCACATCTCTCTTCTCAGAAGAGAATGCCACCTCTAAAGCCTGTGGTTCCTTGGTCTGCCCTGCAGTGCCTGTGACATGGGATGTGCTCTTAGCTCCAGCATCTCATGCTCCTCTTACACACTCCTGCTGGCCACATACGTGGAAGTTCCCAAGCTGCCACCTTTGTGAGTGTGACCTGGTTCCAGCGTCTCTGTGTGGCTCTTTGAGACCTGAAAAGAAAATCTTTTTCTGGCTTGATTAACTTCTCATCCTAGATGATATTGGTCTTAATTACGGTGTGTCACTTTGTGTTGCTTAGGTTATGGAACTGATCCTGATGCCAAATCCTGTGACCTTAGTGGCTTTGGAGATGCTGCTTAACTCCTCTGATTAAAGAAGAGCTGTTAGCGGAAGAGGGTGGGGAGAAGGGGTGGCCTGTTTTCTTTTGTTGGATTAAACACATTTCTTGGATAAACAGATTTTTCTCAGTTGCCATTCCTCATGAATCTGGAAAATGGGTCATGGTTTTGTGAATCTCTTCTTTTATTATACCAGAGATCTGATAAACATCAGAGGTGAGAAAAAATGTTTGTCTCTTTACAACTGAGATCCTGAAGTTGTTACAGAGCTGCCTTTTCCCTGCTGGTGAGAGGCCTCTAGTTACGAGTTTGCTGAGTTAACAGTTTGAAAGTAGCTAAAGGAACCTGACTTCAGGAAGGGGAGGGGACCTCAGTGGTTGCATTTTACAACTGCAGTAGAAAAGTCTCAAAGAGCGTGATTAACCCTCTAAGTCTTACTTGGACTCCAGCCAAGAGAGAGGCCTGATGAAGGAAGGAGGAAGAGGAGAACCAGCTTGGATGATGTGGGCAGATAAAGATCTCAGTATCTCTACAAGGGTTATCTGAGGTACTTAGCTTTTAGCTTTGCCTCTTCAACTCCTCCTTGTGCGTACCCCCCCCACCAATGTGTGCCAAACAGTTCTCCTTTTTTTTTTTTTTTTTTAAGTAGCCTCTGTGCCCACCATGGAGCTTGGACTCACAACCCCTAGTTCAAGAGTCTCATGCTCTACTGACTGAGCCAGCCGGGCGCTCCCGGTTTTCCTTTTTTAATCTAGAAAATTAGTGCTTTTCCTCTACCAGTTTCATGCCCCAGAAAGCCTAACATGGAAGGTGTCTTGAGAGAAGACCCATCTTGTTGTCTAGGTGAGAAATCCCTGCATACAGAATGGGAGGGTCTTTATCTTTTCAGTGGTGGGGAGGGTAAGAGTGAAAAGGGCTTACCCTGCATTCTCTGTGTTTGGATTTCAGTTTGAAGAGAGAAATTATAATGAATTACATAATTCCTAGGGTTGTAAATATTATGTGTCCTTCAAAGCTTGAAAACAAAATAACCACATAAATATTTGGGAATGGTCTATACAAGTAAATATCAAATACCTTAGACAGTTTGGTTGCTTGGAAGCAAGGTCAAAGGAAATGGTTTGCTTATGGTTTAGCTAGAGGCTCTTATTTTGGCAGATTCTTGAGGTAGTGACAGTCAAAATGTGGATTCTATTGTACTATTTTGACAGGAAAGGAATTTTTTTCCCTATTGTTCTCATATAACCTTAAATGTAGGGTTGCATCAGGATAAATGCATCAAGATAGGTACCTTCAGGCACCCTAACTTTGTTTCAGAGATGATGTAGTTTCTTGAATTTGTGACTTGTAATTTGCAGAGTCATCAATTTGTCACACCAGTGAAGTTTCAGTGTCAGGTTCAGCCCACCATACTGTGATTTGAATGTAGGAGAAACCCACCTACCTTAAGGCAAGTGTTACATCACCTGCCTTCATCTGGGGACCTCTCTCTCTCAGTCTGTAGGGCCAGCTCTGAAGGGGGAAAGAGGGGAACTTGCAGAACTTGTAAATATCAACTAAGATTGTTTGTGTACTGGGTACCAAGCTAATTGCATCCCTCTAAATTTGAATGTAAACCTTTTCTCTCAGGATGGGTAGATATGCATGCCATCATGAAATTTACATGCAGTGAATGTGAAAGCTTCCTGTGGACCATCCTGCTGACTTTTATGTAATCTGTGGGGCTGAATTGGTCTCTCCTTTCTCTTTACTGTCCCATTATAACGTTTGCATATGCCGAATGTGAAAGATTCCTATACTTCTGTTACCTGTGTGCGTCAAATGGTTTCTTGAATGAACCTCTTAGAATTAATGAAATAGAATTGGTTATATAGGGCCTAGATTTATGTCTATTATATGTATTTGTATTAACAGGCAGACTTTCAGATTATAACACTTATTTTTTTGGGGGGGTGATATATAATACTGATTTCAAACACAGTATTTGATGGCTTTACATTTTAGAGGAGATCACCAAATGATTTTCTTTCTTTTTTAAAAATATTTTATTTATTTGACAGAGAGATAGATAGCGAAGAGAGCAGGAACACAAGCAGGGGGAGTGGGAGAGGGAGAAGCAGGCTCCCCGCGGAGCAGGGAGCCCGATGCGGGGCTCTATCCCAGGACCCTGGGATCATGACCTGAGCCAAAGGCAGACACTTAACGACCCAGGCGCCCCACCAAATGGTTTTCATTGCTATTTTCTCTTCTGAAGTATTGGGGAAAATTAAAAAATAAATGCTAAGGAAAGGTATTAGGGTTAAAAATTTCTGTAATTAGGTATGTTTTGATGTGATTTTACATAATCTTTTTTGGTTCTGTAATGGGTACTTCCTCAGCTGTGATCACTGTGCTTTGTAGTAGCACTGTAATATATCCTAGTATTTCTGGGATGTTTCTTTAAGGTGCTTTATATTTCTTGAAATGCCATTTTGATATCTTTGAATAGTTATACAGAGGACATACTTAAAAAAAAACAAAACAAAACCAAAACACAAGAAAGCAGATTTAGGATAACCAAAATAGAAATTTAGAATCATGGTTGTCACGGCTTTCAGAATTACCCTGCTCACACTTTGGTGTTTAGATGGGTCCCCTGTATTTGAGGGTTAGTCCCCATGCCATCTGTTTCTACTTTTTTTTTTTTTTAAGATTTTATTTATTTATTTGACAGAGAGAGACACAGCGAGAGAGGGAACACAAGCAGGGGGAGTGGGAGAGGGAGAAGCAGGCTTCCCGCCGAGCAGGGAGCCTGACACGGGGCTCAATCCCAGGACCCTGGGATCATGACCTGAGCCGAAGGCAGACGCTTAACGACTGAGCCACCCAGGCGCCCCTGTTTCTACTTTTTCAGAGATTGACCTTCTTCATGATCTTTTTAGCTTGTGGTGTCTAACTCAGAAGTAAATATTCTGGAGTCATCTTTTCAGGTTAGTTGGGTTTCAAGCCATTTAATAAGTAGTTTGAATATTAAAGTTTGTGTCATTGCATTCCTTAGTGTGATTGCTTTATTTTTGTTTTATTTTGAGCTAAAGGTAGAGGATGTGGGAGAGAGACCTAGAATAAAATGGAGAGAGTATTTTGTTGATACATATGTAGCTCACATTTATGCTGTTCATTCTGCTCCACAAACTATGGGAGGGTGCATGTTTGAAAGTCAATTTCAGAATTCATTACCATTCGATTGCATGACTTATAAATTGTATTTCTAAGAAAAAAAATTATAATAATGACTGTTGTGCCGTGTGTTTCCGTTGAACAATGATCGATCTTGGGTTATATCAGATGCTGAATTTATTCGTAGAAAGATCCTACTTAATTTCTTTTGTGATGAAATTATGGAGACATTTTAATCAAAGACAAGCTGTTGATGGCTATGGTTCTTAGACTAACCATGACTTCCGCCTGTGTTTGTATAAAAGGCAAGAAGAGAAAAAAGGAAAACATGCAGTCACGGAAGTTGAGAGCTGAGATCATTCTCCTGCGATTGATAGCTCAGGGCCTCCAGTTAAGCCTCATTCACACTTCCCACCCCCATTTGTGTTTCAAATAACTTTTAAAGAGGACTGGGAGGAAGAAGTAAAGATGTCAGAGGCATAAAATGAGAAACTTTAAACATCTCAGATTCTAAGGTACTGCAGCATAGGGATTCCTTTCCTTACTAAATTCAAATGGAGAGCCCTCCCTTAGTCACATGCCCTAGTAAGCTGAGACTGTTTCAGGGACTCACTTAAATAAAAAAATGACATTGAATTTTATTAAGCAAACTTTGGAGTCTGTGACTTGCCTTTTGCACAAAAGCTCATCTCTCCTAGTGAGGTCGCCTGCTCCCTCAGGCTATTTTGTTACTCTGGCTTGAAACAAGTTAGCAGCCACTTTCCTGCAGACCTTCACAGGGCTGTCCCATCAGGGGCCCACTGATAAGAGCATAATGACTTGTTAGACCACATTTATTTTGCAGATGAACTTGAATGTCACCAGGACAGCACACCGGGTGTAGGCTTAAAAACTTTTGAATTTAATGCCTCTTCCATCTTTCATCAGGTTATAGCTTTTGGATTTATAGTTATTCGTTCTAGCTATAAATATATTAATAGTATTTTTCTTTGGCCAAATATGGGGCATGACCTTTGACATCCTGCCTGGCTGTGCTTGGGAATTTGACATCCTTCAATTTAGATGGAATTCCCTTGCTTTGTTTCCTGTGATAGTGTGGGGAATACACATTTTGGCTCTTTCAAACAGAGGTGGAGGAAGACAGGAAAAAAATAAAATTGGACCGCACAAAGAGGGTCTTAATTATTTCTGCTGGGTGCGGTTCAAAACTGGCACGCTCTTTTTTTTTTTTTTTTTTTTTAAGATTTTATTTATTTATTCATGAGAGACACAGAGAGAGAGAGAGGCAGAGGGGGAGAAGCAGGCTCCCAAGGAGCAGGGAGCCCGATGTGGGACTTGATCCCAGGACTCTGGGATCATGACCTGAGCCAAAGGCAGACGCTTAACCATCTGAGCCACCCAGGCGCCCTGGCATGCTCTTTATAGGAGTCTGAGCCTATGAAATTATTTAGTGCGGAATATTAAGAAAATACTCGAATGATATTTAGTTTTATTGTCTTTGATCTGGGTTTAATTTTTGACTAGTTAGACATTTTAGGATCTTTGAATGCTTGTATTTATAGTAGAAAGAAAATCTGTCTTTCTGTGATGCTTTTATGTCCTAAGTATGCTATCAACAACAGAGAAAGCTGCAGAAGGGAACCTATGGCTCCTCTCCGGAGTAGAAGAGTGTTTTGCTGTTACTAAGTTTACATGTGTGATTGTTTCCTGAACCACCATTAGTCAGAACCACCATCAAAAATTATCCCGTCTGAATTGTCATCAAATTCAATATCTAAAATTTGATGAGGTAGAGAGAAATGTTGAAGCCAGACTTTTGCAGTGTTTCCCTTTTTAAGAGTCACAGAAGTCCACTTTTGCCCTAAGTGCTTTAAACAGAAAATCATGATCTGTTTATGACACCCTCCCTGAACCCTCCCCCCCCAATTAATAGGCTTGCTATTTGTTCATTAATTTTCTCATTTCCCATCTAGGGCTGATACCTGGGGTAGATTAGTTAAAAATGTGGAATGTAGGGAGTCTTTCTGATCTGTTCTCAATTATTCACTAAATGAAGAATGCCACATAGTTTTCTGAGCTTTTGAGGATACAGATCTAAATGACTTATATTAAAAGGATCTTTTTGATCATCTCCTACTCCCCCCTCCTTACTTTTTCATTTCCTCTTTGCTTTCTTTCTCATTTTCAGCCCCCTAGTTTATTCAATTTGAATTAATTTCTCCAACCTATTAAGGTAAATCAGGTGAAAAGTTTCTTCAAAGGTTATATTGCTGGTTACTGGTACATTTTTACTTCATTACAACAACCCTATTGTATTAATTGCTGCCATTGGAAATGGTCACTAAATTATTAATAGATCTAATCCCGTTCACAGGTATTTACAAGTAGAACATTTAATGTCTGACAAATTGTGTAGGAGTTACGTTAAAGTGTCTGTATTCTCATTTATTTCCTAGTTCTTGAGTTTTGGCTTGGGCTTTCAAGTTTCTTAAACTTTGTGTAATGAAGGTATGAAGAGTCATGGAGACTATTTTATTTTATTTTATCTTATTTTTAAGTAATCTCTAAGCCTAATGTGGGGCTCAAACTCCCAGCCCTGAGATCAGGAGTCACATGCTCCACCCATGGAGCCAGCTAGGCTCCCCTGAAGTTTTATTTTTAACAAATTTTATAACTACCACCTGGTACAGAAGCCTCTCCTTGGCCATTTGGGGATTTTGAGAATCTATTACTTCCTACACTGCTATAAAGTTTATTTCTATATTGAGCCTAGGTGTTTGCCTGTAACTCCCCCCTCTCCCCTGTCCCTGGCTTGCTTCTGGTTCTGGATTTAGGAGCTATCTTGAATTAGCTTAATTCATTTTCCCTTCAGGTACATGAAGCCAATTTCTATAATTATTCTTTCTTTTCCCAGCTAACCCGTCCTAACTCTAATAAGCCTTTCAGAGGGACTTAGATTTCTTTTCTTTTCTTTTCTTTTTTTTTTTTTTAAGATTTTATTTATTTTGGGGCGCCTGGGTGGCTCAGTCGTTAAGCGTCTGCCTTCGGCTCGGGTCATGATCCCAGGGTCCTGGGATCGAGCCCCGCATCGGGCTCCCCGCTCTGCGGGAAGCCTGCTTCTCCCTCTCCCACTCCCCCTGCTTGTGTTCCCTCTCTCGCTGTCTCTCTGTCAAATAAATAAATAAATAAATAATCTTAAAAAAAAAATTTATTTATTTATTTGACAGAGAGAGACATAGTGAGAGCAGGAACACAAGCAGGGGGAGTGGGAGAGGGAGAAGCAGGCTTCCCGCCGAGCAGGGAGCCGGATGTGGGACTCGATCCCAGGACCCTGGGATCATGACCTGAGCCGAAGGCAGACGCTTAACAACTGAGCCTCCCAAGTGCCCTTTAGATTTCTTTTTTTAAAGATTTTATTTATTTCTTTGACAGAGAGACACAGCAAGAGAGGGAACACAAGTAGGGGGAGTGGGAGAGGGAGAAGCAGGCTTCCTGCGGAGCAGGGAGCCTGATGGAAGGCTTGACCCCAGGACCGGATCAGGACCTGAGCAGGACCTGAGCTGAAGGCAGACGCTTAATGACTGAGCCACCCAGGCGCCCTGGGACTTAGATTTCTGTGTGTTGACAAATACAGAATCCCAGACCTAGGCTTCTGTTGCTGATGGGGAATGACCAGTGAAGTACACAGGGGGTTGGTAGCACCCTTGTCTAGGGACACCATGCTTCTGGGAGGGTGGCTTGAGTTAGGTTTTGGATGCTGTCACCCTTTGACGTAGAAGAACTGTAAAAGACTGTAGGGCCAAGGGGCCTGTGCTTCTAACCAGTGTTTGGAGAGTGGTACTGTGCTTCATGGGAGCAAGTTCCACATTAAGCAAAGCCCATAAAGAGGAGAGTAACTGAGGGGAGTAAGCTAAATGGAAACAACTCTGTATATTATAGGCTTTAAACTAAAAAATCTGTAAGTGTGTGTTTGCCTGTCTCGAAAGATATTTTTATTAACTTCAGTTTGTACTGGTAAATGGTCAGGGAAGGGAAGGAAACCGCTTTTCCGACATCAGAGAGTCTGGATGTATAGGTGTCAGTTTCCACTGAATTTGCACGATCAAATCCATCCCATTATGTGATCCGTAGTTAACCTATATTTGACTTTTGGGAAGAGAGAACCATAGCAAGGTGCAAGATAAGTAATTACAGTGTTAATTCTAGGTGCATTTTTTTTTAAGATCTTATTTTTAAGTAATCTCTATACCCAATGTGGGGCTTGAACTCACAATCCCAAGATCAAGAGTCACATGCTCTTCCAACAGAGCCAGCCAGGTGACCCTCTAGGTGCATACTGTTATCACTTGTCCTCATTGAGCTAAAAGTGTGTCTTCTTGCTGTTCAGTGCTGACTCTTGAACTCTGTAGCCATAATCTGGTTTAGCAGATTTTGCAGCCTTCCTGCCCTGTGTTAAATCCGGAAATTATTAATTTGGAAATGGGTGGTGTTGGTTGACTTCACGTTCTGACAAGTCTCTACGTTAGCATAGTCTGTACATTAGTAAAAGGAGTTAAAAATCTCGGGTTGTATGGTTTTTGTGTTTTAATGAGGATGAGCAAGAATGATGTCCCTGTGTATTGGTTTAATACTTGGCATAGACATTTTATCTGTTGATTACAGAGATTTGACCCTGTCAAACCAGGCATTATGGATTTGGGATCTCCAGTGCTAAGGGCTCCAAGCTCCTATAAACCACTTGGGAAGTGCCTGAGCCAACACTGCACGTGTGACCTGTTACATGTCTTGGGGTGGTCCATGTACAGATCTTATGCCATGAATATTTCTTCGGCTGCATTAGATTGGGTGTTCATCCTGTCTCTGCCTTCATCATCATCTCCCCACTCCTCCTAGTATCTCCCTTTCTGTTCCAAGTGGTGAAGTTCCCACTCTCCTCTGTCAGTCTATGTGGAAACTTTGTCTCCTTGGCTTCATTTGTGGTGAACTGAGGAGGGAGAGGAAGACTAGTCCTGTCTTAATCAGATTGTTGGGGAGGTGTGTTTTAATTTCCTTCCGTCTCCATTTTCCCACCTGTGATTTTGGACAGTGCTAATTGGCCAGCCAGTGCCAGTGCCTACAAAATATGCTTGGAGGTCTTTGGTCAGATACGTTTTCTAACACCCCTGGAAAGATGTCCTTAGATCACCAGGGTGTTCCCACTGCTGTATACTAGCTTCTTGATCTGTAAAATGGGGTTAACGATACCTTGGGGAAGTTCTTGGTAGGGCAGATGGGAGTGTTCAGAGCAGGAGCTGTTTATGCCATATTACACACTTTAGCATTAGCCAAAATAGTCGGACTTAAAATTCAGAGTAGTTGAGAGTTTGGGGCTTTCATTTTTTTTTGTTTATGGGCTTCTGGATTTTATGGAGTACTTTTATTTTTATTTATTTATTAAAAAAAAAAAGATTTGGGGCACCTGGGTGGCTCAGTTGTTAAGCGTCTGCCTTCGGCCCAGGTCATGATCCCAGGGTCCTGGGATCGAGCCCCGCATCAGGCTCCCCGCTCCGCGGGAAACCTGCTTCTCCCTCTCCCACTCCCCCTGCTTGTGTTCCCTCTCTTGCTGTGTCTCTCTCTGTCAAATAAATGAAATCTTTAAAAAAAAAAAAAAAGATTAAGAGCAGGGAGCCACCAGGCCTGAGCCACCCAGGCACCCTGGAATATTTTCATTTATTTATTAATATTTTTATTTTTTTAAAAGATTTTATTTATTTGACAGAGAGAGAGAGTGCACAAGCAGGGGGAGCTGCAGGCAGAGGGAGAAGCAGGCTCCCCACTGAGCAGGGAGCCCCACGCCGGGCTGGGTCCCAGGACCCTGGGATCACGACCTGAGCCAAAGGCAGACACTTAACCGAGCTACCTAGGTGCCCCTCCCTATATGGACTATTTTTATTTTATTTTATTTTATTTTTTTTAAAGATTTTATTTATTTATTTGAGAGAGAGAGTGAGAGAGAGAAAGAGCACAAGAGGGGGGAGTGGGAGAGGGAGAAGCAGACTCCCCGCTGAGCAGGGAGCCCGATGCAGGACTCCATCCTGGGACTCCAGGATCATGACCTGAGCTGAAGGCAGTCGCTTAACCGACTGAGCCACCCAGGCGCCCAAGGACTATTTTTAGATAAAAAGCACAGATCATAACCAAAGAAAGAGCCAAACTACCTAGCTATCTTTCCTAATAATACTGTAGCAAGTTTGATAGGGGCACTCTGGAAGACTTGTTTTGTGTTTTCTTGGAAGAGCTTCTGATGGCATGGAAAATATTCATCAACATGAAAAAGCAGAATATAAAATTGTATGTAAACTGATCTGACTGTATGAAATATCTTTCAATTTCCAATTGTGTGAAAAATCTGAAGGAAATAATACCCAAATATTAATGGTGGGTAGTATTTGGATTATATAAATATGGGTAATTTATTTTTCCTTTATATTTTGACTGGCTTTTCACATTTTGAGCAACAAACACATTAGAAACATAAGGTTTTTGAAATGAAAATGAAGTTTGTGGTTTTCCATTCCTCTTTGAAAGATATTGGATTCAAGCAAGTGTTGATTAGTTCTACTGTTGAAGAAGAGGATGGGAATTAGACTTCGTGTTTATTGTTTGATTGCATAAGCATACCAGGTAGATATTGTTACTATCCCCATTTTAAATTATTTTTTCATTTATTTTTATTATTTTTTAAGTTTTTATTTATTCATTTAAGCAATCTCTACACCCAGTGTGGGGCTTGAACTCGTGACCCCCCAACATCAAGAGTCTCATGCTTCTCTGAGCCAGCCAGGTGTCCTCTATCCCCATTTTTTAGATGAGGAAACTGAGGCACAAAATTAATTGCCCAATGTCACATAGTAAGTGATGGAACCAAGCAAGATCTCACTGGGTTTTTATTGTAAATCTCAGGCTCTTAACCCCTTCACTGTGCTACATCAGAGAGAATGATTATCTTTGGAATCTTGGAGGAAAAAACTAGAACAATGATTATCTTTGGAATCTTGGTGAAAAAACTAGAACTTAAAGTTGGAAATAACGAAGGTAAAATAAAATTAATGGATAATCAGTTATTTAACAGAATCTAAACAGTTAATGCACATACTGACAGTCCCAAGACAAATTTGGTTGGCTCATCCAGCTAGTTAACTCTTGAGGATGACAAAGTACTTTGATACAGGGAACCTTTGGGTTAGTGGATTTTCTCCTCTTCTGAGGAGAGGAAGGGGAGTGCATTTGTGGTGATGATTAGTGAGTAGTTGGGAAGAGATGACCAAGTGACCCAGACATGGCTCACAGTGTGGCCAAAAGGAGTTGCCCCATGTTTTCCTCAGTAGGTGGATGGGTGGACCGTACTCCTTTGTACTGTGGACTCTGTCACTCCCTTCACATACTGCTTAAAAGGAGGAAAAGTACTTCCTTTCACAGGGAGATGGACTTGGCTTGTTGATGCTCTATGATTGACAAATAGAACAAATACTGACCCATTTGGACAGAAAAGACTTTGTTCTTGGGGTGAGCTTAAGCTTCAGAAAGGTTACTGAGTCCTCATTTGAGGGGCAAGGATGAGGTAAAATTCTCAATTAAGCTGTTATCCAAATTTCACTAAGTGCTGGTTGGTCTTCCTTACCATTCGGCAGTGTCTCCATTGCATGGATAGGAAACTGAGGCCAAGGGAGGCGTTGTGGCTTGCTCCAGACCACCCCTCCTGGCATTGTAGGAGTTGTGGATTGCCAAGCTGCCCTTCTTACTTAGATCATCAGTTGGCCTATGTAACTCCTGGGATTTCCCTTGTTTAGAGAAAGTCTTTTGGTTTTGTTTTGAAAGATGCATGGAGAGAGTAGTGTGGTTCAGAGGAAGGATAGCCTGGGCTTCAGAGATAGGTACTATTTGCCTTTGATCTTGCTTCCAGATAATGTTCATTCCCATATAACCTTTAAGAAATCATGTCAGCTTACAGTGGTTCTTTCTTTTCACTGCTTTTGTATGTTGCTTGTATGAAGTGGTGGCGTTTTAGATGTTTCTGAACAAGTAGTTCATAATAGATTGACAGGATTTGTGCCAATTTAGCATGAGATTATATAGAAGGTTATTAATATTTTATTAAAGTGATTGAATTTCTGTTTACCTATGTAAGAGGGCTCCTTGGGGCAGTAAGTAGTGTTTAGAACCTTGCTATTGTCACCAAATTTATTCAAGCTTGTTGAACTTAGCAGAACTTTGGGCACGTTAACATTAAGTATGGGTTTCTTCATCTCTGATGATGATTGTTTTGAGGGCTGAGGGTGGGGTTGCCACATAAGAAGGCAGCGGTTGCTGTCTCCCCTGCCCTCCATCCATTTTATCTGCAGAGATTTTTCAGATAGAAGGGAGAAAGGAAAAAATTCTAAGTATTTCTACATTCTTCTTGTACAAAAGACTAGGCTGGTGGTTCCCAGTGCACGTTTGGCAATTGGGGAAACACTTTTGGTTGTGGAAATGGGGCAGGAGGGGGTCACTACTGGCATATCTAGAGGCGAAAGGCCAGAGTTGTTGCTAAACATCAAAACATCCAGCAGTGCTCGGGACAGCCCCTCAACAAAGAATAATCTGGTCTCAAATGCCAAATTCTGCTGAGATTGAGAAACCCTGCTCTGTGCAAAATTACCCTGTATATTTTCCCTGCAGTAAAATCCCTCTGTTTGTTGATTATTAAGCTTCTGCAAAACTTAGACTGGCATGAATATAAAGTTTGCTTCTGTTCTTCTCATCACTGTCCTAAGAGGTCAGTAATTCACTCAGGACAGCTGCTGCCTTCTGAGATCTTCATTCCCCCAGGTGTATGTTAGCAAAATGCTCATTCCAGACGTGGTCCTCACGCCTTTATGGAATGGGCATTGCTCACACTGTGCTTCCTTCCTCCTCTCATGCAACCTCTTTTGCCACCTCCTTTATGAAGCCTTTTTTGATTTCCTCCCAGTTGAATGGGATCTCTTTCCTTGGATTCCTCTTAACAGGTGTGCTTTCTCATGGAAATTCTCCTGGATTAGTCTCTTGCTTCCTGTGTCTCATTGGGCTGGGAGCTCTGTAGGGCAATATTTTTCCCTTCTCTTTCCTGATCCTGGAAACACCTGAGTATAGTTCCTCACACATAATGGGCATGAAACAGACATTTAAAAAATAACACATTACATTTTCCTTGATGAGGTTGTGAAGACTATTTTATTCTTAAATGTTATGTCTTCCTCCTGTTACTTTACTATTCCTCTGTAAGTTATATGATAATGCTGATAATGATGATGTCATCAGAGGTTCTCATCTGGCTTCACATGTTTTTCTAGAGTAACCATTTAAATTATCAGGTCCTTAAATTACCAGGTTCACTGTTATTATTAGGCTAACCTAACCTAACCTGACCCAATCCATATGATTCTTAAATTTAGACAGGAAGAGTGTATTCCAGTCTTTTCTGCCAATGAACTGTGCTGGTAGAAAAAGAGATTTCAAGAATTAAAAAAAAAAAATACAGTTAAAGTAGGCAGACATATCACTGTTAATGAAGTAGGTGGACCCTAGGTAAAAATGTGTATTGTAGCTTGGAAAGGAGTCTAAAGTGCTTCAGAATTTTAGTCTCGCCTGTAATTGATTTATAGAGAAACAAAAGGTTTCTGAAATTCTGTAGTATTGGTTATCTAAACCATAGATTTAAGTTATTCTCATAAAGTTTATAATTGCTGAGAAGTCAGTGTACTAGAGGGCTAAGAGCTTGGGTTCTGCTGGTCACACTGTCTGGGTCAAATCCTGCCTTTAGGACTTAGCAGCTTTGTTACTTGGGCAACCCATCTCACTGTGCTGTAGCTTTCTTATCTGAAAAATGTAAATAGTAATTCTCTTCTAAGTTGTGAGAATTCAATAAAATGTAGAATGTTCTAGTGAGGTGTTTGGTATGTAGGAAGTGTTTTATAAATGGTAGCTATTATCGTTATTTTAGCATAGAACAATTTATAGAAGGCAGAAAATAGGAAGGAGATTGACATTTTTTGAGTTGGGTGGAATTTATAGATGGGAAGACTCAGGTCAAGGGTTAGCTCCGCACGTGGACCTGCGGAGCATTTATACTAACGTCATTAGCCATTCCATACCTCCACTGCTGCAGGGCGAGCTGCTGTCTGTCTGATTTTTGAATCCAGTCTTCTTCCATTTGTGAAGTTCTTAATCTCCTCAGTTTCCTCATCTATAAGCTGGGATAATAATGATTGAAGGTTGTTGTGAGAACTGGTTGAGTTAATCCATGTGAAGCCTGGTACAGAGTCTGTGTTCAAGAAATGCCATTGCTTATAATTATTATTTAGTCCTCTTGTACTTGGTGCCAGATCCCATGCTAGGATTGTTGTATATGTTCTTTTGTTCTCATGGCAACCTTTCTAAATGAGTATTATCATCAGGAGACCCAGAAAGTTGGAAGAACTTGCCCAAGATTGTATAGCTTGTGGCAGTTATAAGTGGCAGTCGTTTAACTGAATCCTCTGATTTTTTTTTTTTTTGAAGTTTTATTTATTTGAGTCATCTCTATACCCAACATGGGGCTTGAACTCAAAACAGTGAGATTAAGAGTCTCATGCTCCTCCGACTGAGCCAGCCAGGCGCCCTGACCCCTCTGATGTTTAACTGATGTTTTGCACAAACATGTGCTACTGTGGTCCTGAGATCTGCATATTGGTCTGTGGGCGGGGGGGCAGTAGCTGGAGTGCAGTGCAGGCCCCCAAGAGTAGGCAGGGTAAACCTCCAGGGGAGGGTGAAGGACTCAGAGCAGCCATCGATCTTGTCAGAGGGTGTGCCTGATGGCCGTAGGCCCTTCCTGGACAAGGCACCAGCCCTGCCCAATTGTAGGGGGCAGTGAGACAAATAGAGTTAAAGCAGACAGGACAGGACATTTCTAAATTTTCATCTGTGTACAAATACTCTGCCAGATTGTTGTGAAAATATTTTCATGATAGTTTTAACAGGGTATTTGTTCAAGGATTATAAACCTGATTACAGGAATTTCAGTAGTGTTTGAGCAGATTATGAAGGTGTGTAAAAACAAAACAGATTGTGATTTTTTTTTTCTTTTTAAATGGCCTCGGTGTTGTATAAAATAACCTTTTCCTCATTCTCATGGATTGCAGTATTAAACTATAAATTAAGTCTTTAAATATTGCCCTTTTGTATTAAAGGGCTTTTTATTAGAAACAATTAAATTTTTTCTAAATATTAGAAGAAGCTTGTAGTGTAATGGTTTTGTAAAGCTACAGATACTTGGTAGCCTGCAGAAAAATTGTATCATCTTTACTCCTTCTTTCTTCCTAGGAGGAACTGTAGAAACAGAATGAATGGGAACCACTATTTTCCTAAACTTTTTTTTGTAGTTCATATGGCATTAGGCTTTATGGTTTCTTGATTGAAAGGATCTTCTGTAAGCATTTCTGATGCCTGACACTTTATTTCAGGCAGAACACTGCCAGGTGACCCGTAAGGTAGATGATCAATATGCTTAATTGGTCATGACTCATAAATGTTGTGAGTTAGGTTTAGGGGCTTAGGTTTTAGTGAATGATGCTAAATTGACAGTGGAGTTGTAGAGGTTTCTTCCTTCTTTTCTTTTCTAGAAATTAAGACCAAAGCCACTTTTCTTAGTAATACAGTAGAATGACTTATAAATTGTACATTTTCTTCTGCAGCTTCTTAGGTTCATATTCAGTTTATTGAACATCCGTTTGCTCATTTATTAATGTCTAAGTGAGATTTGTTATTACCTACATGGTAAGACAATTACACACGCTCGTATGTAGTTGTGTAGACACGAACTAGTTAAATTAATGAGTCTTCGCCTGCAGATTATCCCAACATAGAGCAAGGCTTTGTGGTGTCATTGGGAAAACTCTAAGGGGACTTTGTCATGGGTAGTTTTATTAGAAAAGTGAAGCTTCTATACATTTGCTGTAAAATCATATAGCTATGTATCAAGCCTTGTTATCCTGTCACATACCCATCTGTCATGTGGATAGACAGTTTGATGTTGAAGAGCTATAGTCAAATCCTAGATTGTAAAGGAAATTTTTCATAATTGTCTCCAACCTTAATATAGTGAAGTGTTTTACTTGGAACAGTACTTTGCAACTTTATTTTTATGACCCTGGATCCTTGGCATAATATGTACAATAGGCATTTCCACTGATGTGTACTTGGGCCATTGTTTCCAAGGGGACTGCTGAAGGAAGTTGAGTTCCTATAATTGATTATAAGGAAACTTGTGAGTTCTTTCCTTTTCCACTCAGAGAGTTACTGTGACTTGGTTTCTTTTAGATATGGAATGGATGGACATCCACAGTCATAATTTTTATACTAGCTTTATTGAGTTATAATTCACATAACATAAAATGAACCCATTTAAAAAGTACAATTCCTGGTTTTTAGTATGTCCACAGAATTGTACAGCCATCACTGTAATCAATTTTAGAACATTTTCATCACTTCCAGAAGAAACCTGTAACCATTGCCAGTTACTTGCCCCCTACTTTCCAGCCCTAGGTCACTACTTATCTACTTTCTGTCTTTATGGACTTGCTTATTCTGGGCATTTCGTGTAAATAGAATCAGATAGTAATATGCAGTCTTTTGTGACTGGCTTTCACTTTGCATAACGTTTTCAAGGTTTATCCATGTTGTAGCATGTGTCAGTACTTCATTCCTTTTTATTGCCAGATAGTATTCTACTGTATGGGTATACTGCTTTTTTATTTATCCGTTTATCTGTTGATGGACATTTGGGTTGTTTCCACATTTTGATGATTATGAATAATGTTCTATGATCATGTACAATTTTTGTGTGAACATGTATTTTCATTTCTCTTGGCTCAGATATATACCTAGGAGTTAAATTGCAAGGTCATATGGTAACTTCTTGTTTAATACCTTGAGGCACTGCCAAACTGTTTTTCCAAAGTGGCTGTACCATTTTATACTCCTACCAGGAGGCTACGAGGACTTTAACTCCTCCATATCCTTGATAATTCTTGTTACCGTGTTTTTATTTTAGCCATCTTAGTGGATATGAAGTGGTATCTCATCGTGGTTTTGTTTTCTGATGGTGAATGATGTTGAGCATCTTTTCATGTGCTTATTGCCCATTTGTCTGTCTTCTTTGGAGAAATGTCTATTTGAATCCTTTACCCTTTTTTTTTTTTTTAAGTAGACTCTCTGCCCAATGTGGGCTTGAACTCATAACCCCTGGATCAAGAGTTACATGCTCTACCGACTGATGCAGCCAGGCACTTCTCCTTTACCCATTTTAAAACTGTGTTATTTGGGGCATCTGGTTGGCTCAGTCGGTGGAGTGTGTGACTCTTGATCTAGGATTGTGGGTTCGAGCCCCATGTTGGGTGTGGAAATTACTTAAAATCTTAAAAAAATTTGTGTTATTTATGTTTTTATTATTGATATTTAAGGGTTCTTTATTCTGGATATAAATCTTTTATCATGTATATGATTTGTAAATAATTTCTTCCATTCTGTGGATAGTCTTCACTTTCTTGGTATTTTTTTCTTATTTTTTTTGAATTGTGGTAAACTACACATAAATTTACCATCTTCACCATATTTAAGTGTACAGTTTCATGGCATTCAGTAGTGTCACTTTGTTGTGCAGCCATCACGACCATCTTTCTCCAGTATTCTTTTCATCTCGCAAAACTGAAACTCTTCACCCATTAAACAGTATCTCCCCATACCGTCCTGCCCTCAGCCCGTGGCAGCCACCATTCTGTTTCTGAATTTGAATACTCTAGGTACCTCACTAGTGGAATCCTTTTGTGACTGGCTTATTTCACTTAGCATAAGGTCTTCAAGCACATACTATGGCATGTAACAGAATGTCCTTTTTTAATGCAGAATAATATTCCACCACATGTATCTGCCACCATTTCCATTCATCTGTCAATGGACACTTGGGTTGCTTCCATTTTTTGCTACTGCTGCCATGAACATGGATGTGGAAAAGGTGGTGGTGTTCTTGGAAATACAAAAGTTTTAAGGGTTTTTGATGGAGCCCAATTTATCTGTTTTTTGTTGTTGTTGTTGTTGCTTATGCTTTTGGTATTATGTCTAAGAAACTATTGCCTAATCCAAGGTCACAAAGATTTCTGCTTATATTTTCTTGTAAGAGTTTAATAGCATTAGTTCTTACAGTTAGGTCTTTGATAGTTTTGAGTTAACTTCAGTATATAATGTGAGTTCACATTCATATTTTTATGGACCGTGTTCTCCAGTTGTTTGGTCTGCTTTGATTATGCTGCGAGGTTGGAGCATAAACACTTGTGGCGGGAGCCCTTCTTCACCACTGTGCTCCCACTCCCACCGACAGGACCCCAGGCCTGCCCTCTCCTAGCTCCAGAGGATTGAGAAGTCTGGAGCAAAGACTCTGGCAGTTAATTATTTTTGCATCCTCTTCATGTTTCTTTATTCAGCATAATGGCTTCATTCTTTCTCACTTATCTATCTCCACGGCATATGTTAGGCAGAAAACTCCCCCTCAGTGTAAGCCTCTTTGGGAATCGGAAGTCACACCTGTGTGGATGCATTGTCCCCTTTTCTCTTCTGAACCGCACTCTAGCAGAATGGTGTGCTGAGAGTGATCTTAGTGTTGTACCTCAAGGCAGCTTCCCTCCCATTTAAGAAATTTACAGGGTTTCAAACAAATAAAATGACAGTGGTGTTGCCAAAGCATGTAGCCTTCACAGTACTTCAGGGGGGAAAAATAGATTGTTTTAGGCCCTTTTCTTGTTTACCAGACCAATCATTAAATGACAAGCCTTTCTTGGTTTTTCCAGTGTTGACAAGTAAGTTTTGCTCTTCAGTAGGAACAAAAATAGCCCAGGACTGTTTTGAAGGATTCCCCCTGGCTTGCATGAGGATAAACTACATGCAGATTTTCTATACAATTAGAGATTCTCAGGGTTTCAGTTCCCCTTGCATAGTACTTGAATTCTTAGAACAAAGTGCCTAGCATTTTGGGGAGGTCTGGGGTTTCTGGTTTTAGCTAATTATGTTTGTGTTTTTTTTTTTTTTTTAAAGATTTTATTTATTTATTTGAGAGAGAGAGAGCGCGCACATGAAAGGGGGGAGGGTCAGAGGGAGAAGCAGACTCCCTGCTGAGCAGGGAGCCCGATGCGGGACTCGATCCTGGGATTCCAGGATTATGACCTGAGCCGAAGGCAGTCGCTTAACCCACTGAGCCACCCAGGCGCCCTTAGCTAATTATGTTTTAAAACCTCCTTCCCTGGGTTGCCTGGGTGGCTCAGTGGGTTAAGCGTCTGCCTTCGGCTCAGGTCATGATCCCAGGGTCCTGCTCGGCGGGGAGCCTGCTTCTCCCTCTGCCTGCCACTCCCCCACTTGTGTTCTCTCTTTCTGTGTCAAATAAATAAAGAAAATCTAAAAAAACCCCAAAAAACACAAAAACACAAAAAGCCAAAGCCTTCCCTTATTTTTTGGAGGTAGAAAGGTAGAAGGTATTAGCCAGTTTTTAAGTGGTGAACATTATTTCGTAAGTTAAAAATACTAAATGTGACCTAACTAAAGGTTCTTACCGCACTGTATGTTGATGGGCTTGAGTGCTGAGCATGAGAAAATCTTAAACCCAGCTACTTGTTGTTTCTGGAGCCTTGGTGACCACCAGTTCCTATCTGCCTTCTAGGTCCTCTGGTTTCAGAATGATGTACACTCATTTCATTATCCTGAATCCTGTCATCTGTAGCTTCCTCTTACAGAACACTGTGCCCCAGGGGAGCCATGTGGAGGCCAGTGCCCCATCGGGAAACTGGATCTGTGTCCCAGGCCCACAACCCAGTATGTGAAAGGAGGGTCTCTGGTGCGTGGGCCCCACACCCAGCCACTTTACATACCCACAGACTGTGAATGAAGTTGGAGGCAGTTTAGAGCTTACCATTCTAACCACCCATTGCCACCTTATTGGCTGGGCCTCTTCAGTATGTTACTGAATTCAGATGTGGAGCTCTTAGGAAGTGCTTAAGCCAGCGTAGGAAGATGGGGCTGTTATGCTTGTTTGCATAGGTGTATCTTGTCCATGAGGTGCACTTGTGATGAACGTGGTAGACTGAAGGTGGCCTCACAAAGGATCAGGGACAGTACTATCTGAATTCAGGGGAGAGAGGAGTCTGTTTTTCCAAGCAGGTGCCTGGGGGAAAACTTTGGGCTTTAGATGTGTGGAGGTAATGACACTCAACATTATTTGTATTATTTCAGTTTACATGGTACTGTCATACTTTCAACCTCAGTTACTTGGACCTCAGCCACCCTGCCAGTTCCCATCTGCATCTTGTCAGTAGGTGGCCATAATCCCCATTTCACAGATGAGGAAGTGGGCTTCTCATTGAACATTTGACACAGCTTAGATTTGAGTCTAGCTGGGTTGAGTCCAAATTCCACTGTTCCTTTTCCAGGAAGTAGTAGTAGAATGAACAAAAAAACAGAAGAAAGACAAGCTCAGATAGTACAGTGAGTTCTTCAGGATTATGGAAAGGAGGGGTGAAGAGTAAAGGGATCAGAGGGCCAAATGGTTATAAGGTGCATTGAGACAAGTTGTCAGCCCACAAAGCCTGAAACCCTCATAAGGTTTTGAGTGTGTGTGTGTGTTTTTAAGAAACCGCTTTTTGAGTTATAACTCACATGCATAAACTGCACATATTTTAAGTACACAGTTTGATACGTTTTGACATACATATGCACTTGTGAAACATTACCACAGTCAAGATAATGAACATATCTATCACTGAAAAGCTTCCTCATGCCCCTTCAAAGGGCTTTTTAAAAAACAGAACAAAACAAAAGTTTTTATTCGGAAATATTTTCAAAAGATAAGCTTAAAGAAAAATATAAAGAATTTCTGTGCACCCTTTATCCAGATTCACCAATTTTTAACATTTGCCACATTTGTTTGCATTCTTATGTATATATGCACGTGTGTGTGTGTGTAAATTTATATAGACATATATTTATACACACACATTTTTCCCTGACCCGTTCAGGAGTAGCTTATATAAATGGAGTTGCTTCATCCCTTAATGTTTTGGTGTGTATTTCCAAAGAATACGAGTAGTCTCCTATATATCCATGGTACAGCTGTCACATTCAGGAAATTTACCTTATTTTCCCTCCCTATTTTAATTCATTTAAAAAATTTAAATTTTTATTTTAAAATTTTATTTTCTTTAGACTTTATTCATTTCTTAAAGATTTTATTTATTTTAGAGGGCGTGAGTGGGGGGGAGGGGCAGAAGGGGGACAGAGAGGAAGAAGGAAAGAATCTCAAGCAGACTCCTCCATGAGCGGGTCCCACGCAGGGCCAAGCTCACCACCCTGAGATCACGACCCCAACTGAAACCAAGAGTTGGAAGCTCAACCACTGAGCCACCCAGGCACCCCTAGACTTCTTTTTTTAAAGTAAAAAAAAACTTTAATTGGGTAGAGACCCCCAGTGTGGGGTTTAAACTTACATCCCCAAGAATCAAGAGTTGTATGCTCTACCGACTAAACCAGGTGCCCCCCAAATTTATCATTAATACAGTGCTTTTCCTTCTGTTTTTTATTTCATGTTCCAGTTTTGTCAGCTTCCCAGTAGCGTCCTTACTAGTGGCTTTCTTTTTCTCCTGGTACAGGATCCAGTGCAGGGTCGCACAATGCATTTAAGCATTACTTTGTTCAGTAATACCTTTGAACAGTTCCTCAGTTTCATCTCTCATGCAATTGACAGTTGAAAGAACACACAGCAGTTAGTTTAAAGAGTGTCAGGCTTTTGAGCAGGTGGTTGAAGTGATCCCTCTGGGTCCAGGGAAGATGAGCAGGGTCGGGATGGGCAGAGAGAGGTTCTGGGGCAGCGGCCTTGTTGCTGTGATTCTGAGAGGCCTACATTAGGGTGGAGGAAAGTGCTGATAAAATTGCTTGTGTGGGAGGAATGGGGGAGGAGCAGAGGAGATTGCAGGGTTCTAGTAATGCTCGAGATCTAGCAAATTGAAGAAATAAAGAGGAGGGAGGAGTAAAGAAAAATTGGACAAGGGTAGGTTCGTGTCCACAAGTCATATACATGTATTTCTTAATTCTTGACATCATGACACCCCTGGTCGGTACTAACTTTGTTTAGAAAGAGGTTGTGAAATGTTAGGAGTTTTGGATCTTGTGGCCAGATAGAAGTTTGTTGCACAAAGGGCAGCTGCCAGTGAAGTCCCCCTTGGGTGTGTGTTGATAGCTGGTAGTCCTTCAGCTTCAGGTGGAGGGAAGTTGGTCCTCGGCTCTAAGGAATCAAGGCTGTAAGGAATCTGGGGCGGCAGAGTCTGGCCACCTAGTTTTAGGGAAGTTCATGAGCCCCTTGTCTGCCGTGAAACAGGGCATCGTTCCACAACTCAAGAGAGCACACATTTGGAAGGGAGGGAGGTGTAGGTGGAGTTTACAGCTTTGTTATATAGCCTATTTTTCATTTCTTTGGGTATTTAACAGTACACCAGGTAAGGAGTTACCTTTGGGTTTTCTATATAGTTGAGAAAATTTGGGAATCTAAACTGATATGGGAGGCACCTGGCTGGCTCAGTCGGTAGAGCATGGGATTCTTGATATCAGGGTCGTGAGTTCAAGCCCCATTTTGGGAGTAGAGATTCTTAAAAAAAAAAAAAAAAAAAAAAGTATTAGACAAGGAATTATTTTTATAACCCTTGAGACACAAAATTGCGGGTTTGGGGTAGAAGATCTCTCACTGATAGGACAGCTTTAGAAACAGCTTTACATTTTCAGTTTTATAAAAAGTTTATTGCTTTGTATCAAACCATTATAACTACCTAAGATCAGTGAATTTACTTGGTTCCTTTGTCAGGAGATTGGGAATATCTTTGAAAGTTTTTACAATATTTTAAGTAGTGGGATTAGTTAAAAATATATCCTATTGTTATTAGAATGTCTGTTGGTAGGATTTTCTATTATTCGATCTTAGTTGAACACAGACGGTCCCTGATATACAGTGGTTTGACTTAAACGATTTTCCAGCTTTACAGTGGTGCAGAAGCCATACATGTTCAGTAGAAACCCGTACTTTGAATTTTGAATTTGGATTCCTTCCCAGCTGGGCAGCAGCGCCTCCCAGTCAGCCACGTGATTATGGGGGTAAACAATAGATACACTTATAATCCTCTGTACCCATATGACCACTCTGTTTTTCACTTTCAGTATAGTATTCAATAAACTACATGAGATATTCAACACTTTAAGATATGCTTTGTGTTACATGATTTCGCCCAACTATAGGCTAATGTCCGTGTTCTGAGCGCATTTAAGGTAGGCTAGCCTAAGCTGTGGTGTTCATAGGTTGGGTGTATAAATGCATTTTTGACTTAGGATATTTTCAGCTTACAGTGGGTTTAATCAGGATATAACCCCATCGTAAGTTGGGGAAGATCTGTATATCCTAGAACAGGTATTTCCTTTTCTTTCTTTTTTTTTTTTTTAAAGATTTTATTTATTTATTTGAGAGAGAGAGAATGAGAGAGAGCACATGAGAGAGGGGAGGGTCAGAGGGAGAAGCAGACTTCCTGGCGAGCAGGGAGCCCGATGCGGGACTCGATCCAGGGACTCCAGGATCATGACCTGAGCCGAAGGCAGTCGCTTAACCAACTGAGCCACCCAGGCGCCCAGAACAGGTATTTTCTAAGATACAGAGTAGTAAAGATGAAAAAGGCTTTCCACCCTGATCCGGGGTGCCCTTATTTAAACTCTCTGTTTCAGTTTCAGCATATATAAAATAGAGCTGATAATCCGTACTGTCCTGGATTGCTCTTAAAAGCGTACATGCAGGGATGCCTGGGTGGCTCATTGGTTAAGTGTCTGCCTTCAGCTAAGGTCATGATCCCAGGGTTCTGGGATCCAGTCCCACATCAGGCTCCCTGCTCCTCCCTCTGCCTGACGCTCCTCCTGCTTGTGTGCGCTCTCTCTCTCTCTCTCAGAAATAAATAAATAAATATAATCTTTTTTAAAAAAAGTGTACATGCAATGTCTTCAGGTGGCAATAGGGGAAGGTTGCTAACTGTGTAATGTACCTACCATGAGCCACATTTTCCTTTAATTTGCACTTAAAATATTTTATTTTATATTTTATTTTTTATTTTTTAAAGGTTTTTTATTTATTTATTTGACAGAGAGAGACACAGCGAGAGAGGGAACACAAGCAGGGGGAGTGGGAGAGGGAGAAGCAGGCTTCCCACAGAGCAGGGAGCCCGATGCGGGGCTCGATCCCAGGACCCTGGGATCATGACCTGAGCCGAAGGCAGATGCTTAACCGACTGAGCCACCCAGGCGCCCCAGCACTTAAAATATTTTAAAGAGGCAGTTGCCTTATGTAGAATATAATCACTGTCTCCACTTTTGTGGAAAATTAGATTTTCTTTTTTAAGGTAGGCTCCACGCCCAATGACCCTCAGATTAAGAGTTGCATACTGCACTGACTAAGCCAGCCAGGCACCCCGAAAATCAGACTTTTTAATTGAGTCTAAGCTAATAGAGATTTAAGTATTATAAACTCTGTTTTATAGAATTTTCTGTTGGGCCACATATAGTTGTCTGCTCTTACCATCTTAAGTGTTAATGGTGGGAAATTGTGGACACCTATTGAGAGATAGTCAGAATTTGCTGGATTTATTGGAAAAGTGATCTATTAGCACTGAAGACCACAAGCAGTATAAATTGTTGATACTGTATTTTATTTGAGTGGGAAGGAGATCCCTTGAGTTTTTGGATGACACCTTGCATACTTAATCTTTAGTACATTTGTGCCATGTCAAATTAGCTCTAGGTCATAATAAGCAGTTTATCAATACATGTATGGTATTCGTGGTAATGCTTTTATTTCCTTTTTGTTCGAATCCACATTAATGTACTATACTTTGTGTTTCTTTCAATTCAGTATGGTAATTCTGTTGCATTAAAGCTTTAAGCAGTTTTATCTTTACTAACGATCCACTTAATCACAATAAATAGTACTTTCATGATTTCTGCTGAGTTAAATTTATCCAATCAAAACTTTATATATTACTTGACTTTGTTACTTGTATATAGAATTTGAAACCATCTTTTATAATGGGTTGGCAAAGAGCTTTAGAATATATGCACAAATGTTTAATGTTGAAATTGATATTGTTAAATTTTCTACCTGAGGGATTGCCAGAAACATTCTCTTATGTACATAAAAAACTATGCATACCCCTCAGTGAGAGAGTTACTTCCATTACTGAAAGAATCCATTGGAAGTTGTAATCATACAGTCTTTTACATGTTTACAAAAAGGTACAGATTGGGAACATGGGTAATTCCATACACTTTTAAAATTTCCTAAAAATAATTCAGAGTGGAGTGGGTAAGCTTCACAAAGTATTAAATTCATACACAATGTCCCCTTTGCCATTTGCCTGGCTAACCACCATTTAAATTATTATGAGATGGTGAGTTACTCTGGCCTTATAACTCCCGCCCCCTCCTTTAGTCAGAGTGCCATTCTCATAATATAGTATGAATCAGAACTAGAAGTTCATAAGTGATGGGTTGCAGTGGGCAATACCTGGTAAATGGTATTTAGGTATTGTTCTTTTTTGGTGCAATTTTCAGATGTTATTTTATAAAGCCAGTTTTGCAAGTTTTTATGAAGCTCCTGTAGTACTGTTCTGTATGGTCTTAGTTTTTTCATGAGTGATATATTTTTGCAGCACTATTCATTGTCAGTAGCTTCTTCTTTTTTTTTTTTTTTAAGATTTTATTTATTTATTTGACAGAGAGACAGCGAGAGCAGGAACACAAGCAGGGGGAGTGGGAGAGGGAGAAGCAGGCTTCATACTTAGCAGGGAGTCCGATGTGGGGCTCCATCCCAGGACCCTGGGATCATGACCTGAGCCGAAGGCAGACGCTTAATGACTGAGCCACGCAAGCACACCTTGTCAGTAGCTTCTTAAAAATCATTTCATTTCATTTTTGTTTTCATGATGATAAGTGTGCTTTTTAATCCCTGTCCCCTATTTCCCCCCCCCCCCCCACCCTGCCCCAACCGTCAGTTTGTTCTCTATAGTTAAGAGTCTGTTTCTTGGTTTATTTCTCTCTCTGCTCATTTGTTTTGTTTCTTAAATTCCACATATGAGTGAGATCATATGGTATTTGTCTTTCTCTGACTGACTTATTTCACTTAACATTATACTCTCTAGCTACATCCATGTCATTACAAATGGGAAGATGTCAATCTTTTTGATGGCTGAATAATACACCATTATATATTTACCACATCTTCTTCAGCCATTCATCTACCAGTGGACACTTGGGCTGCTTCCATAGTTTGGCTATTGTAAATAATGCTGCAATAAACATAAGGGTGTATGTATCCCTTTGAATGAGTTTTTGTATTTTGGGGATCAGTACCCAGTAGTATGATTACTGGATTGTAGGGTAGTTATATTTTTAACTTTTTGAGGAACCTCCATACAGTTTTCCACAGTGGCTGTACCATTTTGCATTCTCACCCAACACTTGTTGTTTCTTGTGTTTTTGATTTCGTTGCCAGTAGCTTTGATAACACTACTAACCTGCTTTCTGTTGATGGCACTATCAGGCTGTGATGTGGTAACACTTCCCAGGTTCACGACATCTTAGAATTGAGACTAGGTTATATCTCCTTTCAGCCTGTCCTGCAGGAGTCACCTGGTCCCTGTTTATCTGCAGAGATGGGGGCTTCTTTGACCATAGTTTGCAGTATTGGCCTCCATTCCTTTTATGGGATGCACTCTCATTTATCAGTGTCCTTCTTAGTGTGTTCTAATCAAGAGCTCACCTATCCTCTGGCTATGATGTGGTTAGTTTTGAGCACAATGGGACTTTAATTTTCTGTGATCTTCCTTTGGTTAATACAGCCTAAGACCCTAACAGCTTGTTGAGTATTTGTATCACTGGTTCAGTTGAAGCTTGCAGTCAGCAAGTGTTTCTGTTTCTCACATCTTTGTCTTATAATTCTCTTGAACTTTCAATTTCATCTTGATTTTTAACCCAGCATTCTAACTTGTCAGTGTAATTTAATTCTATTGTTGGTTTTCTTGCTTGTCTCATTTTACTTCTTGTCAAGTTTGCTGGTCTACCTTCTGGGTTATCATGTGGTACACAGAGGTATGCACACAGTAAGAAAAGGTTTATTAATAAGTGTCAGCAAAGTAAGAACTAATGCCCCACGTGATCCCCAGGGTCACTTTAAAAAGCCTGTGTTCATAGAGTGGTTTACCAATGGATTAATGTTTTATGGTCATGTTTTTGGTAGAGAAATGTATTTCAATATGATTATGTTATTTTTCAGAAGTCAGTTTCCTGTTTTCATTGTTCTCTTCCCCTTTACCTACATTTCATTGTTTTTTTAACTTTCCCATTGGAGGATTAAGGGAAAGGTGAATAAATGCAAATTAGGATGTTTGTTTTGATTTAGTAGTACTCTTGATAAAAGGTATTCTTTCAGTTGAGAATTTGTGATTGGCATAGGCTTAAACCTTGAATCTAACCCTGGAAGCAGACAATGCCCTAGGGAGTCTCCTCCTGTGTGGAGGTTATTAATGAGTAGAGCACTCTTCCCCCTCCATGCTTACTTATAGCTCTAGTAATTCTTGGGGAATGGGCATGATAGGAGTAAACTGGGAAATACTTTTTAAAGGATTGGGATTTTTCGGGACGCCTGGGTGGCTCAGTTGGTTAAGCGGCTGCCTCTGGCTCATGTCATGATCCCAGGGTCCTGGAATCAAGCCCGGCATTGGCATCAGGCTCTCTGCTCAGCAGGGAGTCTGCTTCTCCCTCTCCCTTTGCCCCTCCCCCTGCTCATGCTCTCTCTCTCTTTCTCAAATAAATAAATAAAATCTTAAAAAAAAAAGAGTGATATCTCACGGTATCATGTTGAGACTTAGCTATTTTAATCAGATTTTTTTTTTTAATAAACACCCCCTTTATAAGTGTAGCATTTTCCACAGTTGTGAAATTTGAGATTTTAATTTTAGAATGAAGGAAAAGTCTTTAATGGAATATAAGCTTGTATATATGAAAGAAATGTCGAGCTTACTAGGATACAATTTAAAAATACTGTATATAAATAATTACATAATGCTGAAGAATAATACTAATACATTGGATCTCTTTTGAGGAACCTCAAGAATATACCAGTCTCAGAGTTCTTTAGGGTTTTAAGGATATCGAAGAACCCCAGTTTTGTACTGCTTTCCACTGCGGGAATGCTGATAGAAATAAAAATTGAGCTTAAGTCTTAGATGAGCTAATGAAATAGCTGCTTTTTAGTTAGTACTTATTTTGTACTAGATGGTAAGGGCATATCTAATTCTAATTCTAATTCTTTTTTTTTTTTTTTTTTAAAGATTTTATTTATTTATTTGACAGAGAGAGATACAGTGAGAGAGGGAACACAAGCGGGGGGAGAGGGAGAGGGAGAAGCAGGCCTCCCGCCGAGCAGGGAGCCCGATGCGGGGCTCGATCCCAGGACCCTGGGATCATGACCTGAGCCGAAGGCAGACGCTTAACGACTGAGCCACCCAGGCGCCCTCTAATTCTAATTCTTATTCCAGCCATATAAAGTAGATGATGTTGATATTCCCCTTCTTTAAAGTGGAAATCAAGGCTTAGATATTTCCGGTAATACAGTCAATAAAAAGGATAGGCTGGAATCAAATCCAGGTCTGTTTCCAAGGCTCTTAGTTTCAAGTATTTTACTACCTTCAGTTTTGTAATTCTGGTCTTCAATAAAATGAAAGCACTCTTCTCTCTGCCTTCATCATCCATTTGAGCAAAATCACCCACCATAACATAATCCTGCAACATGGAACACAGCTCTTGGGAGCTTAGAAAAATGAAGAGTGTTTATTTTATCATGAATTGGTATTTATACTTGTACATTAAAAGTTCTTAAGTCTTGAACTAGTCTGGAAGGAATATCTGGAAATGTGGATAATGCATTTTGACGGGTGTGTTACATGTTGGTTTCTATTTTGTCAATGAAAGGATGAGGCTGAAGTGGTTATTATTTGTTCAGTGGCCCAGAGTTGTGAGAGGACTAGACCTCTTCATCCCTTGTTCGTGGTACTCTTAGGCTTACACTCTAGTTTCCATCCCTTCAGATAGGTTCACATATGGTACACCTCCTTTGTTGTGCCATGGTGGCATATAGTATCCTCATGCTTTCCTTGCCTAGGAAAATCTGAAATTAAAAATTAAATACTGTTAGTTTTGCTTTCTTCTTAGTATCCAGCATTGTTACTTGACTCTTCTGTTTTCAGATCATGATTCCTTTTCCTCCTAACAACTCCTTTGACATTTTTTTCCTTGTTCCTTCATCCAACTATAAGTTAGGACCACAGAGATGCTGGCCTGCTGAGGCTTGTGTGCTGGGCTCTCTGTCTCTACTGGTTCGCACTGTGTCTCCCACCTGGCTCTTGCGTACCGGGGACATGTTACTTGGTCTTCTCCTTTGCTGCCAGAAGAATCTGTAGTCTGTGGTGATGTCCCCTTTCTTTTTAGTGGTAAACATTTTTTTAATAACTTTTCACCTTTTCGATTCCCTTATTCATTAGGGATAGATGGTTCCCTAAAATACAATTTCTCTTCCTATTATCCCATTTGGATCCCGTGCAGAGATTCTAATTGAAGTATGCATGCAAAGATGAATACTTTTGTATAATATTTTAAAAATCTGGGGGCACAGGGCGCCTGGGTGGCTCAGTCGGTTAAGCGTCTGCCTTCGGCTTGGGTCATGATCCCAGGGTCCTGGGTGGAGCCTGCTTCTCCCTCTGCCTGCAGCTCCCCCTGCTCGTGCTCTCTCTCTGACAAATAAATAAATAAATAAATAAATAAATAAATAAATAAATAAATAAAGTCTTAAAAAAAATCTGTTTAGTTTTTTTTTTTTTTTTAAAGATTTTATTTCGGGGCGCCTGGGTGGCTCAGTTGGTTAAGCGACTGCCTTCGGCTCAGGTCATGATCCCGGGGTCCTGGGATCGAGTCCCACATCGGGCTCCTGGCTCAGCAGGAAGCCTGCTTCTCCCTCTCCCACTCCCCCTGCTTGTGTTCCTGCTCTCGCTATGTCTCTCTCTGTCAAATAAATAAATAAAATCTTTAAAAAAAAAAAAAAAGATTTTATTTGACAGAGAGACAGCGAGAGAGGGAACACAAAAAGGGGGAGTGGGAGAGTGAGAAGTAGGCTTCCCGCAGAGTAGGGAGCCCGATGCGGAGCTCGATCCCAGGACCCTGGGATCATGACCTGAGCTGAAGGCAGACGCTTAACGACTGAGCCACCCAGGTGCCCCTAGTTTTTTTTTTTTTTTTATTCAAAAGTTATTTGGATTCAGCAAGGTGGATAGGGAATGTCTGTGTATGTGCTTGCACGTTAGGGTTCTAGAGCAGAAGGGATATAACTTGAAAAAAGAACACCTGAAAAACTCAGAATTTGTCTTGTGTTTCCTGTATCAATCAACCAACCACTACCAGTTAATTGCAGTTGGAACTGGAGGTTAGTTGCTACTTTTCCCACATATCCCCTCTGCCCCCAGACCCCCATCCAGACTATCAAGTAGTGCCAGTTTATTCTTTTCATTCCTTGGGTCTCTTTTAGGTCTTAATTTTATTGTGCTTCTTTACCTTTGCATCCATCCCAACTCCCTGATCTATTCTGTCCTTCAGCACAGAAACAAAGCTTCATCTTTCCCCTCTGTATTTCAGGCTGGTTCTGTTCCTGTGGTAGCTTCTAACACTTACCTCATATAATAAGTAACATTCCTTATCATAGGCTTTTGGTACCATCAAGTGTCTCTGTATTACAAAATGCCCTTTCTGCTACTCCTGCTTATGATTTTACCGATAGACTTCTTGTCCTAACCCATGTGCATTTTGCCCTCTACTGAGCCTCTTCATCTGAAATATTGTTTCCCTGTCTCTTCATTAGACCTACATTGTCTCATCCTCAAGACTCATTTCCTTCTCAAGAACTTTCTAGAGGTACCTGTTTTGATTCTTGTTTTTATCAATTAAATTTCCATCTCTCTCTCCTTCATACTTCTTCAAACATTAGCGTCTTTGTAGAGCTCTCTTGAGAGAGCTCAGCATGGTCTACTGAAGATATTTGTGTTCCATTCAAGTAAATATTCCAAATAGCACTTTTGAATTCAGAAAGAAGGCCTTTTTCCTTTCCCTTTCCACCCCATGTGTGATTTTATCAGCAAATTCTGCCCTCTATATCTTCAAAGTATGTTCAGATTTCCTTCCCACATCTCACCTCCTCTACTCCTGGCCTCTGGTCCAAGCTGTATGATTTCTCACCAGTTGCTTGCTGTGTCTCCTAACTGGTTTCCCACCGCTGCCTTTGCTTCCCGTCAGCCTGGCTCCCTCAATGGAAAAGCTGAAGATTCCTCCCGTGGCCTATGAGACTCCCATGACCTGATCCCCCAGTCATTTCTCTGACCTCATTTCCCTCTCCTTGGTATCCTGCTGATCACATTGACCTCCTTGCAGGCCAGGCATCCTCCTGCCCCTGGGCTTTGGCATCATCCTTCGCCTTGTTTTCTAATGCTCTTCTCCAGGTATCTTCCTTTATTGCACCTCCGTTATTCAGATGTTAGCCTTTCTCTGTGACTTTCTCTGACCACTTTGCTGATAATCGTAGCCTCCCCCATTCCCAGTACATTCCCCAGCATTCTCCTCTGTGCTTTATTTTTCATGGTGGCATGTATTGTCACCTGACCCACTGCACGTATTCTGCTTGTCTGTCTCGCCTCTAGAGCATGGGCGCCATGAAGGCAAGCATTTTCTGTTACGCTCATTCCTTTGAACCCAGCACATAGTAGGTGCCCAGCAACTGTTTGTTGCATGAATATATCTTTTTCTATACCTCTGAGTTCACTGTGTGCCTTCTGTCTTACTAGGGTGATTGGGGTGGTCTTTGGGAGCATACACTTGTTCTGTGTCATAATGCTTTCTGGAGCTTTTGAAACCCCTCTTCACCTGTGCATTGTTTGGTCTCCTTGCTCCTTAAAACTGGTTGTCATGTCAAGCTAGGAAGGAATGAGGTTCTCAGGAGAACCTGTATAAACAGAGTGTTAAATAACTAACTTTACTTTATACAAAGTTTAAATCTAAACAAGCTCTGGATAAGGGTCTGAGAGGGTCTTTGTGCTCTGTAGGTTAGTACTCGGCTTTCGTTCTTTCATTTCTGCCCTGACTTTCTGGTTCATGTTTGTCCAAATAGTCTAAATGTTTTCTGCTGGAAGGCTGGCCACCAGAAAAGGGGGGTGTTGCTGTACTTGCAGTCTTCCTCGGCAGGGCCTGGGGCCTGGGGCCTGGGGCCTGGGTCTTCCATTGAGTGCACAGCACTGAAATTCCTCCAGCATCATTCTCTGTAACAAAACCCTCTACATGAAGATTTGCTCTCAGGAGCCCTCTGTGCCTTAGTTTTTGAAAAGTGTGGGGGACCTGACTGTATTTTTAAGTCTTTTACAATTCCAGTGACCTTGAGTCATGTAGGCCACTCTCTGGGTAGCATTTTCAGATGAATTACATGTGGTGCCATCCTACTGCAGGATTGTGCTGCTTTGAAATGGAGGGCCACATCCCCAGCAGTGCTCTCGTCTTTCTAAAGTAGGCTTAGCTCACGGTCGGCACATATTCTGATGGTTAAATGTATCTAGCCTCAACATTTTCAGTCACTGGTGGAGATGGGAACAGTAGAGCCCAGGTATACAGCAAACAGTTTGGTATTTAGAAGCACCCTGGCGTGACTGGGTGCACATGCACATAACCAACTACTGGCGCTGTTAGTTCCTGGGGACTTTTCCAACATTCGTCTCCGTATTAAATTTTGTTCTTATTCCTGAAACAGAGTGGCCACTGAAATCAGGAACTAGACTGCTGGAAAATACCTTTGGAAACCACTGTGTTGTGTGGTAGAGGAAAGGCTACTGCCAGTTGTTCAAATGCTGGGTTGGATGCTAGGGGTTTTTTTTGTTTTTTTTTTTTCCTCTCTTCAAAGAGGGGCTTTGATTTACTTTCTCTTCTGTCTGTTAAAAGCTCTTCACAGACTCTTAGAAAAATGAGCCATTTAATGGTGCCAGCCATTAGGGTGCAACTTGAAATCCTGTGAGCGCCATCCTGGCGGTCCTGGTCACTGGGCTCTGATGAAGACTACAGAACTGAAGAGGTGGGGCTGCCAGGCGGTCCATCAGATGGTTCTGGTGTGGCCCACACTCATGTTTGTTCAAGTGACCTGAATGTGCTTCCTCTTTGGGGACCTGCTTTAAATGCAGATGCTAATGCCCCATAATCACCCACTAAAAGCAACCAAGTGAGAGCCAGGAAATTCAAATTCATAGTGCCTGTGACTTGGCCACATTGCCCACACACATATCAAGGTCTTAAATCAGAGAGACTACCATATACAGTAACACTCAAATTGCAGATGGGAGCGGAGTTGCTGTTGCTGTGGGAACTGCAACTTTGAAGTTCCAGACTTTGATGTGATTAAAGTCTCAGACTTAAAGTCCCTCTGTGTGTGGTAACCTTTTCTTTTTTTTTAACACCAAACTGAAAATAAAAATTGATTTAGATTGGCGATGGGTTGGAGAAGCAAGCAGCTTGTAAAGGGAGGAGGCCTCTTGCAAACCACATGTAACCGTGTCACATTCTTATGTGCCTAAGGAAGAGAGAGATGACAGGCCACTGACCTTTTCACTGTCTCTTTCTACTTCTAGCCATTTGTTCCTCACACCCTGCCCCCAACACAAGCGCCACCCCCCCCCCCCAAAGAGGACACTTTTGACTTTGCTGTGTTTCACTGACCTAGTGATCATCCTAATGGAGAAATAAGAGTTTATGTGTATTAGCTGTTCATTTTAACAAAGATCCCAGGGTTCAGATACTTGGGATCATCTGGTGGGTTTCTTAAAATTGTGGCTGGTTAAAGTTTACTTCTTTGACTTCATGTTGCTGAGGAAAGGAGTATGGGAAAGCAGAGTTTGTGGGTCATTTGCTCTTTAAAACGTTGCCATTAAAATTCTAGATCACCTGATACCAGTAATGGACTTGACTTTAAAAAAAAAGAAATTTTTGTGCCTAGGACTTTAAAATATCTCAGCCACAGAATTGTAGGGTCAACTTTGTTTTTAAAAGAAATCTCCTTACGTATGCTTGCACTTGTGTATGTGCTGTGTGTGTGTGTGTGTGTGTGTGTAACACGCATATATATCAAGAATCCCTTCTATTTTTAAGGTTGAAACCCTGAGGTGTCATCCTGGTACTTCAATTTTATAGATTCATAGAGACCCTCTAACATTCTTTGCCCTCATTAATGGCACATTCTCTTAATATTTAAGTGTCTGTAATGTGCTGTGCACCTGTCCTGCTCTGTCCCCTTTGAGCTTTATAGAACCCATGCGAGAGGTGGTGAAGCCCAGATTTTGTGAATGAGACTCAAGGTCTCCATGGTGTGACTGCTAAAAAATGCAGGATGAAGAGTGGGAACTCCCAAGTGCAGTTCTTGACCAGGCCTCTAAGAGTCTATTGACTCTGTCCTCCGTAATTCCTGCAGGAAGGCAGGGCAAAATTTAGCCCCCTAGTTCATGTGTTCCCCCCCCGCCCAGTATTGATAATACTATAGCTGTGATAGGAGTGAGATAACAAGGCTCATGAAGAGGACACAGTTTGTGCCTTTTTTTTTTTTTAATTTATTTATTTGACAGAGAGAGATATAGCAAGAGAGGGAACGCAAGCAGGGGGAGTGGGAGAGGGAGAAGCAGGCCTCCCGCCGAGCACGGAGCCCGATGTGGGGCTCGATCCCAGGACCCTGGGATCACGACCTGAGCCGAAGGCAGACGCTTAACTGACTGTGCCACCCATGCGCCCCCAGTTTGTGCCTTTTAAAGCTCTTGAAAATGAGAACGACACACCCAAATATGCCTTCTGCTATTTGCCTTTTCTCATTCCCCCACTCATGGTTAGGGACGTAGGGAGAGTCAGGTGAGGAGGGAATGGGCGGTAAGTCAGTGGGAACGTTGGCAGGTTTTTCTACCTAGAGCACCCTTTCAAGAGGAGATGGAATGATGGCTTCACTTTCTCAATGTAAACAGTCAGTGGAGCTGTGCATTCTTTGTATTCAAATGTATTATACACTGAGAGCCTTCTATAATTCTAAATTTATTTGTCATATCCTAAAGTATGTATGTACCTAATAATTGGCTGCCATTTTGGATAACAAGATTGCATTCTGAAGTGGTGTCATCGGTGGTCTCTAGAACCCGTAAGGGAATTATGGGTTCTAGTCATTCTCTTCTATGGGAATAGGATGAATTTAAGTAGCAGGACAGAACAAACTCATTGTTCCTAGAATGTCCTGCTCACTCATTGTAGTGAGCAGTATCTGCAGACATGATGGGTGATGGGCTTATGGTTTTGTACGCAGTGCACATGTCATTGGGGAAGCATTTATTTTGGCGAAGGTGTCCTTTTCCCGCTGACTTTTAGTTGAGAGGTTGTGGTAGTCAAGACTTTGGGTTCTGGAATGTATGTATATATTTGTGTATACATAAATGTAGTTTTATCAAACCTGGCAACCTTAACAAATGGTGGTGAAATATTTTGGCTTTAACAGTATTATCATGTGGTTGACAGTTTAAATAAGCAGCACTTTATCTTGATGAAGCAAATGCATTTAATTGGTTATCTTGACCCACCAGGGTGTTTGTTGGTCAAAAATTTAATTTTCTTTCTGGGTGTTTATATTATTTTTCCTTCTAGATGTTTGCGAGGTATTGTTTTTATAGCTTATGTGGAAAACATGCTTTTTCTTTTTAAAGTGGATTGTAGTATAGAGCTTTGTTAATAAAAAAAATTAAAGTAAAAATGACTTAGTTATTTTTATATTTTCCTGTAAAAACAGCCTCAGTTAAGTGAGCCACAATGAGCCATGATGTATTTCCTCCATCAGGATGGAAAATAAGCCATTTATTATTTCAGGTCTGACTCACAGTGAACCTGCTGACACTGGGATGTTTTAAAATCATAATCATAAGGAACAGGTTAGGGCAGAAACTTGGACGCTGGGCCTAGGATTACCTGCTTATTATAATGTTTTACAACTTGGATGCTTTAGGTTTTCTGGCACAATGTCCTAAACCTCATACACTAAACACCCCCTTGTTGTACAATTATTGCTTGCTGGTTTTGGATGGTGCCAAATAGACAGATGCCTCATCATAATTACCCTTTTTTAATTTCACTGTTTTACACACACACACGCACACAGACACAGGTTGTTCTCTCCTCTCCCTTCCCCCAGTGTGCTCATCTCTTTCCCCACTCGGGATGTCCTCAGTTTAATAAGGACTGGAGAGTGAGAGATGTGGCCCAGGGTGCAACACGAGTGATTGCAAAGCAAGCCAGCTACAGTGGATACGGTTATTATATGACAATAGATGTGCTTCTTGATCAATATGCTAAAATAGATCTTCTGGTGAGTCATCATAATTCTGAGGTAACTCATTTACAAGTAAATATTTTGAATTTTGATAGCAACTCTAATGTGAAGATATCAAATTTCCATTGGTGCCAAAGTCACAGGTACTGCTAATACTATGTTATTAGCATTGCAAATAATGCTAAATTTCAGTGAGAGGTTAGTTTAAAAAAAAAAAGCGCATGTCAGTTTGTCGCCCCCCAGTTACCACATCCCTTGAGTTCTGCTCCATGTTAAATTTGGCTTTGAGGGATTCCCGCCCCCCCCGAATATCTTTATCAGTTTGAATATATGTAAGTAAATACAGTCTTCCCTGAAGACTGTGCCATTTTCCTGGTCTTGATTCAAAAGTGGGGAGGAATGTTTAACTTGGTTTTCCTGGTCAAATTTTAATGAACTACCTATAGTCCACAATGGACAAATGAGTAGCTTTCATTTTCTAAAGGAGATCACGAACTCGTTTGACATAAAAAATTGATGGCTTCAAACCTGTATTTTTTTGTGCTGTTGCATAAATGGACTCACAAGTACCAGGACCCAGGCGTCATTCTATACATACTCCAGGCATCTAATACTGTGTATACTGATACGTGAACTTGGAAATGACATCCGTTCGAAAGGAAGTAGTCCTCATTTTGTAGACAGACAGAAGAATAAAGAAAGGAGGCACATTAACCTTGTCATGACAACCAGAAGGAGAAATCAGCAGTAGGTTTCTAGTTTGGTATTTCACCCTCCAGATAACTATTGCATAGAGTGTTCTGTGGGTCTAAACGTAATTTTATTTCAAGTCTACTCAGCTTCAAAAATTACAGATGATAACTATAATTAATTAAGCTATAGTAGTTTTAACAGCATTGAACTGTGTGCTGGAATAAGAGATGGCTAAATTGAAGGGCATTTACATGGGCCTTATTGTTTAATGTTATCTTGATTTGGAGGCCCTTGAAAAATATCAGAATTCAGTGTATTTTAACCTTTATCATAGTTGAGGATTTTTTTTTTTTTAAAGATTTTATTTATTTATTTGAGACAGAGAGAATGAGAAAGAGAGAGCACATGAGAGGGGGGAGGGTCAGAGGCAGAAGCAGGCTCCCTGCCGAGCAGGGAGCCCGATGTGGGACTCGATCCAGGGACTCCAGGATCATGACCCGAGCCGAAGGCAGTTGCTTAACCAACTGAGCCACCCAGGCGCCCCGATAGTTGAGGGTTTTAAAGCAGTCTTTTAAAAGTCTTTAGTACCTGTGCTGAAAGATGGATGTACTCCCTTCCCATCATAGGAGCTGAGAATTATTTTTAATAAATTAGTTGTGATCGTGACAAATCTTACTGCTTTGAAGGGGAAAGAAGGCATTTTATGAGGTGATACTGACAGGATACGTTTTTCTCCCACTCTCACAATACCTGCCTTAAGAATCAGTAAAACATTTGGAGATGGCACTGTAATTTGGAGACCTGTTCCTTTCTGTAGATAATTAAAATAAAAGATGACCCTGAGGAATTAGTAAAATGGAAATAAAAAAGAGTAAAGTAATTACTACTTTAACAGCAAGTTGATATTCTAAGGGGATATAGCCATGACAGGTAACCATAAGTATGCATTTTTGACTTGAAGGACAGTGTATCAGTCATCTTCTGCTGCATAACAAGCGACCTCAAAATCTTGGTGTCACACACCTACCAAGCATTATTTCTTGTTCATGTGTATGAAGTTGCCTGGGGCAGCTCTGTTTCTCACTTTGAGGTCCAGACTGGAAGGTCGGTGACTCTGGGATAAGTTCTTCTCATGATGATGTTAGATGCTCAGGAGGGGCAGCCTTACTGTGCGAGTCGTTTCAAGCCTCTGTTAGTGCCAGGTTCACTAGCATCCCATTGGCCAAAATAAGTCATGGCCAAGCCTGAAATCAAGGAGTAGGGAAGTGTACTTCATTCAGCAAGAGGCCATAGAAATAGCCACAAGGGAACAATTGGGACCAACAGTTCTATTTACCACAAATGCTAAAAATGTTAGCAGCTGAAGGAAGCATTTGGTTATGAGATTATATGGTGCTACCTTGTTGTCTTTGGCTTTTGTCATTTGCCATGCTCCAAGAAACACCAGTTTTCATATGACTGTGGACTGAATTTAACACATCGCAGAGCACATGTCACTATCAGGTAGGGGGTGAGCTGAGATTTAGGAGATTTGGATTCTAAATCTAGTTCAGCTGTTTACCTGTTGGAGGACCCTAGGCACTTCATGTAATTTGTCTGCCTTGGTCCACTTTGTTTTGTAAAATGAAGATGTTGGGCCATTCTGTCTCTGTTTCATTCCCTATCTGTACGAACAGATTTCATTTATTGTCACCTCCAGTCCACCTTTATGTTGCCATGTATTGGAAAGGTGTAAAACATTAGGAAATGCTCAAGAGCAACAGATAGGGTTTTATAGCCAAAGCAGGTTAAGTAGCAGACAAGAATAAAAGCATTGAATGTATGGGGATTGATAATTTGTGTGTATTGTACTAAGTAGTGTGGAATAGTGACTGCTGAATGCTTATTTGGGGCTGTCGAATCCCCCAGTGGGATCTAAGTTCCTTTAGAGTGGAGACAGTGCTTTACTTTAGCATTCATTCATAGTGCCTAGTACCGTGCCTGACATGTAGTAGAGTGCATTTGGAACAAATGAAGGTTGTAAGAAGCCCCAAATGGGAAGCTCATGGAAGTATATCTTAAAAGTGTTTCCAAGAATAATATGGGTTTTCTGGTGCTCCTATTTAGTGACTAGGATGGATAGTTGTTTACCTCTGGGGATTTGGAATGTTACAGTAGTCCAAGGATTGCAACACTGATGTAGACATCATATACTCTTTGATTCCTTGCTGTGTTTGTTAAGTACTCAGGATGGTCCCCCAGTTTTCCAGGTGTTGCAGAGTTGCAATACCATGTGCCTCTTTCTGTAACAGAGGCCTGAACAAGGCACAAGGGAGAGACATGGCAGGAGGCAGCAGTGACCTCTGGTCAGGAGGGATACGGAGACCCTCTAGGAAGCACAACATGGCACAGTATGTCTCGGTAGCCCACACACAAAGTCAGAAGGATGAGAGGCAGAGTGAGACAAGGCTGCAGAGAGGCAGGCAGGGTCAGATCTGAGAACCTTGCATGAACTTGATCTTTACCTGGTGGTACCTGTACCTTGATCTTTACCTTTCCAGCCTGGAAAAAGAAAGCCACCAAGGGGTTTTAAGCAGGGTCAGGATGGGATCAGATTTCAGAAAGTGGAGAACAGAGGTGACTGGGTGGCTCACTCATTAAGCATCTGCCTTCCGCTCAGGTCATGATCCCAGGGTCCTGGGATCAAGCCCCGCATCGGGCTCCCTGCTCAACCAGGAGCCTGCTTCTCCCTCTCCCGCTCCCCCTGCTTGTGTTCCCTCTCTAGCTGTCTCTCTCTGTGTCAAATAAATAAAATCTTAAAAAAAAAAAAAGAAAGAAAGTGGGGAACAGGGATGGCACTGAAGTTGGATGGTGGGTACACAGGACCCTCAGGGAGAACAGAGGGACAGGCGGACACCTGGCAGGTAGTCTGGCATGAACATCCACTTCCATAGCCCTGCCCTTCTAAAAAATAGAACACATGATGTGCAGTCATTTAAAACCCCTTTTTCATAAGCTGACAGAAACTGGGGTACTACTTCTGAGTACTATTTCAAGGACTATTGCTAGTCCTTGAAATAGTCTGTTTTAAGTTAGACAGCTTCAGGTGACAGGATGGGTGTGGTATAGTCTCAGTGTTTGAAGGATGTTATAACCTCACTTTGGTAGATTGTCAACTTGGTATGTTTGAAACCTCCTTGGTCACTAGAGTAATGGATGTTATTTTTGATCTAAGTTTTTACATTTGCTTTATCTTGCTATCAGACATTTGGAAAACTTGTTTTTGTAGTGTTTTGGTTAAGTAGACATGCCTTTCAGTAAATTCCACTGTATTATTCTGTCAGGGTATCTTTTCTGTTCCAGATTTGTTGATATTTTTATTAGTATTGATAATTTTATGATGTATCCACTCATGCACATCTTCTAGATTATTAGATTCGTGCTTAACCAGCTTTAAACACTTGTCAGCTGATGTGAAGAGGCATCTTTTAGTGGTTAGTGTTGGCAGTATTATTGGTATAATTTGTGGTGTCCTGCCACACATTAGTCGGTCACATTTGCTAGCCCTGCATCTTTGCTGATCACCAGTGGTGGTGTTCCTTCCCTTTGTGCAGTTGGTGATGCCACAGCTAGCCTCTTCTGTGAGTGGCTAACAGCTGGTCAGGGCTTCTCTAGTGACTGGCCTGCAAGGATGGTGGTAATGTGACTGGAGAGTGCTGCAGAAGGGAATGCCATGGGGTTTCAGGAACTGGAAAGGTCATGCTGGGTGGAAGCACCGGGGAAAGATGCTGCCCACCACCTTAAGTGGGTACTGAAGTGGAGGTAGAATTTCAACAGGCTGAGGCAGTATTTGGGCTGGCAAGGAGGAAATCCAGGGTGGTAGGAGCAGCCCTGACCAAAGGGATGCTTGTGGTAGAGGGTGAGCGTGATAAGGGAATCGAGAAGTGTGTTGTAGTTAGAATTGGGTATACTAGAGTTGAGGCTGGAAAAGTGAGGGCCATGTCCCCATCATTTGTATTTGAAAGTAGGGCATTGTTGGGGAGGGCATTCTTCATATGTGAGTTGTTGACAGTAATACTGTTAAAAGTTTTAAGCACCAACTGTGACACTCTGGACTTCTTAGAATTGTAATGGAGCATCTGCAAACAGATTGAAATTATCCTCAAAATATCCTGGAAGTCATGCACTTATTCCTTGATAAGGGAATAAAATGATACGATTAAGCAGTGGATTTTAAGAGTTTATTTTTCTGTTTTTAGTTATTTACTTCTGTAGACATGTATTAACTTTTTTCTACAGCATGTGGTTTTGCAGGCTAAGAGTAAGGACTGGGTTCTAGTTAATCAAAAGTGTGCGCGTGTGCTTGCGTGCCTGTATGTGCATATTAATCATTTTGAAAAATTTAAGTTACAATATTTTTATCTGAAAGCACACTTAAAAGGACTGTAACATAGGGAGCCTGGGTGGCTCAGTCTGTTAAGCATCTGCCTTTGGCTCAGGTCATGATCGCAGGGTCCTGGGATCGAGACCTGTGTTGGGCTCCCTGCTCAGCGGGGAGTCTGCTTCTCCCTCTGCACCTCCCCTCCCACTCGTGCTCTCTTTCTCTCTCTCTCTCAAATAAATAATTTTTTTTTTAAAAAGGACTTTAACATAACTTAGCATAATTAGTTTTCATAGGAATGCCCTTTCTTTTACTGTTAGAAACTTCAGAGTTTTTAAAAAATGCTAAATCATTTTTTTTTTTTTTTTGCATAAACAATGAAGAGCAGCACTATCCAGTATTATTTGTTTGGTTTTTAGTAAATCATGAAATATGTACCAGTTTTTAAATTCTGGAAACAAAGAATTCAGGTTTCTGTGGCATTTAACAAATGTGATTATAGCAAAATTTGCATTGCTGCTGAAGCAGTTTAAGAGGAAAGAATTTCTGTCAAAGAGGAACCAATTGGATTTTAGGAGGAATTAAACATATAGCTGGTTAACTCTCTATAATGTTAAATAAATACACTTTTGGTTTCTGTCTGGGGAAAAAATAACATTTTAACCCAGTGGCTTGTGGTTTTTTCTTCCACAAAGAACAGTATTTAGGGATGTCAGTAATATTTACCAATATGTGAACAAATACAGAGCTGTCTGGTTTAGAGCCATATTGCCTGTTATGACATTTTCAAAGAAAGCCTCCCGCAGGAAAGGGCTTGTGATGATTAAGTAGCATCATCTTTCAGTCATCTGCAGTATAGGTTATGTGTCTCTCCTTTCGTTGATGCTGGTGGCTTGGTGTCATTGTCTAGTACCAATCTGACACCAGGGTGAAAGCATCTGAATCAGTTCTAATATAGGTATGTAGAACACATAGGAAGATAAACATGCAAAGAGAACCACCTACAGAAAATACTATGTATTCCAAAGCTTAGGAGAATTAAAAAAATGTATCTGGCATCAAGGTAATTATGAAATAATTGAGAGTTACATGTGGTCATAGGTGCACATTAACTAGCATGTACATACATGCACATATATATATATACAATTATCACTCTTTAGATTTTCCAGAAGATGGACTTGCAGGAACAAGTAACATGCAACTCTTATACACTTAAAGTGTTAATATAAGTGCTTCTTGGGTGGCAAGTATCGAACTTGAAACAATTCAGGCTAATTCTATCACTTTAAACCTAAATCAGGGGCGCCTGGGTGGCTCAGTCATTAAGCGTCTGCCTTCGACTCAGGTCATGATCCCAGGGTCCTGGGATCAAGCCCCGCATCGGGCTCTCTGCTCCGCAGGAGGCCTGCTTCTCCCTCTCCCACTCCCCCTGCTTGTGTTCCCTCTCTCGTTGTGTCTCTCTCTGTCAAATAAATAAATAAAATCTGAAAAAAAAACCCTAAATCAAACATTAAAAAAACAAAACATCTTTACCCGTTTGGCCCAAATGTGTTTAGGGTATGTCTTGGTGGCAACACCAGCATCTACAGTAGAAGCTCTCCTAGTTGGGCCTTCACTTCGCCAGCACGCACATTAACCCACGCTCTCCATTCCCTTCATAAAACCCCCTTACTCATTGAATGTGGTATCTGACTGCTTGAGCTACCCTCTAGTGCACTATGTTAGTTGTCTTTCTCTTGGAATTTGGTTGTGCTTTTTCAGACATGTTTGTGCAGTTGTACTTGTTTTCCCAATTAATAAAAATTAACTATTAAACGAACCCCTTAAATATGAATGAAATAATTGTTTTTAGGAAAACTAAGTGAACATTTGGGGAAGACTTAAGTTGCTGATAAATTAGGTGTGATCAGACCCTATGAAAGATTAGGGGGAAAGCATGAAGAATTCTGTAGTTGGATTGCTATGCTATGGGCAGATTCCTTCTCCACTTTAGAGAAATAAAAAATGTAAGTATTTGGTGACAATGCATTGTGGATTGGTAAGAAAGACTGGAAATCCAACCATAGGACCTTGCCTCAAAGGAAAGGTTTTTTACTTTAGCAAAACACTTTTACATGCATATTTTTAAGGTAAATGTTTAAATCCTGTATTAAAAAAAATTCTGTACTGTCTTTTTTTTTTTTTTTTGGATTAATTGACCAGCTAGGGTTTTGATCGAGTTTGGATTCGATTGGATAACAAACATGTTTTGACCTAACAGTCAGTGTTACTAAGACGTTAACGACTACTGGGATGCCTGTGTGGCTCAGTGGGTTGAGCGTCTGACTTTTGGTTTCAGCTCAGGTCATGATCTCAGGGTCATGAGATCAAGCCCCAAATTGGGCTCCGCTTGTCAGCGGGGAGTCTACTTGAGGTTCTCCCTCTGCTTGTGCATTCTTGTCCTCTCTTTCTCTCTCTGAAATAAATAAATAAATCTTAAAAAAAACAAAACAAAACAAAACACAAACTACCAAAAAGCCACATCTAACCTACTTTGTGATATGTCTTGTTTCTCCTTATCACCATGTATTGAAATGGTAGATTTATCTTTTAAGTGTGTGCCGAGAGAAGTAAAATATAAATAGAAGGCATAGGCGTAGTAAGAAGTTGAAAGAGACTTGAAAGATTATTACCAGTGCCTTCAGTTAAAACGGCTAAGGAGATGGCCCTAACGGTGGTCTAGCTGTTGAGTGACTAAGACAGTGAATGGGTGAGTTGAGTGTGTGTTGTGTTCACATTCATCCCTTACTCATCCCACACAAAATGGACCTTGAACTCGGTGCCGATTTTATGGTAGTGTGAGTAACATGCAGAAAATTGTGTTTATCAAGTTGATGAGCTTGGTAGTATGGTTTGGTAGTTGGTAGTATGTTGTTGTTTTGTATTGCATTTGGGACCATCGTTACATGTGTCAGCTAAAAGGATATGTTGTTAATCTCTGGCACAAATCCTGGAAAAGCCTTAAAATGATTGGCAGTTAGTGGCCAAGATGGTAAATCATGCCTGCTAGATAGGATGCATTGTATTGGGATAAAATTAAAATAACAGTTTTTTAAAAATTCTAAATGATTTAGTTTTATTTTTTATTTTTTAAAAAGATTTTATTTATTTGAGAGAGAGAGCACTCACGCCCACGAGTAGGGGGAGGGGCAGAGGGAGAGGAAGATGAAAACTCCCCACTGAGCAGGGAGCCCAATGTGGGACTTGATCCCAGGACCCTGGGATCATGACCTGAGCGGAAGGCAGTTGCTTAACTGACTGAGTCCTCCAGGCGCCCTATTTTTATTTTTATTTTTTAAATAAGCTCTAGGACCAACGTGGGGCTTGAACTCACAACCCCAAGATCAAGAGTCTCATGCTCTATCAACTGAGGCAGCCAGATGCCCCTCTAAATGATTTTGTCTAGAAAAACATGGGCATTAAAAAAAAAACTGTAGTACCACTTGAAGATAAATACCTCTCCACTGGTATTTGAAATATTTTTTTTTATATTGTTTCTGTGAATTTCATTCTCTTTTACATTAAACATGTACACTGATTATGCATCTTCCCATGTTCTTCTCATTGAACCCCAAGGGATTTGTATTAATGAGTTTTATGCTTTGAACTTAAAAATTTTTTCTTGTCCTCATAAGTGAGCCTGGGGAGAAAAAGGGTTTTTCATATTTCCTTTGAGAGCTTTTCTTTTAATCTTATGTACCTGTTTCTTTTGAGAATTTCTCAGTTGTACAGCAGACCTAATTTTTTTTGCGGATGACTAGTTTCAATACCAGAGAATAGATCCACTGTCTCTTGGTTGTTCGCTTCCCAGTTCCTTCACTCAGATTCACCTTCACAAAGTTAAAGAGAGGACGCATAACCTACAGCCAAGATGTAGGTTGGTTAAGTCTGTAGCTAGTTTAAAAAAGTTTAAAAAATGTAATTTGTTCCTATGATGATGGCACTGAAAATAAAGAGAAAACCAGAATGCTTGTCTTTTGTGAAAGTTTACATGAATTTTTCTGTGTGTGATTTCAACCAATGCCTCTTTGCTCGGAAAGTTATATATGTAATCTCATTAACAACATATGTACTTCCAGGGACGCCTGGGTGGCTCAGTTGGTTAAGCGTCTGCCTTCGTCTCAGGTCATGATCTCAGGGTCCTGGGATCGAGTCCCGCATCGGGTTCCCTGCTCAGTGGGGAGTCTGCTGTTCCCCCTGCTTGTGCTGTCTCTGACAAATAAATAAATAAAATCTTAAAAAAAAAATGTACTTCCATGGAGTTCCAGTTACTTTTTTTTTTTTTTAAAGATTTTATTTTTAAGTAATCTGTGTAGCCCATGTGGGACTTGAATTCATAACCCTGAGATCAGGAGTCACATGCTCTATGGACTGAGCCAGCCAGGCACCCACCTTATTTTTCAACCATAAATCTTACAGTTTGTTTTTGGATTATATAACCGGTCTGAACTGAGGATCTTTAGTATATCCATTTCAAGGTATTTATCAAGTCAAGATTATTTTAAAAGATTTTTTACTCATTTGAGAGAGAGAGAGAGAGTGCACACACACAGGTGGTGGAGGAGAGGGAGGAGAAGCAGACTCCCCGCTGAGCAGGGAATCTACCACGGGGATGCAGGGCTCAATCCCAGGACCCTGGGGTCATGACCTGAGCCGAAGGCAGACGCTTAACAACTGAGCCACCCAGGTGTCCTGATGTTCAAATATTTTAAAGATTTTATTTGACACAGAGAGCGCACAAGCAAGGGAAGCGGCAGGCGGAGGGGGAGAGGGAGAAGCAGGCCTCCCGCCGAGCAGGGAGCCCGAAGCGGGCTCGATCCCAGGACCCTGGGGTCATGACCTGAGCCGAAGGCAGATGCTTAACCGACTGAGCCACCCAGGCGCCCCTCAAGTCAAGATGTTAATGATAAAAACTGTGCTTGTACAAAGATACTTAGTTATTGCTTTATCTTTTTCAAAAGACCAGCATGGCAAGAGTAACATCTTATAAAACATGTGCCCAAAAGTGCCAGTCTGACCAAAAAAAGCCATTTAACCACTGAAAATTGTAGTAAGAATTCTGAAATGGGGTTACAGTGAAGAATCGTGTTTAATGTATTGGGCGTTTCAGAAGATTCATTTGTTCAGATTTACTTGGAGACTTGAGAACTAATTTGGCTTTGCATTTGTATTTATAATTTTAAAAATGTGATCATTAAAGAAAATTTGAAAAATGGGAGAGTGCTTTATTTCTTTAATGAAACATCTGAATGTTTTAGCAATGCTTCCGCTTTCTGTGCATTATGTTTTAAAAATCACTGCTTAATGCTGTGTATAAAACTTGCCAACTTGCTTTTGATTAATAGAGTAAGTTCATTCAGGGAATAATGTAAAATATCATTGGCAGCATAACTGGAAGTGGCTCGAGCAGATAAAAATTAGCTTCAAGTCAACAGCTAAATTACTCTTTTCATATTACCTATTGTCCTCATTTAGAGAAAAGAAGCATGCCTCATCGTAGGGATTCTTATTTAATATCTCCTAAAGGCTGGGCTTTAGCAAACCCAATTTATCATTTGTCATCTGGTAGAAGTTAAAGTCTGTGAAGGGGGAGATGAATGCAGAGCAGGCAAACAGAGGGGGATTGACTTAATAGTCTGTGCCTGTGGGATAATTTTATACACAGACTGGACATGGCTTAGGCTCATGTTTTCAGACATCGTTCCTGTGCAGGTATTGATCTCAGATTTTCCCTTCAGTTTTTATTTGTAGTGGATTTCTTGAGGAAGTATCACTGTTGATGGGTTATTAATCATCTAGAATTTGTTATGATTAGGGAGTCTAAATAAAATATTGGATCTGTTAGATCTGATTTGGTCAGAAATTTGAATGCTTAGTTTCATGGATTGCCTTTTAATCATCACTGGTGATATGCAAATTGAGCTAGAGTCTTGAATAGGAAAAGTATCTTAGGAGTAAATTAGACAGTTTGGAAGCTCCATTAACTCTTTCGGAGTACTGGGCTGCTATTTAGTCTTCCCAAACAATAATTTACTAAGTTTAGCATACCCAGACAGTAATTTGCAAAGTAATACCTTGAAGATGCTAGAAAGAGTTAATGAAGCTTCTGAAGTACCTTGTGTTTTCTTGGAGAACCTGTTTCAGCGTTTACAGTGGTTGTACTTGAGAAAAAGTGTCTTTAAATTGAATGCTTATTGCAGGAATTGTTGCTAAATTATGCTCCGATCTTTTGTTTTTTATCCAACTCCTATCCTATCCTCGGCCCTTTTTTGCATTCTGAGTAAGGGTTCCCCAGGGTTCAGTCCTGTGGTTTCTGTTCTCACTGGGTTCAGCTAGGTGAGAACAAACACACGGTTTCTGGAGACCCATTTAGTTCTTGCTGTCTTGTTCACCTCCCGTATTCTCTAGTATCTACCTCTCTACATCTTTCTCCGAGCTTTAGTCTAATTTTCAGCCAGCTGGTGACCACGTGGTGTTAGACTCACCTTCCTCCCTAAAACCACTTTCCCCTACCGCCTACATTATATTTTGAATAGCATTCACCACCATTCTCTCAAGAGTCTCATTCTAGAGCTATGGAAAACTCCTCCCATCAATTCCAGCTTCCTCTGTCAAGTGTCAGGATGAAACTCCTTGGGGTTTTGCCTCTCTCCTTCCCTGTGGCAGTCACCATCTCCTATTTGGACCTCTACATTGGGCTTGCTGCCTCAAGTTTCCTTTTTCCTCACTCTACTCTGGACAGGCTACCACAACAGATTTCTTGACATGTCACTTTAATTATATCCTTTATCTCAAACACCTTCAGACACTCTCTGCTGGCGTTCCAGGCCACTCACCATCTGAAAGGCCCATCTTTCCAGCTTCCTTTCCTACAGACTCCTCTACCAGTCCACCTTCCATACAGTAAGACACTCTCCTGCCTCCTATAGTTGTTTTACTCATTCTTCACTCCCAGCAGGACCTGCCCTTTTCCCTGTCCATGCTGATCCATCTGGAACTATTCAGTGGACATGGCTTAGGTACATTCTGCACAATTCTGTTTGTATGAATTTCCGTAAACAAGCAAAACTCTAGTGTATGTGGTAGAAGTCAAAATAGTGGTGGGGAAGGGGCTGCTGACTGGGTGGGGCATAAGAGAGCCTCCTGCTAGGGTTCTGGAAATGATTCAGCGGTGGGGGGTGGTGACATGGGGATAAACAAATGTAAAAATTCGTATAGCCATACACAGCAGATATCAGCTCTTGGTTTGATGTAAATTAAACCTCAATAAAACATAGACTAAAACAGTGCTCACCTTCTGTGGGCTGTGATAGGCTTAAATTCGATAATGTGTTTAAAATGCCGAGCATAGAGACTGGCATGTGGGGAAAAATCATCCCCATGCTGCATTTGAACAGTTGTCTTTCTCCTTCTGAATTATGGAACAGATTTCCCCAACAAGACTAATTTGCAAATAATTTGACCTTGAAGAGCTTTTCTTGTATTCCGTTCTTCACTTGAATCTTTTATTGCCATGTTTATTGCTCAGTTGATATTGTTGATTTAATGTGGATACCTGCTTGCATTTTTTAGTGTACACTTTTTGATGGTCAATAGAAATAGTGGCAAGTGTGGTGGTATGGAAAGCTTGTAATAGTTTTAATGTTTCTTTTCCCCCCCAAAACATTGCACACATCAAAGGGAGAATTTTGAGTTTGTTTTAAAAGTATTTTACACAAGCTTAACTTTAGAGTTATTTCCCTGAGTATTCTTGTTACTAGGGAAGCATCCATAAATGGGACTTAGGGGAAGGCATATTACATCTCAGTGTAGGGAAGACTTTCTTAGCAGAGCTGTTAAAATGGGCTTAAGTGATTTTTAAATAATAAATGTCTTGCAAAATGGTGGTTAACAAACTTTAATGTGTGTATGAATCCCCTGGGGATCTTGTACAAATGTAGGTTCTGACTCCTTAGGTCTGGGGTGAAGCCTAAGGTCGTGCATTTGCAACCAGCTTTCAGGTGCTGCTGTGGGTCCCTGAACCGCACTTGGAGTAGCACAGAATGAGTGACATTACGGAGGGCAAAGCAAGAACAACTTAGTTCATAAAAATTGCTTCACCAGTTTGGGTGGATAGTGACCGTGTGAGCCATATTTTATGTGTAAATATTCCCGAAAGAATCCATTCAAGAAAGTACTGACTCTTCTTTTAAAGTTTCAGTGTTATGTGATTTTTTTTTTTTTCATGCTAGTGGGCCAGACTGGCTTATTTCATTAATTTGTTTTTGTTCCTTCTTGAAAATAATGTTGTATTAGTTGAAAGGGTTATGAATTCAATCAGAATATTAGGGAAAGAAATTTAAAAATAACTTGGAATCTTTTGTGACTGCCCCTCCTTAAAAATAAAGTAAAATAAAAAACCAGAAAAACTGAACTAAATACCACTGGCAAGACACAGTCCTTCCCCATTTGTCACCATATTCCATGAACAGTACTTGACAAAATAACCACCACTGTGCAGTATGCCATTTAAAGAGCCATTTTCACTACTTCATGTTCTCCCGCTCACTGCGGGTAGATTTCCATTCCCCTTCTCTGAACTGGGACCTCCTTTATTCCGTTGCTCCGTCTTGCTTGTCCTATTCTTGACTCAGTAGAAGATGATTTTAGACCCTGTCAGACTTTAACATCTGTCAGGCTATGATTTGAGACTGAGAAAAACCCAGGTTACAAATTGAAGATGAGGTCCAGCCCCTTGACGTTGGGAGAGCAGTGCGGTCAGAGGGCTTGTCCCCAGAGCAGCGCCCGCCAGCCCTCTACAAGGCTGCCTGCAGTTTCAGGGCAACAGGAAGAATGCGCCTCTGCCTGCCGGCTCCTGGGCACATTCCTCTCTGTTTGGGACTGAAGTACACGCACGCATTATTAAATTACTTAGTGAAGATTTTGTAGCACACCTCTAATACCTTTGAAAAGGCCCTCTGCGCACAAGAAGGGTGTGTGGGCAGAGGGGGTGGGAGGAGAGGGGGCAGAGAGAGAGATTTCACACTGGTGAACAGGGTCCTCTGCCGTCCTCAGGAGGCGTGTGAGTGCTCCAAGGCCGGCTGCTGCTTTCCAGCCCTGAACTGGCAGAAGGGACCAACGCAAGCTCAAGGGAAGGTTCTTTATAGGGCAGGACCCATTACCGAGGGCAAAATGCAGGGTTTTGGCTTCAACCTTGATGCAGCGTTGCCATTTTCATTCTGGCACAGGAGACCTTGCTTACATTCTTTTTAAAAAAGATTTTATTTATTTGACAGAGACGGAGAGCACAAGCAGGGGGAGGGGCAGAGGGAGAAGTAGGCTCCCGGTTGAGCCAAGACTCCAGGATCATGACCTGAGTGGACGGCAGATGATTAACCTACTGAGCCACCCAGGCGCCCAGGAGACCTTGTTTAAAACTATGATTAAGGGCCTCCAGGTGGTGGGCTGCGGTTTACAGACCCTGATAACTTAGAGGGGTGCAGCTCACACTGATAAAAGTGGGCTCCAGTGGTCTCTGTCAGAATCGAATGTAACTGAATTATGTAGATGGTTCCAATAACAAAGATGATTCACCTCCCTGCCACCTTCTTACTGGGGAGATCTCTTATAGACTAAGAGAACACACAGAAAGGCTGGGTGGCCATGAACTTGTCTCTTGTATTAAACGCTGTGAGATTTTATCTGTAGTAATAAGAATAGGATCCCAAATACACAGGGTTATTGTTGGGATTGATGGAGATAATATGTATGGAAGACTATGGACCTCAAAGTATTAATCACACACACACACACACACACACACACTTACTTGTAAATAATGGTCTTCCAGAGTTTTGCTTTGTGTAAATAGTCCTGCCCACGTGATCAGTACTAAACTGGCAGAAAAAAAGCAGCCCATTCCTGCTTACACCCTGCTGGGGGAGTACTTTGGGATGCTGTGCTGTCTTCAGACAGACTGAGGCTAACTTGAGGGAAGACAGGGAAGGATTAGTGAGTGATGAGATGGCATTGGGGACAGTGAAGAGAACGGTTGTACGTATTGCAGACTTTCTTTCCTGAATACCTTAGTGCTTGATGATTACAAAGAAATCAAGAATTATGTGGTGTTTAAAAAGTGGGTGTGACTTACATGTGTTGCTTGCTTGGAATGTAAGCCGGCTGAGAACAGAGCCTACCAGGGATTATATTTAGCACCATGCGAATTGGGATTGGTTGGCTCAGTTGGAGAAGGTGGCCCTGACGGTAACAGTGATAATCCTGCCCTTGAACCCCACTGGGCCAACCACTGAGCTGCTAAAGAGCTCAAAGTACATGATCTTACTGGAACCTTAGGTGGCTATTGTCCTCATTTTATAGTGGAGGAAACAGAAAGGTTAAGTAATTTACCTAAGGTCGTATAACTAGTAACTGGCACACATTTGAGTAAAGATTTCTAAAGAAAGCCACATTGCTTCCTAAGGCTAGGTTTTAAAATTTTATTCCTCAAATATGGATTAGCCCACAAAGACTTTAAGGTAGTCTTCAGAAGGCTTACGTTTTCACTAAGGCACATGAGACCATGGATAGAAATGGTAATACTACTAATAATTTTGTACCTGGATTAGAACAACCCAGCTCCATTCCATTGTCTTGGCCCAGGCTTTCCAGTGGGCTGTCCGAATGAAAGCCTCAGTACTCCTGGAAAACAACGCAGTGCGCATTTGAGAGCAAATGGGCGTTAATTTTCTTTTCGGTAAGGAAAGATGAGCTTTCATGCAAATGAACACTGGGTCCATCTGGCCCCTCAAGAGGAATTAAATCAGATTCCATAACTATCAACCTTTACTGTCCTTTGTTGTATGAAAAAACACATAGACTATGTTATTCCTCACTGAGCCCAGAGTAAATTCTGTTGGATTAGATAATCACAGTGCTTTTATACTTAATTGGACTTAAACTCCTTCCTCCCCTCCCCCCAAAATTATGTTTGTATTTCTACAGAGCCTGTCAATCACCAGGAGGAGAAGAACTCGAATGTCACTGTACTGTAGCTAGCAGGCCAAGTTGTGAAATAAACATACCTTGAAATGTGACTTTCATACCTCGTGTTTTTTATGGCCTTGATACTTCAAGTGTGGTTCATGGGTGGGGTTGATGGCATCGGCATCACCAGGGAGCTTGTTAGAATCTCAGTCTTGGTCCCAGGCATACTGAATCAGGATCTGCCTCTTGACAAGGTCCTAGGTGGTTCCTGTGCATTTCAAGTATGAGAAGCACTGGTTTTTATGGCACTCAACCCCCTCCAAGTTAATAGTTAAGCTTATTGAATGGAAGTTTTTTTCTTCTCTACAAAGCTCATTTCAAGTATAAAATTTTATATTTTAGAGCCAGGCCCTAAGGAATAGAAAGTCAGGTTTGGCTGTTTAGCATCAAGGGGCATCTTGCCATTTCTAGCAAAGTGTGAATTATTTATTAAACTTTTTAATCCATCTCAGTTTTTCTATACTGTCTTTATATTCCATTTGTGATGCAAAGCTAGTGGGGTGTTCCTTTATTTGGGGGCGAGGAGTTAACCTTGGCCTCTTGAGAGTATACAAATCTCAACCAAGTTACAAACATAATATCTCATGTCGATCCCGCTGAAGAGAGAAGCCCATTAACCAGTCGTCATAGCCAGATGGCTCCTCCTGCAGCTGCACACCTTTTCTCCTGCCTCCCTCTTGTGCTCTTCCTTAGAGGGGAGTGTGAGGCGAGAAGAAAGGTGCTCTATCTCTTCATTTATTGTCTATGCATCCTGCCCTCTCAGCAGGTGACCTGGGCCTGACTCCTGTCACTTGCTGGCTTTGTGACCATGGCCTGCATTTCCTCACCCCCAAAATGAAGGTGTTGGGGTTCCTACACTCTGGAGAGCCTCATTTTTACCCTCTCCAGCCAGCTCTTCATGACCCGTGGCCACTTCTGCCCAAGCTTCTGACACCTCTTCTTCTCTTTTCTTCCTTCTCTACCCCTGCTGCCCTGCCTTCTGCTAGGCTCTTTCTGCTCTCACACACAAACTCCAGAATAGCCTAGAAGTGATCAGTGTGTGGTTTTTGTGCACTGTCAAGGAGGAGGGAGATTCCATGTTCAAGGACTGAGAGTTGAACTTGTGAATTTATTTGAATTCATATTAAGTCTCCACTTGATGATTATACAGTTCTCTTGGAAATGCTTCAAGTAGAAGCACCCTTTATGAAATAATACCTCTCCCCCTCCTATTTTTAGGGAGGAGGCTAAGTTTTTTAAATTCAGAAAAAGTAGCAAATCTTGGATCATTTTAGTATTAACTGTGGGTTGTTGTCAAGCCAGCCATTGTGTAAGGGGACCTCATTAAGCAGTGCTCTGTAATGGTGACAGGGCGGCTTAAAATGTCTAAGTAAATGTAAATGATCTCAGAGCCAGTAGTTGAGTTTCACTTGAAAGCCAATGAAACATCTAATTAAGGAGTAAAGAAGGATGTCAGAAGGATCCAAAGGCCTGAATTTTTGTTATGTTGCGGTAGATTTTACTGGAAGCCAGAGGATTCTTTATATAATAAATTTTTGGGGAAAACAAATAACAAAAAACTAAAATTTCCCTTTTCTTGTGGTAGAACCAGCTCATAGGTCAGAATGTCCAGTAGTTTGTATATACTTACTACCAGGGTTCAAATTTGAACTTGAAATATATATATATATATTTTTAAAGATTTTATTTATTTATTTGAGAGAGAGAGAATGAGAGAGAGCATGAGAGGGAGGAGGGTCAGAGGGAGAAGCAGACTCCTTGCTGAGCAGGGAGCCCGATGCGGGACTTGATCCCGGGACTCCAGGATCATGACCTGAGCCGAAGGCAGTCGCTTAACCAACTGAGCCACCCAGGCGCCCTTGAAATATTTTTTAAGATGGGAAGGGCCGGGGGAGAGAGAGAAAGAGAGAATCTTAAGCAGGCTCCATGCCCAGTGCAGAGCCCCATGGGGCTCGATCCAAGGACCCTGAACAATGACCTGAGCTGAAATCAAGAGTTGGATGCTTAACCGACTGAGCCACCCAGATGCCTCAAACTTAAAATATTTTTAAAGCACACTCTGCAGTGGTAAAAGCTTTTCTTTACAACATGTATAATTATCTTGCTAAGCTTTTTTTAACATTACATAAGGAGAAAACAGTAACATCTTGGAATGATTGTAAACTGGCACTTAAGACCCTGGAAGTGAACTGTTTTCTAATTACTGTATTATATGTGTGACTCGAGATTCCGTACTCCTCCTTCAGTCTTAGATTTTAAATAGTCTTATTCAGAATGCTTCCTTCTATTCTTGAGGCATAGTTGGTACTTTAGCAGTGTTCAGTTTTATATACATAATTGTGTAGGCTGTGAAATTATTGCTTAATTAGATAGGTACTATCATAAGCTATGTACCTTTTAATTATGTTTAATAATGGGAGACCCAGAAATGCTCCCTATATACTCCTTTAATATTTCATGGCAGGACAGTAGGGGGGCACCATCACTTGTAAAGTAAGAAAAGGGATGGGAAAATGGGAATTGGGGTTACTAAAACTGGAAACAAGAGAGAGTAACTTGTAGATTCTTTCTGGTGATGGAAAGTTTGGTTTCCTGACTCTGCTAAGTCCTGCAGAAGGACAAACAAGGATAAGACAGAGTGTTGATCCTTCAGGAGCTCACATCCAAGGCAGAGCTCAGCTGATGTTACAGTTCTAGTCGTTGAATTGGAGCTATTCAGAAAATGTCCCTGAGGCATGTAGAAACCTAGGCATCCTTCTGTCAGCCTTTCTTCTGCCTTGCATTCACTGCTGTTCAAAAAGCAAACGTTCTTTGTTCTGGATCTTTGAAATATGGATTGATCTGTTGCTTTTCAGAATTTAAGGTAACTCCCTGAAAGCTACTGTAGGCCTGATTCACTAAGCAAATTGCGGACAGGAAGCAACTTTCTCTGTATCCTGAGTTTTGATAGTCCCCCCCCCCCCAACAGAGGACCAGGTACACAGGTTCTCAAATTAATTTGTCTGGTGTTGAGTCATCTGAGAGCGGTTGGAGGAGGAGGTGAGAGTAGCATGAGGTTTAAATGAGATGGGCATTGCACATTATGATGTCCCCAGCTTGGAAGAGTAATATGTACATGGTGTTATTGGATGAAGATGTCAGTCTGCGAGCATTCAGCAAGCCTAATCATTTATTTCATTTAATCTACTTGCAAAGCGTTAACTTATTTATTGACCTATAGCAACCAAGAATTTTGAGTCGTCTTCGCTATAGTTTTAAGTTATGTGCATTCCCCAGGAGATACCCAACCAGCAGGTTGTGGGGACAGTATGAGGAATAAGAGAGATTGAGTAACACCGGCCATACCACAGTGGTACGCACGGCCTCTTGGGTTTTGTTTTGTTTTTTAGTGTTGCTAGCCCTGTTTTTTTTTGTTTTTTGTTTTTTAAATTTTTTAAAATATGACCATTTATGTGCAGTGCCAGAACTGTGAAAATAAACTATGGTGAATAAAAATCATAATAGAAGCTGCCATTGTTGGAGGACCAGAAGACCCCACCATTTCAGGTGTCTGAATAATGCTGGATCAACTGGAAAAGAACACAAGGAAACGTTCAGGAGTGATAGAAGTGTCCTCTTCTTGGTTGGGCTGGTGGTCCATGGGGTATGCAATTGCCAAACTCAACCGTCTCTTAAGATCTGTGCATTTAATTTACTATAAATTGTACCTTCTCCCAAATAGGGAACACTTCATGAATTTGTGTTTTATCCTTGCACAGGGGTCATGCTAATCTTCTCTGTATTGTTCCAATATTAGTATATGTACTGCTGAAACAAGTAGAGTATAACCTCTCTTGTTACTTGAAATTTTAAAGTTTTTTTCCCCATAGAAGACTTAAACAATACAATGATTGGAAAGATGATGCAGCCACTCTTCGAAATATCTGTAATGATTTTGATTTAAGGTAAAATATGCATTGAAGGGGGCACCTGGGTGGCTCATTCAGTTAGGCATCTGCCTTCGGCTCGGGTCATGATCCCAGGGTCCTGGGATCGAGCCTTGCGTTGGACTCTATGCTCCGCGGGGAGCCTGCTTCTCCCTCTCCCTCTGCTTGCCGCTCCCCCTGCTCGCTCTCTTTCTCTCTGTCTCTGTCAAATAAATAAAAAAAATCTTTAAAAAAAAATGTGCTTTGGAACCTCTTATCAAAAGTAGAATTTCACAAAAGTCATTGAAGGAAAAGGCCTTTATTATCAGATGTCTTCATTCTGAGATTCACCAGGGCAAGATTCATGTTTTTGTAGAAAACTCCTCTGTTTCTTTTGGAGCTCTCAAAGAAGTAAAAAGTAACACATCCAGGATGAAAAGTATTTTAAATTTAGTGTCATATATGAATTCCTACATCAGTGACCCTGTCAAGAATATGCAGAGACTTTTCTCGCCATATCTCCTTCTTATTCATGGAGTCACCGTGTACTTAATATCTAACACATAGGCCTGGGGGCTGGAGACCCAGCAGTAGAAAACACTCGCAAAATTCTTACCCATGTGGAGTTTACAATCCCAACAGGAGAGAGAGATAATGATTAGCTAAGTATAATGTGAAGTATATTATGGTGATAAGTGTTTTGGAAAAAGTTAAGCAAGTGGGGCACCTGGGTGGCTCAGTTGGTTATGCGTCTGACTCTTGATCTCAGCTCTCATACCTTAATCTTAGGGTTGTGAGTTCAGGCCCCATGGTGGGCTTCATGGTGGGTGTGGCGCCTACTAAAAAAAAAGTTAAGGAAAGCGGGATGGGGGGGCAACCCTGAATTTGAGGATGGCCTTAATTGGGGTACATTTATTCAGATACTTGAAATGGTGAGGTCTTCTTTTGAATCTTGCACCGCATACATACATTCCTTCATCACAAATAAATACATTTTTTTTTAAAAGATTTTATTTATTTATTTGACATAGAGATACACAGCGAGAGAGGGAATGCAAGCGGGGGGAGTGGGAGAGGGAGAAGCAGGCTTCCCGCGGAGCAGGGAGCCCGATGTGGGGCTCGATCCCAGGATTCTGGGATCATGACCTGAGCTGAAGGCAGACGCCTAACGACTGAGCCACCCAGGCGCCCCATAAATACATGTTTTTAAAGATACATTTAGTTGAGAGAGAGCGAGTGAGAGAACGGTGGGGAAGGGCAGAGAGGGAGAGAGTGTCTTTTTTTTTTTTTTAAGGTTTTATGTATTTGAGAGAGTGAGAGAGCGCATGAGCTGGGGAGAAACAGTTGGAGAGGGAGAGGCAGACTCCCCACTGAGCAGGGAGCCTAATGCGGGGCTCGATCCCATGACCCTGAGATCATGACCTGAGCCAAAACCAAGAGTCAGATGCGTAACCGACTGCACCACTCAGGTGCCCTATCACAAATGAATATTAAGAAAAAACATAGTGTATCAGCTCTTGACTACCTTATGTCATTCTGTTAGGATCCTGCACCCTAATGAAGTCTTTGAGCCCAAAGATAAGAAGAGTAGCTGCTATTGAGTTGGATGGCTTTGTACTTAAGGAAATCCTAATTTCAGTTGCGTAAAAGGCTTCAATGAAATGGGATATTTTTGCTATCAATTGCTGAATAACAACATATTCTGAAATTTAGCAGATTAAAATAACATGCAACCATTATTTCAGTTTCTGTGCGGTCAGGAATCTGGGGCCTAGCTTAGCTGAGCGCCTGGAGGAGAGGAGATGACATAGGGCCTGAATATCAGGAGATTCTTAGGGCATCTTAGAGGCTGTCCACTGTGTGGTGTCGCTCAGTAGTGACTCTCTATCTCTTCAGGTTGGCCTTGAGAGCTACAATTCTTCCTGCCCCCTAAGGAAGAAGAAACTATTTCCTGACTTTTTCATCCAGTTTTCCAATCAAATATAGCACGCGTCACAGGAAATAAGGGTTGGCAAAAATAACAAAACAGTAAAATTACAAAGGGAGAGCCTTTAATGGTTTTACACTTTCTCTGTTCATGGGCCCCATTGGGTGCTTCCTCTGTCAGCTTCCACTCTGCTTTCTTTCCTTCCCGGCACCTGGTTGGCCTGCTGGGTAAGGACAGCACTGGGATTCCTGTTCTGGGCCTTGGGCTGCCTTGCACACTAACCTACTAGTCCCTCCCTCCATTCCTGGTCATCTCTGGAGCTTCAGTTGCTCAGAATTGCCCAGTTTGGCTGAAGCTCCTTGCCAATGATGGTTTCTTCCTTTTGTGGGGCTTGCCTTGTCCATGAGCTGCTGTCTGTCTGGACCATGTCTGGGCCTAGTTCTGGTGCTGTGTGTCTGGAAGGAGGGAGCCACTAGGAAACAATCTTAAGTCATTGCCATCCTTCAGCAGCAAAGTACCATCTTGCCCTCTTCCAAAGTGTGCATTCCCTCTTGGATTTGTCAGGACTCCGCCTTCCTCCTTACTTGCTGGCAGAAGGGCCTTTTTATTTCGAAGGGCCTCTTTATTTCTCAGTTGATTTGCAGAATAGAAACGATGGACTTCTGGTGAACTTCTTGCCTTTTCAGCTCGAGACTGCTAGTCCTCTTGGCCTCCACTCATCCTACATCCATCAGTCATGCTGCATACCTCCAGAGGTCTTGCAGAACGTATGTATTGTTTTTTGCAATACCTACCACCTTAAAAATCAGAAAGGGATAAAAGGAAGAGGACCGTAGATATTAGGTAGAAGAGGATTTTGCTGGCCAGTATATAAAATGGAATGGTAAATGAAAAATTGTCATTTGCCTCGTGAAATGCTTAGTTAAATTAAGTCCACTCCCTTCCCCAAGCAATTTGGTTTTCTTGAAAAAGGCTGCACAGAAGGCATCACTACAGCTCCTGGTATGTTACTTGAACTGAAATGGCATTTCAGTGTCTCTCTACTCCCCACCGTGCTTCTACTCCCAGCAAGTCTAAACCGTCCTGGCAAGTTTTGGACTTGGAGACTGCTGGGTGACCTTTGTGCTGTGGAGATGAAAAGCTAACCTTTATCTGTTGCATTTTCTGGATTTTTGCTGGTGTTTGGTTCATCTTCAGACTCGTTCTGGGTCCGAGTTGACATATTTCAGTTCTTGCTGGGCTACCACTGGGAATTGTTAGTATCTGTCCTGCAGAGTGTTAGAGTATTCTTAGGTCCCTCCCTCTGTTTCCTCAGACTGGGTGGGATTACTAAAGTGGGGTCCTTTTTTTTTTTTTTTTTTAGACTGACAGACTTTTAAAGGGGTTGAAGGGTCTTTGGAGGCCATCCATTTACTTGAGGGAAACTGAGTAGCAGAGAGATTAAGGCTATGCCCGAGGTCACCAGGCTGGTTAGTGACACCAGGCAGAGCAGGATTTCTTGGCTACCTGCTCAGTGTCTTCTCCTACACATGATGCTTCTTCCCATCTGCATCACCTTGAAAGCAAGCTGAAGGCAATCTTTGTTTTCATTCTGCACCCTTGACAGATGAACACTTCTCTAAAACTTTAGTTTAACTCTGGGAAGGAGTGGGCCTTTGGATAATGGGCATTTTGGAAAGAAAGCTATTTTAGGAACGGTAACTGCCAGGAGTCATTACGTAAGAAGGGACCCAAGAGTCTCAGCAAGGAGAGGATTTCCCTGTTTGTGGCATTTAAGTCATGGTATAAATTCCTCTCCTGGTGTTCTGTTTGCATCATTTGGCTTAGATGTTGTTAGATGTTACTAGCCTAATCCAATTCCTTGTTTTATGAAAATAGGTTTTTTGTTTACCTAAGTGGGCTTCTCTTTGTCATTGTGCTGGAATAGTCATTCTTGGACCGAAATGATGGCTTTTGAATCTCTCTGTTATGTTTTCAGGCATGCCTTAGGGTTTGAAAGACAATACTGTTGTTACTGGGAGGAGTTGGGTAAGGGCCATAAACACTCCGGAGAGATAGGAGAGAGGTTGCCATAGGACAAAATTGCAGACTTCTGCTAAAACTTCTGGATTGCAAATTATGGCCAAAAAGTAAGACTTCCGTAGCTCTTCAGATTCCTAGTACTTAGGTCTTCACATTGCTGTTGCCAAGCACCCCTCAAACATCTGCTGCTTCGGGCCTTGTGCAGTCCTGCTTTAGTGACCAGCCCCAGAAGTCTGACTATCTCTTCCTGTCTCGACTCATGCCAGTTCCGAACAGCTGAGCTCCCGGCACACAGGAACAATGGGGCTCCTGAAGGCTCTCCTGCTGTTGACATCCAGAAGCACATTCCTCTTCTGAACTTCCAGACGGAGTTACCGGGCTGACTTTGAAATGTGCTCTCACACGAATACATTCAAAGGATTCTGTTCATCTATTCTGATTTATTTAGGAGGCAGCAATGTTCATTATTTGACTTATGTTAGTGGTTAATTAACCAAACTAGAACATGTTTCCTTTTTACAAATTGAATGCTGAGAGAGTAACAAAGACCAAATATTTTACAACACAGATCCTTGAATTTGCTCTGAAACACTATATTTTATTTTTCAGCAACTTCCGGTTTTAGTGACAATTAAATACTATTTCTATTATTAGCAAGTTTCAAATTTTAAGTAAATTGAAATGGAAATGAAAGTTGTTTCTAAAAATAGTGCTGACTGTGTTTATGTGGTTTTTTGTCTTTCTCTTTTTTTTTTCTTTTTAAAATTCCATGTCATTGGTGGGGAAGGCCTTGATTGGGGAGAAAATGTAAATTTCATGCCAGTCTCTTGGTTTAGAATTGATGAGAATTGGATTGAACTGTTTATGAGAATAGACAGAAGTGTATGAGGTTTCTTTTAGTGTTGAACACTCTTGCAGTCATTCCTTGATGATCTACCTTGACTGTCCTGTGGACACATCAGTGGCACTTCTGAGTCACTGTCTTGTTGACTGTTTATGTTGACTGTTTATGTTTATTCTACCAAGGAAGCTTCCATAGGTGCTCATTGTGAATTCTCTAGAGACAATTTGGTTGAAGGCCACCCTGATCAGGCTGGTACCTTCTACCAGCGTGGTTTAGGAGATGAGGTGGATAAAGGGGAAATCGTCATAATTGCTACCCAACCCCTTTTTAGTGGGGGTCTTCTTAGGGTGATTTGTTGGCTTGGGAGTAAGTCCCTCCCCCCGCCCCGCGACCCTAATCTTACACACTCATCCAAATAGAAGGATGAAGATGTATTTCAAAGCTGAATGTTGGGGTGTATGTTTGGGGGGGGGAATCTGAACTTTGGGATTCTGTGAGCCATTTGGCGATTGTGGAGGGTTTAACACCATCGTTTTAATTAGCTAACTCAGTGGAAGGTGAAAGGTTGGCAGGGAATTTAGTTTCACTTGTGACATCACTTGGCTTATTCAGATGCAGGTGAATCAGGAGTGGTAATGAAAGAGCTCTGTTCTCCAGATTCACCTGACCCTGCTAACAAGTATAGTTCAGGGAATTATAGCCAGAGCCTGTCCTAGGAACACACTAATCAGTTGGAGAGGAAAGGCGGGGGGTCAGCCTACCTTAATCTTCCTTTCTCAGTTTCTTTAGGGTTAAATTAACATTTATTTAAATGTGGGATTCTGTTTGCCTGAATCCCTAAATTTCTGTTAAATGAAGTTAATCTGTGAGATTATAGGCTTTCTGTGTACCATAGGAGATGTAGGGATATGGAGCATAAATGCAGTGTTCTGTACTCTGCATTATATAATTTGAAGGTAGTTTAGAAAGCACTGTTATATCCTGAAACCGTTTGTACGTTGATTCTCTTTTTTTTATGGAAGAACCTATGGTCTGCGCCGAGGCAGAGACCCATTTCCATTTCCAAACCCCTACCATTTTCAAAGGCAGGGAAAGGATACTGTGCATGCCTAAGCCAGCACTTTAAATTGTGTGAGTTTCATACTTAATGTCTCCTTAAGTGAAGACTTTTGTTGAATTTGCCTTTCTAGACCATGTGGTAGAAATTGCAAAGGAACAGGGTAACAACAGCACATCTCAGGGGGCAGTTGGTAAGAACAGACGTGGAAGTGCCCTCTCCTTTGTTGAAAGGTGGCTGTTTTCTTTAAGCACTTGAAGGAGGTTTGGTTTTCATCTAGTGAGCTGTGCTGTAGGTGTTGACTGACAGCCTTCGGGAACATCCTGGTAATTATTATAGTTGGTGCCAGTTTCTCCCTCAATTCTTGCGTTTGTCTTTTAACAAAAATGACTTTTTATTTGACCAAGGTACCCAACCCTGGAGAGAAGATGAAACTTGGATAAATCTTTATTTTTATTTTTTGTATTTGAAGGGGAAGGTTAAATAACTGTCTTATCTGGATTTTACCATCATTTTTGTGTCCTGCCTCTTTTGGATCATTTACCATCCAGTGCTGTTGATGCTTGGGGAGCTTCTCCCGCTGGTCTCCTCTCTCCTTTTCTTCTGTGTTTGAGCCTTTCCCAGGCAGAGGAGGTCAGGCAGGTACACGTGCCTTTTGGAAGGAGGTGGTGGGAAAATACGGAATAATGAGCCCTTCTGACTTTGGATTCAGCAGTTTAGCATTGGTGCAGTGGGTGGAGTTATTCCTGGAGCCCCAGTTTGAAGATTGCTGTGCAGAAACCCATCTGTGCCACTGGTTGCCAACATTTCTGGTACAAATATTGTCATTTGCTCTTGAGGCAATCTGCTATTTCAGTCCTAGATGCAGTTTTGTAATATGCTGGGCAAAATAGTGGAGAAAAAATATCTTAAGTGGTGGTATAATCTGCAGTTTAAAAACACTTTAGCAATGTTTCCAGTAGAGGATTGTTCAACGTGTCTCCTTTCCTCCTTCCCTTGGCTGTAAACATAATCCAAATTTCATTTTTTTCTTGCTCGTCTGAGCCATGGTTTCCTTGTGCTGCACCCACCCAAAGGAAAGATGGAGGGATAGATGAAAGGCTTAAGTAATAGTACTTTAAAATTGCACTCTTCGAAGGTTTAACATGCCTTGTTCCTTCTGTTGGTAAGAACATAACTTGCTCGGAAGTTACTTCGTTAAAAACTCCAACATGATACTACACAACCCTTTCCCATTGCTCATCCTTCCTTGTTCCAGGTGGAAAGAAGCACATTGGCCTTGTGGGCTACTGAGAAGAAGACCCCTCTGTTACTGTGCAGAGTGGGAGCTCCCTCAAGGTTATGGGACATTTCCAGAAACCCTAGCATAGCTGTACTACCATTTGACTGGGCTTTGTCAGTGAGCCTTCCCTAGAGTGGGAAAGCATGTCCTCTCGGAAGTAGTATGTTTTTTTCTGTTTCTGTGGCTTTCTCAATTTTTTCCCCAGCCCGATGCATAGTAAGAAATCCGCTTTATAGTATGACTCATTGTACATGTGCACACACATGATACAAGATTTTTACAAATTAGTATTACACTTGCCCTTTTGCGTGAGATATGCTCTATTTTACTAATTTTTAAAGAATGCTCAGAATGCTCAGTCCTCAAAATTGATTTTGCTGCTTTATGGATTACAATCCAGAGTTTTTGGCCTGGGGGCTTTCCCACATTTATTCTTGTAAGACCTTCATGTCCTGGCAACAGCGGTGGAGTTGGGGGAGAAGAGGTGGATGCATCCATATATGGAAGACTGGCCCGCAAGCGTGAAGCAAGGAGGAGGGAGTTCATGATTCACTTGGATGCTCATGGAAGGGATTTGGGGCTGAATTAAGAAAGTAGTGCGTCCTGGGTGTTATGCACAAACAGTGAATCATGGCACACTGCATCAGAAACTAATGCTGTAATGGATGGGGATTAACGTAACAATAAAAAATGAAAAAAAAAAAAGAAAAGAAAGTAGTGCCCCTTTGGATTGGTCTCAAACATGGAACTAGTTAAAATTATGTACTAAATGGAAGACCCCAGAAGATGTTTGATGTGATTTGAGCCCTGATGTGACGGACTAGCCAGGATAGTTTTATACTTATCTGGACATCCTTGTCATTTAGATTTTGCATTCAACCCTTGAAAACTGGCAGTGGGTTTGGATCCAGTGGATGGGGTTTCATGCTTCTTTTCTGCTGCATTAACCTAAGTCAGGTGCATCTGACCTATGCTCAATTGTCTGCAGAATCTTTGATCCCATGAAAGTACATTCCACTCTTCATTTCCTCAGAGCAAATGTGAAGTCCACCTTCACCCTGGAGTCAGATGGGTTGTTGTCAATGTAAAGGAATTTTAGGTGTTACCAGTGTTTGATAAGATATCATTATCCTTTCTCTGCGAAGCAGGAGCTGTTGAAGCAGGGGTGGTCAGGCTGCAGTCGGGTTCCTCCCACCTAGTCCCTGACTGGCCTGTTGGTATCTGGAGCAATGATCTTGTAAAGACTCCATTGTGAAGTTGGCCGTGTGTGTGTGTCCAAGGGAAATATTAAAGGGGAAAGCGGGGGAGGAAAATTCCAGGAAGTTGAAAGGTGAGGTTGACACGTCCTCAGTCACTAACGATGCTTCTGTTTTTCTTTTTGAAAAACAATGCTGATTTAAAAATTGATCTTAGAATGAACTGGCATATAATTATATTTTTAAACATCTTTTCTTAGGCATTTATTAAATAACATCATACTCATAAATAGCCTTTTATTATTTGGTGTTAATGACCCAAAGTACCACTAACACCGCATTTCTCAAACTCGCCTATCATAGGAGATACTTGTTAAGAATATTCTGGGATTTCATCCTCTTGCTGTTGAATCATTCTATATGAAATAACATATTTGAGTTATTTTCTTAGAATATCAGAACTGAAAGGAATGTTGGTCATTAAGCTAGTCCAGTTGTTTGCAAACCTGGTGAGTATTTTAATACAGGGCCCTGGTCCTGTTCCATTCATACCTGTTGCATCCCAGCCCCTGAGCCAAGGGCTTTAAGTGTTTCTGTTTTCAACACACTTTCTGGAAGATTCTGGTCATTGGTTTGGAGTGATAACTACTCATCTGTTCAGACTCCTTCAGGAAAGGAAAATTGACTTAATGTGCTTGGTTGTTGGGCTAGATAACAGAACAAAGAATCCTTTTCTGCTTATCTACTGATTTATTCAAATAATATTTATATCTCAGGTACTGACTAGGTAGGTGAGTGTGGGCAGTTTCGAGATGAGTGAGCAGGGTCCCTGCCCTTGAGAGTGGATTGTTACTCAGCCTTCCTCAAGGGATGAGTTTGGGGGTGGCATTGAGAATCATTTGGGGAGGCTTTTCAAGCCCCAGCAATCAGATGGGTGTGTGCCTGTGTGGTGGGGCCAAGAAAATATGGGGGCCAGCTCTCCTTCCCTTGCTGGATGCTGGCCATCCTCCATTTGTCTTTATCTTACAACTTTGTGAACTATTTTAAACATCTAGGAAAACACAGAGGCTAACATAATTAGCACCCACATGACCCCGCCAGGTTTTAACAGATGTCACTCATCTTGCTCTAAGCCTTCTTGTGTTGGAGGGTCCCTTTCCTTCAAGAAGTCTGCCTCCTGGCCGGGCTGATACATGCAGGTCCATCTACCCTATAGAGGCATGCGCATTGCTGCCGCCGCACGCGCGCCCCTCCCCTTTACATAAATGTTGCCAGTTAACATAGGTATCATTCTGCAACTTGATTTTTTTTAAGTCAGCATTATGTTTTTGAGATTTATCCATTGTTGTTACATGACCTGAAGTGACCGCATACTTAACAGTAAAATCAGGAAATTGAAGCCAGACAGCTTGAAAACCTTCTTAATGGAAAAAATTCAAGAAGATGTGGGTGGGAGAGAGTTTCTGTTGAATTTTTACTATAGAACATTGTTATTTATGGGAAAATAGTTGATTTGAATAATGTACTGTTTTGAATAGCCCAATATGAGCTTAATGAGAATTAATTGCATGTTGTATGAAAAGTTAATTGCTTTTATTTACTGTGGGTATAGTTATTGCAGTTTGGTCTAAACAGGTGAAAGTTAAGATTTGCGGCATAAAACAGGAAGCAGATGGGGGCTAATTAAAGTTCTGTTGTTGATAAAGGATGACTGATCAAGGAGCAGCTGGTTTCCCAATTTAAATGCAATTTGTACTGTTGTTTGAGGGCAGCCCTCTGCAAGCCATCATGAGTATCTTTTCAGAGGTGGAGGAATTCGTTTCAGCAACAAGTGGGAAGGCTGTTGTGCTCTATTTTTGTTCACCTTTTTGCCTTCAAGCGGTGTCTCTTCAGGGTCTGTCTGGGATGAGGGAAGGGATCACAAAACCCGGCCCCAATTTTCAGTGGTGCTCCGTCCACTCTGGATACCTGTTAAACCTTGGGAAAGCCGCAGTCCTCTTCTGTATTCTCCAAGAAAGTGCCCTGGCATTTGATTGAATGTTGCCTTTCTTGTTATTTCTCCCACCACGCTCTCCTGGCCATAACCCAGGAAGGTCCATGTCTCCCTCACTGAAGCGCTGTGTGTGTACGTGAGCGCCAAGAGGTACAGTTGGCTTGTACCTCGTGTGTTTGAGCTTCAGGCTAAACTTATTTTGCTGGATTGTGCCCTGGATGACTTTCACCTTGAAATGACAGCATCTTTTGTTGCTACTGCTAATAATGGTTGGATAAACATTAAGACCCAGTACCCTGGGTGTGTTTTGCCTAAAGAATAAATCAGCACTGGGTGCTTTTCGAATTTGTGCAGGGAGGTAATGTGAGGTCAGATGAAGTTTAGCCTTTGCCTGTAGTCAGAGGCTAGACATTTGCTTGACATTTTGTACTTATAAGTGCTTTGTGTGATTATCTAATTTTAATCCTTATAAAAACCTCTGTTGTAGTGGCAACTATTATTCCCACTTTGCAGATGAGACAGTTGCAGCATGGAGAGTTTAAGTGACTCAGCCAAGTTCATGCATTTGCTAAGTCCCAGGACTGGGTTAGAATTTGGGTTTGTCTGATAACAAGCCCATGTTCCTCAATCGCTGTACCCTACCAGTTTTGTGTAACACTTTTGTTTTTTCCGCTTCCTGCTTAAGGAAAGAGCTGTTGTTTCCTGGAAATACAAAAATCTTAGGATATGGTTTGTGAACTTCATCTTATTTGATTATGTAAATGTGTGTGTGTGTGTGTGTGTGTGTGTGTGTGTGTGGTGTATATCACATTGATACAGGTCCTGGCGCTTGGTAGGAAATCAACGTTACGTTATTTTAATTTTTTGAATGAATGCCTGAAAGAATAGGCATAGGTATTTTTTTTGTCCTCCACCCCCACCCCCAAAGAAAGTAGCTTTATTCTGATTATAAAAGTTATACATGCTCTTTGAACAACAGCAAAAAAGACAACATGTAAAGGTAAACTAGAAAGTGAAAATCCCCATTACCTTCACCATCCAGAGACATTATATTCATTAAAGTATCTTGTAAAAGAAATAATTGGCGATATAGATCTTATGTAACTGGTAATAAAGAGCACCATTTGTATTAGCTACAAATTCTAATAAAAGCGTGCAGTAGATGTTTCAGGGACGTCATAACTGACATTCTTTGTCAAATGTTGTATGCAAACTTTCCAGTTCTAGTCACTATTTTTGCCCAGCCTGGTTCTATACTAGTTTTGCTACTCCCCATGCTAATGGGAGAGACTGTTCTGTTTCATGTCCCCAGAAACCGTCCCTCTGCTCACATCACAGTTCTTACAGTGTGAGGAGTGGTGTCACAGCCAAAATTCGAGTGTTTTCCTGATCCAGGAGAATGCTCAGGAGTCTTTGTTGTTTCATTCAGCTGTCTTCTAAGCAAATCAGCCTACTACACTCCTCCCCTGTTTCCTCTAACCCCTTCTCTTCTGCTTCCTGTGTCTTGTCTGTCTCTTCCTCTCACAAAAGCATTTAGGGAGGTGGAAGAGATTTGGAAATGAAATAAGAGTGGGCCCATTCCTCTTCCCTGGTAGCTCTGCCTCATGTTTTTTTTTTTTTTTTTTTCTAATTGTATTTATTTGAGAGAGAGAAAGAGCACGGGGCGGGGGGGAGCAGAGGCAGATGGATAAGCAGAGTCCCCGCTGAGCAGGGAGCCCAACCCTGGTCTCAATCCCAGGACCCTGGGATCATGACCTGAGCCGAAGGCAGATGCTCAACTACCGACTGAGCCACCCAGGCTCCCCTACCTTGTGTATTTTGGAAGATACTGTTGCTGTTCACTCTGTGATGTTTGGGGGAGGGGCCTATGCAAGACCTGCCTTATACGGAGCAGTCTGACCTGGTTGGACAGTCGGTGTCTCCTTCGTTCTTCAAAGAATAAGAGGTATGGTTCATAGAGCACCTGGGCTTTCCAGGGTAACTGGGAGAATAAACTGGTTCTTTGGTAGGAAGCTTGGGGGCAGCTCTGCAGCTTCAGATTAATGACCCCTTCTGCCCTGGACACAATCCTAAAATCTCACAAATGCATAGCCCTTGGTTTGTGCTTTTTGAGGCAGTGGTATCCATTATGACTTTTCTGTGAGGCAGTTAGGACAGGCATTATTTTTTCCACTTTGTAGACAAGAAAGCTGAGACACACAGGATATAAAATTTGTCCAAAGTGCTACATACAAAGACAGAGTTATACTTAGGTCTTTCTTTTCACCACCATCTTGCCATTGGGGCAGTGTTTTCCAAAGTGTATGCCACTAAACGCTGGTTTCACAGCAGAGTTTGTCACGAATCATCACAGGTGTGTGTGTGTGTGTGTGTGTGTGTGTGTTTAAGCGGGGGATACATGTTACCATACCTACAAAACAAAAAGTCTACTGGAGGGTGTTTTGTTTTTGCTTTGCTTTGTGTATTGACGTGAAGAATCCTGCACATTTTTGTGACCACATGTCCCAACTGTATGTCCTCAGTGAGTTCCTGTCACCTTGAGAGGAATCATGGTTGTTTGAAGCTCATGTTCAGGATGCTTCACTGTGCTGTTAATGTGCTGCTTTGTCCTGGGTTTACTTTGGAGGTGTTCCAGGAGACCTCAGTGGTTGGAGGAAAGTCTAATCTTTGGGGACCTGGAGGGAAAGTCCAGGGGATGCTGTTAACATGGGCAGTGGTTGGGGATAATGCTTTGGGAATAAAGACTACCCTGGGGGTGGAGTAGGAGGCTGGCCATGCGGAATCCTTGTCGTCATGTCCTTGTCAGCAGTTCAGGAGGAGCTTTATGGAGGAGGGCTTTAACCAGAACACAGGAAAGTTGTTAATCAGCAGGATCAGCATTCTAGGACCAGTTGTCAGTGTCGTCAAGGTAAAGAGCCACGAACTGTAACCTGAATGACAGCTGCACTGTTTAGCGAGGATGGACTTAAGAAATTTGGACCCAGAACAGCATGCTGCTGCATCCTGGCACACGTTTGACAAGGCACATTCCCTGGATGAAGCCATCTGCATCAACATGCCTACCCCCCGCTTTTCTTTAATATTTAATATTCAACTTTGCTCTTGTTACTCTTACAAGATTGGCTTATTTGGGGGGGGGTTGATGATAAAGGTGCAAGTGGCAGATTCTGCAGCCATCTCATTAATCAGCTTTCCTCTTTCCTTTTTGCAGAAGAACTTCTAACAAAACTCTTTTATTTTGAAGTAAAGTGTTCAACCAGGGGGAAATGATGGATTATTTTGCATTGAAATCTCCGACCAAGGAAGCAAGTCCAGCTTCTTAGAACTGATCTTGGATATCACACTTGATTTTTTTTTTTTTCTTTCCTTTTCTGTTCTTCTTTTCTGCCTTCCTAAGAGCAAAGGATCTACCTGCTTTCATCTTAAGCTGTTCCAGGAATTGAGTGTAAATCAAAAGTTACAGTACAGTAGTATTTTAAAATCAGAGGATAGAAACCCTGAATTAATTGGAAGTGTTTTGTTTGGTTTTGTTTTGGTGGGGAGAATAAAATGATCTCAGGAGGAATGACTGGGAGAAGGTGCTATGAAAAAGTTGGGAAAGTTAACAACCTAAGGCATGATCTTTCCTCTCAGCAAGTGTTCTTTAGCTGTCCCTCCAGAAAAGTGATCAGAGAAAGCATGACACTGTGTCACCTAAGTTTTATAAAATGTTTGAACTATCTGCTATTGTTTCTTTGTTTGCTAGTAATGTTGTGACTTTTCAACCTGATTGTAAACTGGGTGGCACTAATTTACTTTGGGACAGAAAGGAAAGGAGGTAGGAGGCAGGTAGAGGCCAGGGCTGTGTCATGGAAGAACAAAAGTCCGTGGGATTGGCCAAGGGTGGTTGGGTTTATGCCCACCAGCATATGCTTTTACAATCAAATTCTGATGGGATAATCAACCATTAAATATTAAGTTCCCAAGATTTAGACCTTCCTTTGTGTGTGTGTGTGTGTGTGTATGTGTGATACCTTCCATGAGGGTGGGAGGGAGTGTTGTGTTGTGTGGGGGACAGTTGGGGAGCCAGATGCCATCTCATCTTATCCTCCCATCACTGTGGTCCAGCTGTAGTGGGCCATTTTTGGCCCTGGATTTCATATGCACCCACCAGAGCACTGACTTAAAACTAGTGAATAATTTGTTGTAGCTTTATCCATGTTTATGTCAAACAGTCCATGGTTACATTGTAGGGCATTATTTCCTTTAATTTCCCTTTAGCAGTTCAAAACAACCTGAAAGATGTTATGGTTGAGCCCAGACAATGATCTCAAGAAACAAAAATAAACCTTTCAAAAAGTGAGAACTGAATCTGTATGCCAAATGTTGTGAACGATGGATGAAGGTATAAAAACACACTGGACTTCACGAAGGGAGAGTTTTAAAAAATTTGTTTTGAAAACAAATGGTCCCTGCCCCCGGATCCTGCCCTCCTGTGACTAGGAAAAAAGTCAGAGATTATGCCATGAGTTCTAGAACAGCCAAGTAGCATTCAAGTCATGAGACAAAAAGCCAAACAGCTGCTTCAGTGTAAAACCCCATCATTTTCTGATAGATCAGGTCCTACAGATGGCACTTGTGAGGCTGGCTCTGCACACTGGGCTCTCCACACGAGCTGTGGCTGCGTCCCCTTAGTGGATGGAACTGCGGACACCTCTCGGGGTGGGGACGAGCGGTGCCAAAACAGCACCTCCCTGAGAGGCTTCTGCTTATCAACAAAAGTTAATACGCACATTGAAATACGGACACCCATGCATATTTACATTTTTGGACAATCAAAGAAGCCTCTGCTTTCCAAGCAGGACACAAACTCTTCTTCTCTCCCACCATCTTGTAGGGAGATCGGTTGGCACTTTCCTCCAGGTTCCACGTCGTACTTTATTCTGATCTTTGGTCTGCTCTTCTGTGTAGTACATGTCGGATGCAATATAAGCTCCTAGCTCCTAGATTTTTTTTTTAAAGTGTCTTCCCACCATATCTCCCCTTTTCTGTGTTTGAGCTCAGACACTGCCACATTTACTTCTGACTTCTCTAGACATGTTCTCTTAGTGCTTTAAAATACTTTTTTCTCACAAATATTTAGCTGATACTTACTGGGCACTTTGTACATACTGAACATTCAGTACAGTGACTCAATAAGATAAATACTGTTAGATGTACGTCACTGGCATAGTAGTCCTCATGCAGTATATAGTGGCAACTGGGTTGAGTCCAGGTCTCTCTGGTTTTAGAACACATGTTCTTAGCCACCACACAGTACACGTCAACTTTGATTCATGTTCTGCCCTCACATTAAGAATCCCTTTCCCTTTTTATTCAGCAATCCAAATCTTCCTTTGTTGTGTTGTTGGCCGTGTATACATATACATATACATATACATATACATATACATATACATATAC